>NC_051855.1:14704922-15069969 GCF_905115235.1 Hermetia illucens | reverse complement strand
TGAATGAAGCATGAATTTAAACTAGAAACAGTTTCGTTTCTTTTTAAATGGTAGTTATTGCACTAATGCCAAATATGCCATTTTTCGAAAGAAAAAAATATACAAGAGAACCATTTTGAAAAAATCGTTGTCTTACCTATTTCAGTTTTAACTTTATGGTTAATAAGATTAACTACTCACCGTCTGCAACAATGGAAACAAAAAATTGAAGAAAATAAGGAGCAACCAGGTCAACATAGAGAGGAAGGAAGAAGCGGAAGAAAGGGAAGCTGGTGACGTGGATGCTATACATTTAACGCCGGTATGTGAAAATGAATCACGCGATCCGGACACCGTGAACCTGGGGAGGTCCCAAGCCGACGGCAGAAGTAAGCACTGCGAAGAAAGATGAAGTACCTTGGGAATGAGGACATGAACGTGGCTGTACCACTAGGTGCGGTCATGTGCAGAGAAATCGGACGCAAGGAAGCCGAATCTTCGGCGGAAGGTGAGTGAGGCCCACACTGGAAGCACAAGGACTCTTCTGTCAGCGCTAATGCGCGCAAGAAGCGTAAGACCAACACATCTGTGGTGGGCAACGCTTTATTCTGCTCCCGACCAAGCCCTATATCCACGCATATCGCGGGGACGAGAGGTGGTCAAATCATCGAGAGAGCTCAGTGAAACTGACCCCCCCCCGCCATATGAATACGGACAGGAAGGCGGTAAGAAAGAAGACGTATGCGCAAGTTGCAGCCTCATTTCTGACTGTTGCCGTGGGAGTTTCCTCAGAGTATGGCAAAATGTTAAAGGAACAATTTACCATCCTCCGGGAAGGACTGTGGAAAAAAATGCTGGGGTCTGGAACGAAACCAAGATCTAACAATCAAGGTTTTAGCGATGGGCTTCACCATTTGAAATGTGCTAAAGGGGTTGCCTTAAAGTGGCTCCAGCAAGTAATCCCGACTTTGATTTTTGACGGCCCGCCCAACTATTCTGAACACTGAGCTGCGCGGCCCCCGACGGAAGGCAGAAGACATCATTTACCTGTTGAGTGAACAGAACCCGGGCATGAAGGACAAATCTACAAATGTGGAGGGTTTCAGCTTGGTATTCGAACTTGACCAAAAGAGTCTAAATGTGCTCAGAGGAATTCACTATATGAGATGTCGTCCCCCTCGTCCCCGTCACACGCGGTCTACGATATTCACTTCCAAAAGTTTTCCATTATATATTAGACTAAGCTTATGTCGAAAAACATAAAGATTAGTTAAATTAACCTCCAGCATGTCAAAGCCTCCTCCTATCTGCTGTCAGCGAGGTTGAATGGTGCAAGAGCCATGGGTTCGGGACTAGGATCTTCTACGATGAAAGATCCATAAAACCAAGAGCTTGTGTCCTGATGTTGATTAAACTGGACTCTTAAGTTCATTTTGTTTTTAAAAATAATGTTATCTCGTGAATTATACAAGGAAAGTGTATACTAAATGTTAAAAGGATTGGTCCAAACTACAGCTTTGAAAACGTTACTTCAGGGAAAATCGAAAAAAGAACCTAAACCCCTCCCTTAAGTTCCTAAATTCAAACGAAGAAACAAAGGAAAATAGAATATTTTAATAAATTTTGAATGTTTATATGGGACAGAAGAGAATAAAGTATCTTCCTTTTACGTGTTTAGTGTTAATATATCACATTAAGGGTTTTGTTTATTTTTTTTTCTGTTTCTTATTTTTTTTTTGATTTTTTATTTCATTTCTACATTTTATGGATTTTATTTCACTTGAGACGTTCATATTCTATTATAAATTCGTGTCGATGTTTAGTTATCATTCTAATTAAATTCTGCACTTTTCGTTATGATATAAATAAGATAAGTGCACATTTATGTGTATCTGTGCATGATTCAATCTGATCTTTAAATTATAAAATACATACATTTCCCCCATTTTGTATTGTTTTTTTTTTGTTTTCAGTATTAAATTTTATATTTACAATTAATTATTATTCTACATACATTCTTTTTCAAATATTTATTATTTATCTTTTTACATTGATACTTTTATATATAATTATTGTGGCACTAACATCAGTCCCCTTTTCTTGTTTCATGTATTTTTTTTTTGTTTTTTTTTTTATTCGATTTTGAATTTTATAGACAAAATCTGGTCCAAACGGACTTCCTTTTTAAGTGGTAAGCCTAGTGTTGAGAAATCTCTAACCCTTGAAATATAATATATTTACCATCAATAATTGTGCAAATCAGCGAATGGAGATGATCACACGTCAATAGAGCAACGAAATCAGTTTTTAATCATTCATGGATCAACAAGGCTAGAAAGATAAATTATTTGGAGATACTTTCACTGAAATGTTATTGCCATAATCGTAGGGCATCTATCATGGGTAGGAACCTATCCTCATCAAATCTGAATATAAAATAACAATTTTCTCGAAATTGTGCAACCAATCTTATAAAAAAAAGTCGGTATTTCGGTCCTCAAAGAAACTTCGGATCCGCAGGAAGTCACCTCCTTTCCCTCCCTCTTTTGTCGAATATGTTTATCGAATCTGCTCTTGATATATCAAGTGAAGTGAAATAATTCAAGAACTTATACAAAGAACAGTTGAATACTAATGAATAACAAAGCTGCAGCCCGATCGTTAGGTATGCGAAACCCGAAAAGGAGGCATATAACCATATGCATGGGCCGGAAATGAAATAGGGTCATTTAAGATAGTCCCATCGATAGATTTGTAGGCTATCTTTTCTATTCATTTTAGTGGTCTTTGGACCTTCATTTTTTCATGATCATTTATTAGTTATATTTTTGACTGAAGCTCCTGGCACCCCCCCCCCCCCCCCACCCTTATCCCCTCCTTATCCACCACCACTAGGATCGGATAGACATCGGAAACAGGATAAGTGAAAGTAAAAAAGATAGAAAAAGCAAGAGACGACCGAGGAACCACCATGAGGAGAAGCACTAATGTGGAAATATGCAGTTTGTTAAAAAAGCTGCTGGTTTTTTAGGAAATTATTACACAGGCCGCGGGAGAGGCACCTGCCCTCCGTACGTCACCCAAATGTCGTGCATGTTGCGCGTTTCAACTCAAAGTATAAGTTGTATTTTACGAGAAGATCTCGGTCTCGATGCGTAACAGCGGTGCGTTAGCCATATGTTAATGCCAAAACTGAAGGAAATACGACGAACTCGGTGTGCTGCTCTTCTGCAACGATTTCCCGGTAAAAAATATCGCAAAATTCTATTTTCTAATGAGAAAACTTTTACCATCGAGGAAAAATTTAAACGGGAAAACCATCATCAGTATATGCTCTGAATTGTTATGAAGCCAAAAAAAAATGCTCCGCGAGTCCAACGTCATCACCATTCGCCTTCTGTCAGGGTATGGTGAGGCTCACAATTGTTATGAAGTCAAAGAAAATGCTCCTCCAGTCCAACGTCGTCACCATTCGCCTTCTGTCATGGTATGGTGAGGCGTCTCATATCACGGAGTAACTGATATTCATGTCTGCAAGGTCGGCGTGTACTAAAAGATGTTACAGGATGTAGTTGAATCGTTGAGTGAATCTGTATTCGCTGGAAAGCCGTGGTGCTTCCAGCCAAGCTCACAAAGCCAAGATAATTCAGCAGACTTCATAACCGCGGATGAATGGGCCTCAGGTAGCCCAGATTTGAATCCTCTGGACTGCAGCCTTTGGGCTAAGTTAGAGGAGACTGCCTGCGATCTAACTTACATCAATTTGGAGAATTTGAAGGCCAGCATCGTGCGTGCAGCTCGAGAAATGCCGCTTCATACCGTGCGTGAAGCGGTCAATGCATGATCTCACAGAGTTCGGGCCTGCATAGCTACTAGTGGCATCCATTTTGAATATTTTTTTTTTCGTTTGAAAGCTCTATGTTTCCGTTTTCTAATGATGTACCTTTCGATTGATTTAGTGAGAAATAAAGATTTCTTTGACTGACAGAACTCATGGCTATACTACGTACTTATCTTGGTTAGAATATAGCCATCAGTGCGCCATCTTTTCGTCGATAACTAAAGATAATCACACTCAAGGGTATCCATGGTTGGAAATAAAAACACAGCGTGCTTCAGATGAAGTGATGGTGTAGACCAGGACGTCAGCCAGCCTGATAAGTTCGCGGCCTAAGGTAGTTAGCGATGATACATCATCTCGTTACTGATAATACTAATTATATGACTCGTTGTTACTTTATCGAATTGGTGGATCTCGGCGCAAAACCGGGATGTCTGGAGGTGGCAACGTCAGTACCGAAAACCAACCAACCAACAACATCAAACGACACTAGGAAACGGGAAGAATAAAGATAGGAGACTACAACTTTAAGACCTTTGATAATTTCTCCTATCTAGGATCGAAAATCACAACCGATAACAGCAACAACAATGAAATCCGCACATGGTTGTTGGGAGCCAACAGAGCCTATTTCAGCTTACGAAAACTGTTTCGCTCGAAACCATAGGATCACCATAGGATCAGTCCCAGTTGCCAGTCCTCATGTATTCCTCGTAGACTTGCGAACTCTTGGCCGCGTTCGAGAGAAGAACCCTCCGGAGAATTGTTGGCCCCTACATGAGGATGGACGATTCCGTAGACTACATAACTATGAAATCGATGAGCGATATCATGACCGTCAGGTCGTGAATAAAATCCGGCTCATTAGATTACGATGGGCAGGTCACTTAATCCGTTTGAGGATGATCCAACCCAGAAAGTCTATAAGGGCAATATCTATGGTAGAAAAAGGAGACGAGGCAGACCCTGCCTAAGATGGAACGATGGCATAGGTCAGGACGCCAGACAGCTTTTAGGGATATTGAATTGGTGAATTTCGGCGCAAAACCGGGATGCCTGGAGCTCCTTATTAAGGCAGGCCTAGACCGGATACCGGTTGTTGCGATGATGATGATGCAAATCGAGGCCTAGGATTTAAACTTGTTTGACGTACCGCTGCTGTCGCCCCGAAATAAATTCAGGTCCGCTTATAAACACTGGCTACGAAGCAAATCGTAGAATAGTGTTTGTAATGCGCAAGCTAGGTATTGGCATGGAAGGATTCAATTTAGTTTGCGGTTTAGTGGATTTGTGCGAAAGTCTCAGCGAAAGCGCATACAACATCGTTCGGCATATTTGCGAAAGCACAAAATTTTGGTTTGGATTGTGTTCGAAAAAAGCCGTTGAAGAAGCAAAAAAGGAAAATGAAAATCATAAACGATCGATATTGAATTTTAAAGTTTCCGGAGCCGGTTCTTGGAAGATATTTTTTTTTTGGAAATAATTAAAACTCCACAAATATAATTGTATTTTGGCGATAGGCTCATAGCTTTATTTTGCGCTGCTAAGAGCTTGTTTTTTTTATCGGAGATTTTGGATAGTCTTATTTCTACATCCATGCTTTTGATCAGGCCCAGGCCCATGTTTTTGTGTTGCAATATCAACAAATATTCCTGCAACCTTTAAGAGATATAATTTCACGTCCTTAAGGATATTGTTTTTTTTTTGTTTCCAATTGGTTTTTTGGCAAGAATTGGAACCTTGCAAATGTCATGGTAGTCAGCTTCAGGCTCACATTTTGTATAACAATATTGATCCATTATTCTGGATAAGCTTTAGGAGGGACAATTTTATATTTTCTAGTGCTAATCCCAATTTAGCACAGTGTAATGATTCGCAAGCCAACACATGTAACCATACAATTTCGAATGAAAAGGATAAGAGCAATAAATAAAGCCAATTTTTTTTGTATTCAGAAATATTCCATTTCTGAGTACACAGAAGAGAAATGAAAACTAAAATGTTTTTTTTTTTTATAAAAAATTTCTCATTCATTTTTTTTTGTTTTTTCTTTTTTCGTTTTATTGATTTCTTTTTCTTTTCCTTCTTTAATCTCCTTACTTGGCTTTTCTTTTAATACAAAACACTCTAATCTTATGCTAAGTTTCATGTTTTTTTTTCTTCCTCTTTTATTTTCTTCAAATTTTCGTTTGAGAAAAAGAAGAAGCAACAGAAAACATAATAAAAATACACATATAAAACAAAGAAGGAAAAACAAAAAATATATATATATATGTATATGAAATACTTTTTCTCTTCTTCTTCTTTACAAAGTTTTTTCCTCTTTATTTTTTCTTTTTCCTATAATTTCCTTAGAGTTTAAAAATAATAATATTGTAATAATAAAAACCTGCTTCTGAATGTACAGACTTGTTTCTTCTTTCCTTTACAACAACGAAAAAGAAAAAAATTAAATGTGGCACTTTTGATTGATTTTTTTTTTCACTTCTTTTTAATATTTCTAAAAACGAAATCATTAGCAAAACTAGTGCATTTACATGCACATATACACATCCATGCATATATGAACACATATATATATATATATGTATACACCATATATATATACATATTCAGAAGGAAAAGGAATGGTTCGATATTTCCCCATTTTCAGAAAAAAAGCATGCTTACGAACACTTTTCTAATGTTTTTTTTTTTGTTTTTCCTCTGTTCTTATTTTTTAAATTAAATCATGTGGAAGAACAGGAAATTATATACATATATATACATATTTGTATATATATATATATGTATACATATGTAAATTTTGAATAGTTTTAATTTTTTTCTTATTTCGAATAAAACAAAATCACTTAAACCAAAAAAAAAGTATCTTATGAAGATTAGGAAGAGCACGATAAAAATTAAGGGATAGCTTAGAAGGAAGAGATATTGGTATAAATTGCAAATTTTTATTTTCTTCCTTCTTTCTGTGTTTTTTTTTAAATGAATCCGTCTCATTTTTACAATTCTTCTTTTGAACAATAAACGAAATTAAGAGAGAAACCGAATTTTAATATGTTTTTCTGCATTAAATTTCATATAAATTCTGAAATAGTAGGAAGAGAAGAAAGTACAATATATTTGCTTCGGCATAATATATATAATATATGTAATATATATATATATATAAACTTTCTGTAGCATAAAAAATATTTTAAAATATAGAATAGAATTTTCTCTCTTTTATTTTTTGTTATGTTTTCATCTGAAGATTTAAAAGAATTTTTGATCTAAAACAAGAAATAATTTGTTTGTTTCTTATATAATTAAAGATAATAATAATTAAAATATTATAAAAAAAAAGAAAATTGCTACTGTGTCCCTTTCATTTGATTTTGTTTCAACTAGTTTTCTTTTTTATTTATGTGTAGTTTTATAGTTCATATTCTTTTTTTTTGTTTTCTCGATGAATGTGTCATAGATTTCACGTCATTTTACCCAAATATTTACATTCTTTCTTAGTTGTTCCTTAAGGGGGGAGGGAAACAATTTTAGTTTTCCATTCGTTCCGACCGTTTCGACAATAGTATAGTATTTTCAGTTACATATTCTTCTTTTTTTTTGTACATATGTTGCTGTTTTTCATGCTTTCCAGTAGGAAGCGTTTGGCTCTTCTTTCAATAACTTCCTCTTGGAATGCACTCCAACAAGCTCCCAAGCTCCTCTTAGATCGCATTCCCAATAACTTCATTTTGGATCAACCTCCAATAGCTGCCTGTTGGACCATCCTCCAATAGGTTCCTCTTCGAATGCTTTTCAACAGAATATTCATTCATTGCACTACCATAGTTTCTTCTTTGATTGTTTTCCAATGGTTTTCTCTCGCTTTCCAATAGCTTTTCCTTGGATTACATCTGTGGCTGTCTTCAATTTTTCTGCTAATGTTATACACTTCACACAGGTATGTCGCAAAAAGGGAAGGGGTTTATTCTTTCCGGACCTGGAAAGAAGGTCTGCAATAGAGACTTTCGCAGACTTGATGTTCAAGGCCGAAAAGGGGGGGGGGAGCGTGGGAGAGGGGAGTTGACCGGGATTTTAGAGACATTTAAAAGGAGTTTGCAGTTACTCGTACTTCATTAGGTAGGCCTAGACCAAGTTGTTATCAGGATGATAGTGGCGATATTGTCACCCCAAATAGTAAAATATTAAGCACATATGTGAATATGGTTTAGAATTTAGAAAAGACAAAAAATTTCGAAAAGACAAAGAGGACAAAAAAAATTACGACTCCTTCATAAATTTAACGGATATAGAAATTAGCTAACTTCAGAAATTAATCAAAAAAAATCCGGGAGCTCAAAACTCTCCTAACCGTCTCAACCGCTTTATTTATTTTCATAAATAAGAGGCACCAATGCCCAGAATTTAATTCTTGTCTTAATACGACAAATGGTCAGAGGATTCAAGGCATATATCAAGATTACTCCCCACAATCTCTTTCCTTCAGGACGGTGTTCTGTACAACTGCTAAGTGTTAATAGGGCAGGATACGAAGAACCATTTTAACAAAACCGAGAAGCTCACGGACAACCCACTCGATGATCATCAGGTCTATTTTGAGATTGAATATTTATCACAACATCAGGACAGTTTCGGATAAAAAAAAGGAAGTCCCAAACATTGCAATCAATTGAAACGTTCATCAAGGGAAAAAAATGCATAAAAATAACCGTTGGCGCTACAATCCATATTGGATCAGGGCCTTGAATTGTGTTAGAGCACTTCAATCAAGACCGTAACGATACCACTACATGTGGTCATGTGGTCAGCATTGCGCTCGCCCGAGATTATTACCCTGATTTGACTCAGGTACTCATTGGCAGCTGAGTCGACTGGTGTCCGACATCCAGTCACGATAGCAAATCATTCTGCGACCAGTAAGATTTGAACTGCGACCTACTGCTACGGCAGGCGAGCGCTCTAATCACCAGAGGCATCCGGACAATCCTTTCAAGCCAACATTTCGTGCTACACAATCCTAAATTTATCTCAGGACTATTTTAAAGCTCAATATTTACCCCACCTCTAGGATACTTTCAAATAAGATGAAGAAGGGACTATACCAACGTTTGACGCTAAAAACCTAAATCTGTGTCAGGACAATTTTGAGGCCTTTGAGGCTTCTATATTTAGTCCTACGAAAAAATTTCGAAAAAAGTAAGGCAGGTACTTGTCAATTAAGTGAAATCAGAGTGGCGGAAAAGAGAAGGATGTGCGGATTGTTACTGCATCAAGCGCCTTAGGGTATCAAGAAAAAGTAGTAGATAAAATATTTTGCTTTTTTCGCAATCTAAAGTAGGTAAGCTCACGCTGTTAAAATCTAATTCTTGATGCGCTGTCAATAAAAGAGTTGAAAAAACCGTCAGAACTTCGCAACTAGAGTTCATGTTTCATAGAAAATACGCTTCTTCAGGAAGAAAATTCTTTTCACGGAGAAAGCAGGGAGAGGATATGCTTCGTTACCGAGAAAACACGTATCTTCGTAAAATCTGTCTCTCCACTAAGAGAAGCAAATTCCAGACCTAGTCAAGTTTTCATTTTTGTTGGATATCTTCTCTGTCATCTCCCTTTATTTGACTCTCATAGACTAGCGAAACTACCGAGTGTAATTTGAAATTTCTTGGAAACATAAAAAACGAAGACAGGCGTGGCAGGAGACGTCAAAATTATAAAAGAAAAATGAAAAACTAAAAACTATGAAGGACTAAAAATGGTTTGAAATAAAAATAAATCTCAGAAATAATAAAATATTCAACACTTTTTCGCGGTATACGAGGTGTGTTCAGAAAATAACGGGAATTTTTAAATTTCACGGGTGTGAAGTCTGACTGTCATTTTGGGTTCGGTGATTTTCGTTAGTTAAAAAAATGGATCAAAGAATTTGTATCAAATTTTGCGTAAAAAATGAGATTAAATATACCAAAGTGTGTAAAATATTAACAAAGACCCATGGTGGGTCTGCTATGAGTAAAACAAGAGTTTACGAGTGGTTTAAGCGTTTCCAAGATGGCCGTGAAGAAGTTGAAGACGACGAGCACCCTAGACCCCCCCAGCGATGTGCTGGAGTCGGTGAAAACGTAAATAAAATTAAAGAAATGATTATGAACTATCACCGAATCATAATCAGAGAAGTCGCTTATGAAGTTGGCATATCGATTGGCTAATGCCATGAAATTTTTTGGAGTGTTTTGGGTACGAAACGTGTGGCAGCAAAACGTGTTTTAAAATTGTTGAATTTTGATCAAAAGCAGTAGCGGATGGCAGTTGCTCATCAACTATTCGTTGTGGAAAATCGACAATCACAAGACATTTACAATGGAAGTAGAGAAATATATACCTGCGGTAAATTGTTAGCGATGTTTTCCCCTGTTTTCTTGAATTTGTTGTCCAAACTAATTCCAAACTGCTTAAATGTTAATTTTGGTGAGATCTATGGTGAATTGATTTTCTTGTATTTTCGGCACACTAGTTTTTTTCTGCTTTGTTCGATTGTGTTTTTGGTACCTGCCCCCGTATTTTCTTCTATTTTTTTTTTATATTTTGTTATTCTATTTAATCCAAACTATGTTGTCCGGAATTTAATGATGACTTGGTGAAATTTATGGTGAACTAATTTTCATTTGATCTTGGCTTTTTCTCATTTTCTTCAATTTGTTCTATTTTTCTGGGGAAATAATGAAATAATTGTCAATTATTTGTGAAATTTGCCGAATCTAATACATTGTTGAAATTGTAATTGTTGAAAATGAAATTGGTGGAATTTTCTTTGGGCAAGCCATAATTGGTGAAATTTTCATTGGTAATAAAAGTGTTATTTTTTTACCACTATTGGTGAGTTCTCTCCACAAACAAGCATTGGTGAACCAAAGGGAAATACTTTCTCTCTTCATATTTTCCCACTTTTCTTGAGTTTTTCACGGCCAGGCAGACAAGAATACTCCTCATTGTAAGACACAATATAGTTCTAGATGTATGTACACACTGTGATAATATGAACATATGTTATCGTAATAAGGATAAAATTGTATGGGAAATTGTTGTTGTTGGATGATGATGATTATTACTATTACTAACGGCCGATGAACTAGACGAGAATATTGAAGTTGAATGCTGTTGGGATTGAGGATGTTGGTGTTGCTGTTGCTGACTGTGATGACTGTTATTACTATTACTACTAACTGTTGGATATATGGACGCAGGATTTTGTTGTTGTTGCGGCGGTTGTTGCTGCGTTTGATGCTGCTGCTGTTGTTGGTGATGATGATGATGGTGATGTGAAGAATGTTGATTACTATTACTAGTTTTATTACTATCGATCGTGGCACCCGATGCAAATATCGCCGCCGATTGTTGTTGTTGATGTTGTTGAAGGCTACTCCTATTGCTATTATCAATGGTGGGAGTTGTTACGGTTGTTCCATCTGAAGAAAGTAGGCTTGAATGTTGTGAAAGCGTTTGTTGCTGCTGCGATGGCGGATGCTGTTGTTGGGATTGTTGTTGACCTGAAGCTGGGTTTGCCTGACCTTGCGTTTGTTGCTGCTGTTGAGGTTGTTGTTGATGAGGAAGTTGTTGCAATTGTTGGTGTTGCGATGACTGCTGGGATTGTGGTATTTGATCTTGATGACTATTACTATGCAACATTGTTAGCGGTGTTGATGGACTAGCTAATAAATTATGCGGACTAGCTAAACTAGTCGATGGACTTTGCAAACTTGATAAGCCACTTAAACATCCAGGACTTGATAGTGATTGATTTAGTGATTCCATATCATCTTCGGGCGTTTTAGCATCATCAACACTTCCACAACTTCCTAAATTGTCGCTTACATGATTATCTAGATCAGTGCTGTTCTCTTCGCCTTCCACTTCCATGTAGCGAATGCATTTCTTCTTGCGTCTGATTATGAACGTTTTGGAAAGAAAAAAAGAAAAAAAAATTAGTTTAGATTATGATGGTATGGTATTTTAAGGTTCGTTATAAATGAAAAATATTGGAAAAAATCGAATGAAAAAGAATCCACAAAATATTCATAAACTGGGTAATTTAAATTGGGTAAATAAATGAAGCTGACTTTAGAGCATGCAACAAACTTAATTATTATATCAAACAGGGCAATTTTTAAGGTTTTTTCTCTTTGTTCAAAGTTGTTGCTTGCACAGATGTTAGCTATTTGTCAAAAACGCTAGCTTTTATTACTCAATAAAATTATTGACAAAAGCAATTCATATCTTTTGTAAAAAGGGCAATTTAGCACTTGCTCCTGAAACTCAACTCGATCAGTTTCCCGTTAAAACCATAAATATAATTAATAATGCCATAATTCAAGGTCGTTTAAGGTGTGATGAACGAAAGGTTTAGAGATGGCCCTTTGGGTAACATTCATTTCCTGGTGAAGGATATGTTGCTCAGCTGTTCTAACGATCACCCTTAAAGGTGCATATAAATATATAGAATATGGTATATGAACGCCGCTCATAAACGTTTAGGCGTTACTTTTAAAACTGCATAAGGTAGAGCTATGAGAGCAAGCTTACCACCGATAAAAGTGGCAAACCCGATCAAAAAGAGCCGATCTCACAACAAAGAGGGGAAAAAATAGACAATGAGAAGTTATGAAAGAATATTCCCAATTTAGTAAAGTAAAATAAATTAAAACTCCATAATTTGGGATAAGATAGATCCATAGATTGCTTTCTGATTATCTTTATTTATTTATTTATTTATTTATTTATATGTAGAGCTATGAGAGCAAGCTTACCACCGATAAAAGTGACAAACCCGATCAAAAAGAGCCGATCTCACAACAAAGAGGGGAAAAAATAGACAATGAGAAGTTATGAAAGAATATTCCCAATTTAGTAAAGTAAAATAAATTAAAACTCCATAATTTGGGATAAGATAGATCCATAGATTGCTTTCTGATTATCTTAAACAATTCAGCTTCGTTTTGCTTTAAAAATTGCACTTGGTTATCAATAAAAATATCTGGTTGGTGACCAGTTTATCGCTGTTAAAAATAAATTAAAAAATATCACATTATCAATACAAATGCATGCCACTATATATTCTACAAATATATTTTTGGAAAGATTCAAGGTAAAAAAAAGCAAAAAAAATATTAATAAGGTATCGGTGAAAAAACAAATCCTCCACGCGAATAATGCTCAGTTTTACAAAGGTTTTGATGGATTTATGTTGAGTTTTAAGGTAGAATCGCTGATGATATAAAGTATAAAAGACTTTTGTAACATTCTTTTGTGAAATTTGTCTGTTTACGGTGTTTCCAGAAAGTCCAAATTGCAAAATATAAAATGGATAGAAAGGAGACAGCGAAATTGTGGAATACTAATTGGAGAAATAAAAACAAATGGAAGAGAAGAACAAATGGAGCAAAAAAGAAACGAAGAAATGAACAAAGGAAAATAATTAAAAAAGCTGAAAAAATTTAAAAAATAAAAAAAAAATCACAAAAAAAAGGAAAATAAACCAAAAAATATAATCGATGGATTTTTTAATATAAATCAAAGAATGAATAAATTCAAACGGTAGAACAATTTTTACGAAACATGGAACTTCCGTAAAAGAAAAATAAAAACGATGCAAAGCACAACCAACATTACGAATAAAAATCTTTAAAACTTTAGATACACGATGAATAATTCACTTCAAGTTTTCTCATACTGATCCAGTAATACCAATGCAGATATACATAAACACATATCTATGCTCATTTACAATGATATATGCATAATATATATATATTCAAAAAGAATGTAACACCTTAATCAGAAACATCAAAAATTAGGGAGAAGGTCAGATAGGAAAACAACATTTAGAAAAAAGATAAAACACATCAAATTGTAGAATTATTATTCAATTAATATATGTATATACCGAAAAGAAAATCTGTATATAAATATATTTTCTTCATTTTACTAAGAAATAACGAAGATTCTTATTCATTATTCTCACTTAAGAAACATTTTTAACAGCAATTCATAATTAGAAGTGAAAATAGATATTTGCGTTCCATACAATACGATTAAAATACACTGAACTTATTTTGAACGTTAAATACTAAAAAAAATCAATCGATTAAACTGTTATTGGAAACAATGAATAAAATAGATTCAATTTTTTTTGTGCAAACCAAAGCTTTTGTTTTTTTTTTTTTAAAAAAAAAGAAACAAATATTCCTATACAACTTAAATAAAAGGAAATAATTTTCTCTTTTCTATAAGTTCCACAAAATCTAGGACTTCTCCTAGACAAGATGGCAAATCTGGCAACAGAAAGAGTCCCTCAAGAGTTGGATTTTTTTTCTAGGTACGGAGGGGTTAATAGGGAGTCCACTTCATTCTCCCCTCTCCCGCGCTCAGCTTGTCTCTCTACCATCTACTTACTCTGCATGTCCTAGAAGAAGGTCAACTCGAATGGCTAATGGCTATGAGCTATCAAATTACACCTGTTTCCGTTGAAAGCCCCATAATTACAGCAAAAATCCATCAAAAAACTTGATACGAGGAATTTTAGCCAAGCCGGAGGGAGGGGGGACAGATTCGAGACTCCAAAAAATCTGGATCAATTGGGAGATCGAGTCAGGTTACATAATTTGCTTCCCGAACCCGGACTTTCCTCCTACAACCCTGGTCGAATGGGTCGTCAATTCAATGTTCTCTCCAAAATCCAAAAAAAAACCAGGGGTAAGGGCTGTAAATTTCCGGACCCGTGTTCCGCGATCGAAAGGGAGAATCCACGACGGATCCTGGATCTTTGTTCCTTCTGCCTCGGCGCGGTCTCTGTGGTTCCCTTCCTTTCTTGATACCCTCCGGCCATTGTTTTGGAGGATGTCCCTACTTGTGAGAGCTTTGCAGGCACTAAGGAAGAGGATCCTGCCTTTCGATTGAGAACTTTGGTCTGGAGATTTGTGGATCCATGCTCGCGGTCGAGCCGTCTTTTTTTATTTTCACTTTCAGTTTTAGCACGCGGTGCACGCGAATCCTCGCAATTGTTTGAGTATTTTTTTTTACGATCCGATGCGGACCCACGCACCGTCAAAGACACGTGAAGGATCGAATTGTTCAAAGGACTGCCCCCCCCCCTTTTCCAGAGCACAGAGGCATGCAAGCACGTGTCGACGTAACATTTCGATGGAGCTTCAAAATTTGCGGGTAGCCCTCCACGGTCAATTTAATAATTTTTTTTTAGGCATTTGGAATAGCTCTTCCCTTTAGGTCGTCTCCGGCCAGTCAGGATGGTCGTTTGACTATCGCTGTCAGTTTATTGTCATTACAAATTTTAAGGACTTTCTGCAAAATAATGGCCGGAGGGTGTCAAGGTTGTGTAGGAACCTCGGAGGCCGCGTTTCAATAAAACTCTGAGGCGGGAAAAATAAGAATTGAGGCGGTGATCCATCGTAGATCTTGTCCCTCGATCGTGGCACACGGGTCCGGAGATTTACAGCTCCACACGCGCAGTCGCGTATTGGTTTATTTCGTTAGGCTTGTGCGAATCTCCTTTGCTTGTGTGATGATTTTCAAAGTCCGGTGCGGATCCATGCATCGGATAGACACGTGAATTTTGGAGAATGAAACGTGAGGGATCAAAGCGCTCAAAGGACCCTATAGGTGTCTGTTTTCCTTTTGTGTTTCTCTCGCTGCTGCGTGTACAGTGATGATAGTGAAACTGACGCACAGTCTGACAGTGTGGATGCCCTACACCCCACTAAGGAGTGAAAAGGAAACACAACATTTTGCCATCATCATCGAAGGGATTCTGATAGAGGTAGTTGAGGAAATTGTAGCCTTCTGCAGTAAAATACTAACAAGCCACTTATCCTGCTCTGTGATATCATGAATGCTTTCAACGCTTCAGAAACGGTGATTTCAACGTCGAAGACCGGCATGATGGCGGATGGGAAAAGGTGTTTAAAGATGACGAGTTGCCGACATTGCGCGATAAGGACTCGTACCATACCCAAGTTACTCAGCCAATCATTTCCAAATGCCTCAAAGCCCTGGGAATGGCTCAGAAGCAAGGAAATTGCATGCCGTACGAGTTGAATCCGAGGGAAGTTGAACAGCGTTTGTTTGCTGTTTGCAGCTGCTTCAAAGGCAACGGCGGAAGGGATTTTGTAGGCAGACCCAATATTTACGGTTCCAAGGTTATGTTTGGTTCGGTGTAGTTTACTACGAGCTGCCAAAACCGAGTCAAACCATTATAGGTGAACGATATCGAACTGATGCGTTTGAGATGGACACTGAAGGAAAAACGGCCTCAGTTCGAGGAAAGTTACAACAAAGTCATTTTGCTGCATGACAATGCTCACCCCCATGTGGCGCGACTGCTGAAAACGTACTTGGAAATGCTACAATGGGAAGTTCTACCTCGCCCGCCGTACTCTCCTGACATTGGTTCATCTGATTACCACCTTTTCCGATCAATGACGCACGACCTGATCGATCAGCATTTCGGTTCTTACGATTAAGTGAAAAATTGGATTGATTTGTGGATCGCGTCAAAGGATAACGAGCCCTTTTGACGCGAGATTCATTTGCAGCCGGATAGATGGATAAAACTAGTGACCAGCGATGGATAATGCTTTCGATCAAAAATGTACTAACTATTTTTGAAAATAACGCCTTAAATTTTGAGAGAGAGAAAACGGCGGAAGCAAAGTTATACACCTAATAAGAGATAAGACTATAGAGATAACCGTAGCCACGAGACTCCCAATCACTCTAGCTATAGAGGGGGGGATTGTTTTTTCCTGTTTTTCTTCACATTTTCTACCCAGGTGAAAAGCAATTATATAGCTAGGAGGATTGGGAGGAGAAATTACAACTGAAAGCGCTTATAACGTTTTGGTGACCGACGCGTATTAGCACTCACAGGAGAAACAGACAAGTCTTTAGCTGCTAGTATCAATATTCTCAACTGAGTGGCACCAGAATATGGCTTTCCTGTTTTACTCCTTTCTTTTACATCATCGGGAAAAACATGATGTCTAGAAAGTTTTCCAATTTTCCAATGGGGAGTTTTTAAGGAAGTCATTTTTAGTCGACGTGGTCAATAGAAGTTAGCGACCCTTTCAGCGAATTTTCAGTAGGATTTATAGAACTTCTCCTTATTTAGATGAAAGGTAAATAAATTTGATCCTTTATGCTGTGTTCTAGCCTTGGTACACATGATGATGACATAACCATACTTTAAACACGAAGTTAATCGCATCCTTAGAGGCGCTTTTTTTATTTAATCCATATACGGCTTTTTATCATGATTCCCCCGCTTAATCTCATTGATGACGTAAGTACTTTGAGGTCCCAAGTGTATCTCATTGATTTCAATCTAGTATCGTGAAATTCAGGCTAAATTTACCGATTATTGCTTTCGATCTTTACAATTTTAAGCTAGTGGATGAAGAAATATTTATTTTATCATCTACTGCCTTGGAATTGTTTTTTTTTTTCTTTTGACGAAATTAAACCAAAAAATTATTGGTAAAAGCAAAAAACACACAAACAACACACCCATTAAAAAGATAAAAGGCGAAAAAACAACAATTTTACAATCAGTACACATATCGAAATACAGAGTCAGCTGAAATACTAATAAATTATGAATAATTTTTTTTGTTTTGTTCAAGAGAGGAGCAAAAATGCGAAAAGCTTAAAATTAAATCAAAAATTAAAATTTTTAAATAGTTATATCAACACCAACAAATGCATATGGGATTATGCCACATAAAATTACATTTAGTTATGTTTAATTTTTTTTAAGTATTTAAAAAATTTTAACTTGCAGTTATATTTCTTTTGGTATAAATTTTTAGTAAAAATTAACAATAGAAAACGCAAAAAATATAAATAAAAATAGAACGAATCAACACGAACGATCAAACAAGATAAATAATTTAATTTGGTTTTATTTTATATGTAAAAGCTGAATATTAAACTGACTTTTTTTGCTTTTCGGAATTCTGTTGCTGATGACCCCCAACATATTGGTTTGTTGCTTGGTCAGATACTATGAATGACGATGATCGCCAAATAGGTGGGTATAGGGGGTGTGGTTGAGAATCATAGCAGACGTACATGACGATGATGATGATAGCAGGATTCCATCATGATTCAGGCTACTATCAAAAAATGCTTTGTTGTAGTTGGTACCGAAGTAGTCTTTTTCCCAACTTTTCTTCCAAATTGTTATTGTACAATGGTAGCTTTCCACTGAATCGTTTTAAAGTTGTTGTTTTTTTTTTCTAGTGGTCATTCTAGAGTTTCGGTTAACTTGAGAATTTATGTCCTGGTGCTACTGGCTGTTTTTTTTTTCTTTTAGTTATTGATGATATAGTAGTAATGAAACAGAAGTTCTACTTTTTTCATCTTTCGATTAAAATTGCATATTCAAGCTGATATTTCAATGACTTTTATGAATTCTTCAAGATTGAAGATATCCTTTTTTTCAGCGATTTGTATATTTTTTAAACTTTGCGCTAAATGGTTTGTTTTATTTTGTTTTCTCAGTTTCTTTGACACTTTTGGATTTAGTCCTGTTTTTCTTTTAACATTAATATACAGACTCATGCACACAATTTTATCATCTATTGGGATCAATTATATTTTTAATTTACATTCCAATTCTGTATATAATGGTATCCATATATATACCTCATGAATGTATAATATTTTTATTTTTATTTTCATTACATCTTTACTTCTATATTTACAAATTAACATAAGTGGGCGCTTGTGGTGATTGTTGTTGTGGTCCACCGTTTGGACCGCTATGATTTTGTTGATTCCCGGCACTATTAGTACCTACGACAACAACTCCACCAGCACTTCCAGCACCGCCGCCACCCCCACCACCACCACTATTACCCGGTGGTCCACCACCACCAACTGAACTGCCAAGCGCTTGAAGATGATTAGATGGCGTTGACGATGATGATGACGATGAATTTGGTATAAGTATTGAACCGGGACCATTACCACCACCACTAACTGCACTACCACCACCAATCACACCTCCTGATGCTGTTGCCGTTATGACAGGTAAGCCAGGGCTAGACATACATATATATACATAGACATATATTTTTTTAAAAATTTATTTTCTGTCTAAGACAGTTCGTCTTTTTTGTTTTATTTAAAAAAAAATGTGCTATGTAAATTTCAAAACTATTGTATTTTTTACAAGAAAAAAATTGAAAAATCTGAAAAAAAAACTCATCGAAATTCACCGAAATTTATATGTAGATATATTTATGTCATATACATATATATATATGTTTATTGTTCCGAAATTTGGAGCTACTGATTTACGAAAGACGTATATAAATTTAACATTTTTTTTTAAAGTAATTTAGTTTAAATTTCCTAAATAAAATCCGGTTTCAGTAAATAACTGTTTTGTTTTCAGGAAAAATTTACATCACTTTTGGAATCTAAAGTCCAATAATAGCAGATAATATAATATAAAAGCATATAATATTAATTTAATATATAATAATATTAATAATTTCATATTTATATTATTATAATATTATTTTAATATTGCCTAGTTGCAGAAAGAAATATCCAATTTTTTTCCGTGAAACTTAATCTATCGAAATCAATTCATTTGTATTATTGTGTTGAAAATATAAAACCTAGCTACCCGGCTATTACCTTGCTTAAAGAAAATATTTAATATCTACTTTCTTAAGCAACAAATTAAAAATCAATAATAAAAAATTAATTAAACTGAAACTAAATGTTTTGTATGTTTTTTTTTTCAATAAATTATTATTTTCAAATGTTGTTTCCCTTTCATTCAATGCTGTTTCTGATTAATGTGTATAAGAACATGAAAGATATAACACTTTACATTGTCTTGTTTTCTTATTTTCATTGCGCTTGATAAGTGATTCCCGAGATGTATTTAAAACCAAAGAAAAATACCAGAAAGTGAATTCCTATCCCCGTATTTGTATTTAATATGTAATCACATAATGTGAAGGATAAATAATATAAATAATAAATGCGAACGTATGCAGATATTTTACCAATATTGGGATTTTGATTTCAAAGCGGTCAAAGTAAGAGAAGGAAATGCAATGCGTTAAAATAAAATCTCAGGAGTCAAATATGAAAATAGATTATAAATATATAAAAACAGAAAGAACAATATATAAAATATAACACCATAAAGTATGATCATAATAGTTATTATAGAAAAAAAAACAAGCTACGATGTACCTTAAAGTAAAATCATTGCCTTGCTTTCTTTTATAAGGGACCGACTGATTTTTTTCAAATTTTTCGGTTGAGTAGTTTCTGAGAATGGATCCGTGGAATAAATGATCATATTCGACCATCCGCACTCCCCACGTTCCCAACAAATGTCAAAATTTAGTCTTCGAAAAGTACTACTAGACAACTTTCATTTGATAACCCACACGACTATATTTAGTGAAAAAAATATACACCCCCCTTTTGCATGTATTGGGACATCTAAAAGAAGCAGAAGCGCAGCGGAGGCATAGAAGGAAAGCCACTGCAATTAACGCCATGTAAAGCGGTAGCAGCTCATAGTAAATAGCTAAGAACTGAGCAGACCCTCGAAGCAATACCAGAACGATAGTGTGGAGAAGATATGGCAGGTTTTAGTCGGTTTGGTTACACAAAACTTTAAAAATAACACAGTTTCGTCCAAGAGTCAGGCGCTGCCTCATCTTAACCCTGGGGGTCGGCTAACACAAATGATCGAATATTAACAGCTCATTTTCACCCAAACAGATTTTGCTAGCGACTTTTTCTCGATTTTATCGATGATCACGAAAGGGGGGGGGGGGGGGGAAGGGTGGGAGAGCTGAATTCGTGGCCCTTGCTAAGAACTTAATAATCCTTGCAAATGGGCCTATGAATTGTGAACGGGGTAAAGACTGAAGAAAAAGAAGAAGTTTCGTGCCTCTGTTAGTGTTCTTCAAGGAAAGCACCTTCTCCCCATACCTTCTCCTTCATGTCGTAAACACTGTCACGCGGGTTATCCAACGTCAAGTAGACGATGTTTTCCTAGCATCTCACAACAGAGGTGATCTCGAGCAATTTGTTCAAAAGCCAAGCCATGCGCTTGGGTCTCCAAATGAATCTCAATGAAACAGTGCTTGTGTGACCGAACCCAGTAGAATAGACAATATCGCTGTGAGTGGGAGCGCGTTGCTATTTAAATATCTCCGATTAATGTTATCAGCTGGGGGACTGACCAAAAGGTCACTCGGAACAACGTGCTTTGAGACGCTAGATGGTGATCTGAGAATCTTAGGCTCCTATGACGAAACAAAGGAAAAATTGGATCAAAACAGGTTGACCCCATTATTGGACAAAAACTAAACAAGAAGAAGATGATTCGCAGTGATGACGTGTTTGCGAATTAAGAGTTGCCTATGCCCTAGACTGGAGACTGACAGCCCCAAACAACCTTCCCAAACCTAATTAACAGAGCTGGAAGGAGATATCACTGCTATTATTAATATTTTCATTACAATCACGTAAACTGCTTAAAAACACAGGTTTCTTTGTGGGGAGATGGTACCCGCTACCGATCGGGACAAAGGCTAAAGAAGAAGAAGACAAAGGGAAGCAATGATTATACCATAAGAGGAGGTCCTGAGTGAAAATTATACATTGTGTATGTATGACAAATTCGTCTTTTTATCTAACTACCAATGCAGAAATAAATAAAAATTACTGAAATGCATCAAGTGGAGAAGAGATATCAAATAAAAGATAAATAAAAGAAATACAGCAAATGAAAACTAATCATGTATTATTCTCGATATGACTTCAAACGGTAAAGCCAAAAATGAAAAAACAAAAACAAATAATAAAAATGGACAATTGATGATGCCAAATTTAATTATTTTTGCTCCGTTAATTAATTCGAAAAAAAGTGGTTTTTATTGCCATTTCAAAAATCGGTTTATTGGTTATTTTTGTGTTGAAATTGTTAAAATTTTTAAAAGTCGATTTATATTTTTTGCCGAATTATTTCTAAAAAGAGAAAAGTGAATACAAATTTCCATCGGTTTTGGTTTCATTGGATATTTTCTTTGTGGAATGACAGATTTTTTTTTTTTTTTCGGTGGATACATTTACATTCCCAACTTCTTTTATATATATATATTAAGAATTTTGATGTATTGGAAATTTTTCAATATAATTTGGATATTTAATAGGAATATATGCCCAAAATGAATAAGAGAGTCAGATAAATATTTTTTTATATAATTAAAATATACCCAAAAATGGTAGAGGAAAAAATTGAAAGAAGACTTTTAGATGCTATTTTTGATATGTTCTAAATATATTAAAATGAGAAAGTGTGGAAGCAATGAATGAAATGTGTGGGGAACAAATTTTTTAGCTGATATTCATTGCTGTTCTGAGGAGGTAGAAAATCAAAATGAGATCTCAGTCAGATTTAATTAATTACAATTAATTATAAAAAAAATGTATTTCTTTATTTTTTAATAAAATTTAATTTCATCCCTTAATAGGGACCATCTCCTCTTTTTTTTTCCTTCTATTGCGGATACCCGGGTACCCAATTGCTGATGGGACGATGGGTGGAGTTTAAGATTATTTAAAAAAAAAAATAAATAAATAAATTAAATGTACTCACAACTAGCTTTCTTTTAAGTTAAAAACCGACGATTCAAGAGCTTAAAATAAAATATTGAATTTTCTTTTGAGCTATTTATACAAATACACCGCGGTAGGTACCCGGGTAAACGGTTACTAACATAAGGGTTAAAGTCAACTATGATCGCATAGATAAAGCTTTATGCCATCATGATAGGAAGGTTGACTCTGCTGGTCATGAACAATAAACCTGTACAAGGCTAAATCTAAGCTGCCGGATCACGATGGATAGCATTCAACCTCTCCGACGGATTACGACATGGAGAAGCTGATATTAGAAAAATTGATCCCAGACCCATTTCCTTGAACAATATCATCTTTAGATAGCGAAATAAGCATCTTAAATCCAGTGTTTAGCTCAAATATCGCCATCATTTTACAAAATTAAGATGAACTCCTCCCCCTTTTCTCACCGGAGAAGCCCACAGCTAACAATCGACCAAGGATGAAGTCGTCGCGATCGTACTTTTGGAGTCCAAGCTACTTTAAACATGAAAATGTGGCGGCACATGGGAGGTGCGAACTCTGAACGCCATCAAGAAGGGAAAGAGACGAGGGGGGCGCTTGGTCAGAAGTGACGAAATAGCACATTGTTCCGCTAAAATTAGAGGCATAGAGGCCCTCCATGGCAACTCATGGTATGCTCTATATTTTATATTTCATAACAGGATCCTTACCATTTTCCCTTTGCGAACTCCAGAACCTATATCATCACTATCGATGACACGACAACCGGTGTCCAATCTGACCCTGGTACAATCAAGAGTTTCAGAACCCCGGCCTTGCGCTAATATCATCAAATTCGTTACTCCAAATGATTTACGTCTTGGTATACACCACTGTTGTAGTGAAGACTGGGTTACCCGGAAGATAAATAGATTAAACACTTTTCGAGCAGGGTTTTCCTTGCCTACTCGGATCAAATGACCCACCCAACGCAGCCTCCAGAGCCTTATTTGACCCACGACTCTACGCTCGTAATATGGCTCAAAGACTTAATAGTTGTGCCGGGGTCGGAAGTTACATTCAAGTTTTTTATAGTGAGGGCATAATATGACCAGTCAAGATTTGAATTACGACCTTCTGTTGCAAGAGGTGAGCCTGGCTCTCTAACCAATGAGCTTTCCGGGCACTAACAATGAAACAGGTAAAAATAATAATGAGAATTAAGAGAGTGTATAGATGTTCTGCGCTAGACAAAGGAGTGCATAGAAGGCATATTACTATCTAATCTGCTTCTTTCAAATTTCCCTTAAGGGTGAATAATTCAAGAAAAGAGCGTTAAATGGGTGTTTTTATATGGCGTTTAGTTTAGAGTAGTAGTCTTAGTATACTGAAGCGCTTGAAAATTAGTTATAACGTTTTTATTTTAAACCTGTTTCCTTTGCAAAAACATAAAGTTGGAGATAATACGAAAGATAGAGATTAAAACCTCAAATTGATATATTAAGTAAAAACTATTATCAATGGTTTCCGATACCAATTCACCTTAATTCCTACTTCGTTCTAAGTTCAGTAAAATCTTCACTTTAGTTTTCAAAACTATCTTTTTTATTTAATAACTAATTTTTGATATTTTGTGTATTTTTTTTTTCAATGGTTGCTATTTTTAAGGATTTATCCTATTTTTTTTTTATTAATTAAGTGATAAATAGAAATGAAATTTATATACGTCTTTCCACAGAGAAAAAAAAAGGTATTTTATATATTATATATATTTATATGAATATATATATGTTTTGACGGCAATAAAACAAAATGACAAATGAAAATAAAAATTATTTATAAATGAATGGAAATATATATATATGTTGTACATACTGGAGAAAAATCAATAAAAAAAAGAGGATTTTGGACGAAAATGACGAAGGGATAGAGAAGGTTTAAAGAAAGAATCCCGCAAGGCATATAAGAGGTGGAACTATTTGCTTATTTATATACATATGTATTGATTTTTATAATTTCTATAACCCTTAATATATTTGAGATAGAGCAAGCATATTCCGGTCTCAATATGGTGAACATGCTGGTCTAAATATATTGCAATTCTCTCAAAAAGGTGCATTGTTTTAAAAGGAGTCGCTGAGAACATCTTGCTTGTTAAACAACACCTGTGTTTTCTATAGTGTACAAGCAAGCGTAAAAGAACCCATATTGAATCCTCTAGGCAGAATATTTGTCTTGAAGAATGACTTGACTGAGCTGGGAATCCCCACAAGGAAAGAGGTTTGATTCAAGAGGGAAGCTCAAAGGGAATCGATGCCGAAGAGCACAGTCAAGGGGGCGAAGATAGGGAGACAAGATGCTAATAAAGATTGAAGAGCAGATGACTAGCAGATATAATAAGTAGAGGACCAAAAATGATTTATCTTGAAGGTTGGTTAGGAAGCAAACCAGTTTGTTTGATTTTAGAACGATCCCGTATCGAAAGACAAAAAAGATTCGTAATCAAAACTGATGACATAATCTGTTTGTATCAAACATTATAGGTCATTACTTGCAGCCTTGAAAGTCGAAGGGTTGCAATGATTTTAAATCAGTTCAAGTTTTGAGTTGGGCACAATTGAATGAAAAGCCAAGTGGCGTCAATCAAATTTGAAAAAATCAAGGTATGTAGACGTAGACACATAGACTCTGGCAGTCAACGGGGTAGACTAGGATTAAATTTAGAATGGAAAGCGACGGAATAGGCAATTTATAGCCAATGGTTTTGTAACTGAATGAATTTGCTGTCGATTCTAATCTTGCTTGAATGTTTATTGAATTTTTTGGTATGCACTTGATTTCAACCTCAATGACGAAATGTAAGTCCTCCGTTTGACTTTTTATTCAGAAACCGATAAATATAAAACTTAGGTGTGGTTGAGGCGCTCTGCCCTACATAGAGGTTTATGACACTCATTTATTTCTGTTCAGTGTCCAAACTTGGAAAGAATATCTTTAACAAAACCCCTTGTGGATGGTTATCCAATAATGGCATTATTGTTAAACTGGCATGGGGGTTGTCAAAAGGACTTTACTTAAAGATTTAAGGCGGTTAAGATACTTTTTCATAGAATTTCATAAATAAACTGGGATGTAAAATGGATAAAGTATAAATGAAAATAATAATGGGAGTTCATTTCGCACTAAATTTTCGATAATCAGGAAAATAAATTATCAATAAAAGAATACAAAAATATATAAATTATTTTAGAGAACAAAATTGAGAGAAATAAATGAAAATATGGAAATTTTCATAAATAAAGTCAAATCAATCTGCATACAAAATATAAATATATATAAAACTTAAAAAAAAAGGATCTTTGAAATTATAGAATAAAAAATATATAGTAGGCAACTGTTTTTGGTTAGTTCAAAGAGATATTCTCTGGGAACTTAATTTCGTACATATAAACTTTCGTTCATTTTTTTCAAGATCAATGAAGTATGAAAGAAATATTTTCGAGCCGAACATCAATTATATTCTCTTCATCATGCATTAAATTTATCTTTATGTCTCATTATATAATTTTTGATTCATTTTCCCCGTTATTGAGCTCAAAAAGATTTTTTTCCTCGCAAAAATGGATTAACTTATTTCGTTTTTTTTTTTTAAATCCCTACCTCCGAGTATAAATAGATACATTTATTTATAAAATGCCAATAATTCATATATAGATTTTAAACTGAACGCAAAATTCTAGAATTAGAGGATAATTAAAGAGCAAATACATACCTGCAAGGTTTACACCATTGATTCTGCTGATCCAAACCAAACCTAGCTCGACACTTTTTCATGTTATTACCTGTTGGACCATTGGATTGTTATCGTTTTCAAAATGAATTTTTTTTTTAGAAATGATAAAAATAATTTTTGATGAAAATATTTCCGTTTTTAGAAATTAGAAAAAAATTTCAGAAATTTTTTCGATGTTAGACGTAATGAATATGAATTTTGTTCCAATCC
Organism: Hermetia illucens; assembly: GCF_905115235.1. NCBI lineage: Eukaryota > Metazoa > Arthropoda > Insecta > Diptera > Stratiomyidae > Hermetia > Hermetia illucens. The sequence continues at coordinate 15,043,471 of NC_051855.1, read as the reverse complement.
AAATGATAGAAATTCATTTTGTTCCAATTCAGATGATATCAATTACGAAAACAGTGGATTCGTTGGTGATTTTGATGATATTTCGTTGTTGTTTTCCATTATGTTTGTTATTATCATAAACCAAACACGATGATGTTGGCGTTCATCATATATCCAATGTCGTTGGAAAGACGATCCGCGAAAAAAGATTTAGAAAAAAAAATATATATATTTCATTAGCATATTAGCAATTGAAAATGAAAATAAAGAAAAATATTTTTCTAATAAGCCAAAAGACCGATTAAATAAGATAAAAATACATTTTTGAATAGTTATTTCTCAAACAATCTACGTTTAAATTAATTTTTGGTTCTGTTTCAACCATATTTCAAGTAAACTTCTTCTAATCTCTACACGCTGAGCGAAATAAGCATTTAAAAATGTATTTTTCTTCAACAACAAATTAAAATTTAATATAAGAATACTACTAACAATTTCTTGAATGACATTCAAACCCTCAATTACTACAGAATAGAGTTACGAAATCGAAAAAGTAAAAAGAGTGAAAGTTGAAAAATGATTTATCTTTCAATTTACAGCATTTTGTGTTTCAAATTAATCTTTCCCTGAAAGCTATTTAAAAAAAACTTTACTAATTTAATAGAAAACACAGACTTTTTCACTGTGGACCAAAGTTATAATTTGTAATTTAAGCACATGAAACCATTTGATCCTGTCTTAATGTAGAATAATGGTTCATTTTGACTAACAAACTTCCAGACTCAATAATTATACTTAAGTAAAGCTTTTTTAAGTAGCTATTGAATTTACAAAAAAAGAAAGAAATTAAATTGAAAAATATAAATTCAAAAAAAAAATATCATATTGAAATAAATTGATATTCAGATTGTTAAAAATTCTACGAAATATTTTGTTGCGTTCTATTCAATTGAGGGAAAAAGGACTCTTTTTCAAACGTAAAAAAGATTATTTATTTACTGGAAATTTCGTTATTTCGGGTACTAGTTGCTCCCTTGAGTGCAATACTCGAAATATAGGTATTTCTAGTTAATGGATATTTTTTTTTATTTTTTGAAGAGTCTCATTTGTCTCAGCGATTGATATAATTTACGATTTGCAACTCGTAATCCTTATCCTTCCTGCAGTTTTTTTAGTGGTACTTGTTTTTAATTCGTTTATTTTATGGTTATTTAATCCAAATCCCAATCTGAATATCTCAGGGGTAACTGTAGTAATCTAAGAGTATCAAAGCCATTCAATATCACTCCATTTGACTAATAAATATATAAATTCTGTTATAAATTAGCATTTGTGCAAATTCATGGGAAATGAATGAATTCTTTGCATATCTAACAAATGCTGATTTTTGTGCACTTATTTTTATTATCATTACTGAATTCAGAAATTTTCCAAAAAAAAAAAAAAAACTACCAGATAATTGGTAAATGTAAAATGTGACGTAATAATATAATTATTTCGGGCTTATAAAACTGACGATTATGTTATACGCCAATGATGATCATTAAAATAATTATATTAAGTATCAATGATGATCAATCAAATAATTATATTATATATCAATCAAATAAATATATCATACATAATAAAATAAATAAAAAAAATGCATCCTAAATATGATGATTATTGAAGAGAATAGAACAAAGAAGAATAATTCTGATAAACTCTGTTTTATATTTCATTTCTTTCTCAATTTTTTTCATGTTGTCTTATTTCAAATTCTTGTAATAATTCAAGTAATTTCAATATTTCTTGCCGTTAAAGTCGGTTTTCAAATGAAGAAGGACGCGAAAAAGATGACAAATTAATCAAACTTGTGAAGATAATCTTTCATAATGATCCCTAATAGATCATAGAAAAATATCGACTAAGCAAAAAAAAAAACACAAATCGGAGATATTGGTCGACAAAATTGAACAATTAATGCTCAAGCGAAATAAGGTTAAAAAAAAAATATGGAGTACTGTTTTCTTTGAAGAAATGGGTTTCTAGTTGCTGATAGACCCACAGCAATTGAGATTTTGATAGTATAACTCAAAATGAATAATAATTAGATATTTTACGCTACTAAGGGTATTGACCATTGGGTCTGAATGAGACTACTGTCAGAATTTGGGCACAGTTACTTGAGGAATCTGATTTCTCACGGTTAAGATGACATTTATGATAAATTTTACATTCTGAATTTGATAATGTTCATTTCGCTCATATTTTTCTTCAGCTTCAGTTCGGTAGTGTGTCGACCCGCCTGCGCGGAAAGAGAAAAATGAGAAAAAAAAGATAGGTGTGCTCTCAAGCTAAATCGCACAATTCTTTCTCATATCTGACCTTTCCCAGTAACAGATTCCACGATAACCCGATTAAATACATGTAACGGATAACATGTGGTAAGGAGGGCGGGTGGTAAATTTCCTGGGAAATACCGGCTGAACCAACATCAACACCTGTACTACCAAAACCCTATCTCCACCTACACGTGGTGACCGCTGGGGATTCTTTCTTAATGGAAAACTGCAGACGGAGAAGGAAGAAAGCGAGTCGCCCGCGCCTAAGAACGGGACAAATTGTACCAACTGGTCCTCCAGATTGAGAGTTCGGTAGGGTTAACAACCTTACTAGGAAAACCGAACCGTTACGAAGCCACGAAAGGAGCCTCGAACAGAATGAAGTTTACAACGACGAACCGAGCAACGTCATGGAACGTAGGCTCTCTGTACGGACCGAATGCTGTTGTCCTAATACGTTAGATAGGGACCAGTTTCCTGGAGAAGAGCCAGCGGCCATCCAGTAAACGAAGTGCTCGGCTTTGAAAACATAAGCGAAAGGCTATGTACTCTGCGCTCGCGAAATTTAGAAATATAATCATCATTAAGGTTCTCGCCCCTATAGACGAGACTAAAGAGTCGGAGAAGGATACTTTCTACGAAGCAGTTGAGCGGATCCCCGAAGTCTGCCTATAGGGGAGAAATGGATGCTGCAATAACCGCAGTTAACACATCTTCTAGAAAGGAAGCATCAACAAATGATCTTCACAACCACCTGAAGAGCATTATCATGGATACGGCCACAAACATACTTGACCCCAGGTGCAGGAAAAGCCGGAACGGCTGATTCGCGAATGAATGTAAGCTAGCAACGGAACGAAATAATGCTAGATACCGGACAACGCCATACTTTCAAAGAACGCGGACACAAGCAGATGTCTATCAAAAACTCCGTTGAGTGGAGAAGCGACTTCACAGACAGAAAAAAGAAGCCTAGGAGAACTAACAAGTCTGTGTGTCTGTTTTACCAATAAGTCAGCAGGTTGAAGCCTTATACCTTATATAAAGTGTTCATTCTGGCGAGACAAGGAGGGAAATCTGATTTCCAGCCAGGGTAAAACTCTATACGGCTATGAGAGAATTCAGTATCCCGACGAATCTGATAAGATTGATTAGGCTGACCCTGTGCAAGGCCAGATAAAAGCAGCATAGGCTCTTTCACCATAGGCTCTTACTGTATAAGACGATGACCAGTCCTTATATATTCCTCGGAAACCTGGGTTCTTAGCAAGAAAATTTGCGAACTCTTGGCCCGCGTTCGCGAGAAGAATCCTCCGAAGGATTTTTGGTCCCTTACATGACGATGGACGATTCCGATAAAATATATGAACGATACCACGACCGTCTGGTTGTGGATAAAATCCTGCTCAGCTTGCGGCAGGCGGGTAGGATAAGGTAGATCCTTTCCGGAAACTCTATAAGACCAATATCTATGGCAGAAAAAGCACGCCAGACAATTTTTAGGGATATCGAATTGGGGAATTTCAGTGCAAAACCGGGGATGTGTGGAGTTTCTTACTAAGGCAGGCCAAGACCGGATATCGGTTATTGCGCCGTTGATGATGATGAAATGATGAACAAATAAATCTCATGTTCCATACAAGCTATGGATCCTTGTATCTCCGGAAAACCAAGTAGCGATGTTTAAGATAAAAATATCTATATTCTTTGAGATAGCTAAGCAACGGTCACCGCTCTACCGAGCTCGCAATGGAAGGAGTCAAGAGTGGTCCGAAACTGCCTAGAAAAACCAATCCTACGAGCGAAATGGAACGTGGTGACCCTCGTATAGGCTCCGGGAGGTAATTATACAGAAAAAGTGACCCGGGGTAAAAATAATCCAGGTGGGGGATGAAAATTATGCTGAGACCCCTATATTCATTACTTTTCCTTGAAATTTGTGTTTCAGGCCTACGAGACAACTCCGGGCCCGGAGGGAATTCCCACTTTTTCACCCCGCTCTCGTCCGGTCTGGTTCCAGGACATATTGAATTTGAAGGACATGAGAATATCCAATGTTTTGACCTGTGTGTGTGTTATGAAAGTGAAAACCCCCCATTTTTCCTAGAATTAATCCAGCAGATATTAATGAACTTTTTCGGGTAGTTTAGTGATTAGAGTAGAAAGCATTAAAAACAAAATGTCGGATATCGATTGATTCAGTTGTGAATAAGAACTTGAGGGACTAGTGCAGCCTTTAAAATTTTAAAAATCGGAAACCTCTTCTCGAAACGACAAAAGGGACGGAAAAGTGAGAAGAAATTTGGACCTAAGTTCGAATTAGACTGTTGCTTTACCGGTTTTTCTCGACAGCTGCCATTGGAAGACACATTCTTCCAATATTCACTATTATTTATATTCGGGAGAAGGGGAGGGAAACAACTAATTTCTCGTACCGAAGTTTTCCCTAGGGCCCAAGACAGGGACATCCACAAGGAAATTTTTATGGTGGTAACCTCATCCCCAGATTTTCTGTCCCTTTAAGACCGAAAATTGTGTGTTGTATTTATTTTAATTTACTTGATATTATCTCAGCTAAATCTAACGTTTCCGGCATGTTTTTTTTGCTATTACTTCAATTTCGCTGTGTTGCCTCGGCAATATCAAAGAATCTCAGATTATATGAGACAACTCTAAAACAAAACACAATTTTCGATACTAGTTTGATGAATGATATTCAAAGGCTAAAAGATAAAATTAATATGCAGTTACAATGTCCTTATCTGTGTTGTCAATTGTTAATTTTTTTAGATATTTTGTAGGTAAAAACAATAAAACATTATTACATGAATATGTGGTTACATACCATGTACGATATTAGAAACCTATACTTCTCTCTTTATCCTGCCTAAGAATGAAACAAATTCCAGATTCGATACTTTATACCTTCTATATAAATTGTTTTTCCTTCTTTTTTTTTTTTTTAATTTTGCATTTGTCTTGTTTACGTTTTATTCAACTGTGTATCTGAAATGAAGTTGATTGTCCTTTTTTTTGTTTTATTAATATTTTTGATTGTTATTCTCCTATAAGCTCTTTCATTTTCTTCCTTTGTTTTTTTTTTACGGTATTGTAATTTTTCCATTTTTGTTTTTGCGCTTGGATTTATTCCAATATAAGAAATAAATAATTTAAAAAAGTTTTGCCCAATTTTTGTATTTGCAATTTATATATTGGAAATATAGACTTGTAAAAAAGATATATATAAACAAAATTATAATTAAAATGAAAAGCAAGGGAAAAATTGAAAACTATTGATAGAGATACCTGAAAATAAAACTCAACAAAAACTATGCTTTTATATATACATTGTAACAGTTGTAGTAGTAAATAGCTAATCATGCATTTGAACATTTCATTTAGTCTTTTGTGTTGCTTTGATTTGAATGTTTAAAATATTTGATAATTATTCCCTAAATAGTGGTATTCACTTTTTCATTGATTGCCATACACCCGTAGTAATTTTTCGATCACAAAAGTATTACTTGCAGAATAATATTAATGAGACCGTTCTCATGATCCAAATTTCATGGAACTGGTTTTAGATCTAATCGCAACCAGGTTTGAAACAAACTATAAATAATATATACACATTGCGCCAGAAAATACACATTCATATCTGTGAGAGAAGAAAAACAGTACAAAAGCTCTTGTGCATTTAAAAGATACAAAAAAAATGAAAATTAGACAACCTAGCAAATGATGATTTCGGGAAGAAAAAACTTGTCTTGACGTTGATTTCGACAAACAAAACTTTTTTCTTCGATATTTTTCGGGAGTTAAGAAAAAAAAATAAAATCTTAAATAATACTTTCGCTTGAAATGGTAACAAAGCAGAGAGTTATATGTGGCAGAGGTGGTTATTTAAATAAAATTTTTAATAACCAGATATAGTAATCTAATTATTTATACTTTTTGTAATTTTTTATATCATATATAATGTTTTTATATATTTTTTCCGACCTGATTGTGCATCTTAAACGTCACTGATTACTCTAATATCGTCAATTATTTTGTATGTCAGAGTTTTATCATTTTTTTCTTTTTTGTTTGATAGATAGAAAGACATCACTTGTATTTTTTAAAAACCCTGCATTCATTCTTTACAAGTTTCAAAAATTAAGTGATAATTTCTAATATTTAATAAGAGGACAATATTTTTTGAGGATAGAAAAAAATTGGGGTATATATAACATATGCATGTATATACACAATGTATCAGAGTGAATACATTATATAAATGCATGCGTGTAACTAAAAAAACATTTTAGAAGAATATCTTCGCTAAATTCATTCTTCTAAATAAGAAAAAATATACTATTATCATTATATCATTATATATAAGTATATCTAACCTCCATCATTTGTGTCTTGTTTTCTTTTCCGTTTCTTGCCGCGTGATGCATTCGTTCGCGAACTCCAATCAGGATACATTTGCATATGTAACTGACGTTCGCGTCTAGCTAGCTCATAATATTTAGCTTGTTCTTCGCGACCAAGAGCATGCCACTAAACATATATAATATATATGATTTACATTAACCAAAATGATTATTTCTTTAAAATCTGTTCTTCTTCTATAATTTTCTATAATTTTTATATTTAATTTTTAAGAAGACTTTCAGACTTATAATCCTAATCAAAACATCAAAGCCTATCAAATGTATGTCTTGATGATGCTAAAAATTTCGAACTTGCTATTATAATTTATATTTAAATTTTGAAAGGCGCTTGCATACAAACGCTCTGTTTATGTTTATAATGGATGTTAATATAGTCAAAAAATTTATTGGTGTTGCTTATTAACGTCTTTCTTAAAACTTTGTGTAAAACAAACACCTTATTTCGGTTTATAACTGTATAAAACTATTTTGAATAGTGTCGCGGTAAGACAATTTTAGGTGTTCAATTGATGTACACAAGAATTAAAATAAATTAAAAATTCTAATAGCATTAGTTACAAATAATAGGCTTTGATTCAGTGCAAACTTTCAATTTCTTCTGTAATTTTCATTTCTACAAAAAAATGCGGCTGAAATAGTAGGAAAAGGGCTTTATACTTTACATAAAAAGGGAGGAAATACGTTTTCTATTATATTTGAATGTAGCTATTTATATCGTTGACTATTAAAATTATAGACATTCAAATGTTTTCGTTTTTAATTTTTCTTTTTATTTCGTGATTAATAAAGAGATAATATTTTCTCAAAAAAAAAAAAAAATGTTATCTTGAAACCTTAGAAGATATTCGCTATATTCGGAAAACTGATACTGATTGAATTTATTTCGGAGGAGTCAAAAATGGATTGACAATCCGTTCTTCTTTCATTCCAAAATTTTATATTATTGAAATAAGAAAAAGAATAAATACTACGATTATTCTTTAAGACATTTCATTTCCATCCATTTCGAATTTTTTCATCGTTTTATTTTAGATTTTGTATTTTTGCCAGCTTAATTTCAAATTACTCCCAATTAAAAAAAAATGGATTCCGATGCAGTGTAGAGCGTGCGTTTAATTTGACTCACATTTCTAAGTTGCGTGACTTAGTAAGGAACAAAAAAAAACAAGATTAAGTCTTGTTTTTTTGTGCCATTAAAATTGTGATGAATGAACCAAAAAAATTATAATTTTAGATGCGTTACTGATAAAACATATTTCATTTCTTATCTTATATTTTCCTTATTTGAATTGTGACTGATCGTTTAACGGGTTCGGGTGCGTATGTTAAAAATTTCCTTAAAGTTTCCTTGAAAATGTTTTGTTTCCTTATTTTTCATATAATTTCAAATTCTTAGAATGTACTAGGAATGCATATGCCCAAAATTTAATAAATGTCAAATTTCAGCCTCATCGAAAGGAAGGTACTAACCCTGCGGTTACTTAGATATGTTATTCTTTGTTGTAGTTTGTTTGATAGAATACAGAATTAGAAGCATCCGAATATAAAAAAAAATCTAATCACTCTGCTAGACTTAATTATACTATTAAGGACAGAACCGCACTATGCAAGAGACTCTTACTGAAACTTTACTAAGAATAACGTATTAAGATCCTAAATTCCTCATTTTCCACTTCAACCCTAGTGGAAGTACACTGCCCAATTTTTACGTCCTTTATCTCCTTTTTGGGAGCCGAAATCTAAGTAAAACAAAAGTATTTATTTTTTCGAGCTTCTCGTTCGGAGCGCATTCTTAAAAATAAACTAATTTTTATATTCGTCAGAAAATTGGAAAGTAAAAGTTTCCTGTCAACATAGAGTATTATATTAGCGCGAGTCCAGCTGGATGGACTTAGCAAATGTAGAACCGTATCCTAAAAAAATCCCCACACCAGAGCATATGGAATTTTCTGGAAACCAACTTCACCGGTAATCCTGATCAACACCAAATGTTGTGGAGCAGCGATTTTACCAATTGATCAAGGAAAGTTGGCGAACTTTTCTCATGGAATGCAAAAACGCTTAAGCATATTAGAACATGGGTCTGACTAACCATATCACCCACCCTTCAAATATTAAGGTTAATACAATGCCGAAATATTCTTGTGGAACGGAAAAATTATCAAAATTCTCCCCATTCTTATATGATGTGAGCTATTGAGCCATCATAAAATAAAAAATGGCCCGAATACCAATACTTTCAGAGAGGGCGATTATTTAATAACTCGACCTGGTTTGGGGTTTAAGATTTTGAAAAGAATCCTCCATTTGAACGCCGACAAACTGCTGAAGAAACTTCTTGGAGGAAATCGCAGCAAGTTAAGCCCAATGGGAAGGCGGGGTTGGTTTTTCGAATCAGGTTGTGGTGGTGGCTTTATCTAATTACTTCTATACCATAATGTTTTCTGCCTTATTATTCTTGCTTAATTAAAATGGGGGTTGAATTGTACTGAGCACGCAAGGATTCGGTCATCATCACATCGAACAGATATTCTAGCAAATCCAAATCACAACCAAATACCAGACAAAGTACTACATCGTTTAAAACAAAGCTACATTTGCAAATTTAAGGAATAAAATTATGTTAGAAACCCTATTGTCATATCTGATCCAACTTTCCGGCATCACGTGATCTATTTCGCTGAGAACTAGCTGAATGACAAAACATTAAGCCTTTTGAAGGATATTTGAATTCCCCTGACGACAGGAACCTTGCTGCGATTCATAAGTTCACTAGTAGTGTTGCCCTGATGAGAGGTACGCATTCTTCTACCCGGATGCTCCCCTTGAAATCAAGTTCTAGGAATTAGAGACCACAAAACAGAGAACACATCTCTTTCTCGGTTAAAAGCAAACCAGAGTGAAGTTATCCAGTTCCGAAAAGAAACGAGGGATACCGGCAGGGTCCTAAATGTCAAACAAGTCACTGCCGACTATTACTCCCGAAATTTTCCAATTATAAATTATGAATACTAGACTTCACTACTGATCCTTTTCTCTATCCTTGCTATTTTCCTTCAACAGTCAGCCCGTCGGTTAGCAATGTCGGCGTTTATCTATCCCCGAAATCAGGCAATTTGATTAGTAGTTATATATTTGGGAGTTCTTGTTTAGGCAATTCTATTATAGAAAGTTTTTATCTATGGAGGAGCCTAGATGAAAACGTCAGTCATTACTTTTTAAATAGCCACTTTGGCCAAAAAGGAGGATTCCGTGGACTGAAAAAAAAAGTGGGAAATAGTTTCGCCCCATTAGTTCGGTTTGCCATCAAATAAATGCGAACTCAGGACTCTCTCCCTCAAACAAAATTAGGACTGATATAATCTGATAACACCTTTTTGTGTTGGTTCTATAAGTTTTTTTTTTTTGATTCATTATTCAATCATCACATCAGCAAGTAGAAAAAGGCTTGCTTTTCTTATACTATTATCTATAACATAGTAAGAAAAAAGTATTGAATTCTCCACTAGCTGCTATAAAATAAATTATAACAATATAAATGAAAAGAAAACCTAACATCAAGAGAGCTCCCTTTATAGTTATATATATAGTTATAGTTGTCATTTTTTCAGAGTTCATTGCATTATTCAATTAAAATTAAGTTATTTTTTAAATTTTCAAAAAAAAAAATAATATCCCCTTAAAATTCTACTTTGGTTTGTTTCATGAAAAAGAGCCTCTACCAAATAAAAACTAATAAATTTGCAAAAACAAAATTTGGGCCGATTGATTTGAAAAATTGGAAAAAAATTTTAAATTGATTCATATATTGCCTTTATATTTTCATGGTTTTATTTTAATGATAAAACTATTTACATATTAATTCGTGCAAATTTTCCAACGGTGTCTTGTTAATCAGTAGAGAATAGATTAAAATAATAGATTGTATTTTTAAGTTGATATATTTTGCTTTTCATTAATTGTTTGAATTCAAACTGATATTTTGATTAAAGTTGCGGATAATCAATTGAATATTCAAATAAAATTGAATTCGGAATGTTTATGCACAATTACAGTTACCCTTGAATTTGTCTTCCAATTAAATTTCACTGGAATTTCAGACGCGAAACGAAAGAGAAAGTGATAGTTTTCATTTTCCCCAAAAAATGAAAACCCCAACGTTCCTTTTTTTAAATTTCTGAAAATTATCCTATCTTTTGCCTCTAGTTCGCAGTAAATAAACGATAAATTAGATATCTAATTCTCCTAATTCTATAATTTTTTATTAACGCCGAGGTGTAGATATAGAGGGAGAACGGAAACGAGGATTCAAGCAAGTTTCTCAACTAACCTTCTTTTTACAGAAGAAATGAATAATGAAGTAAAAAATTATGAAAAAATCAGCACAAATAATTGTGCAAACTATCAAAAATTGTTTACAATACATATATGAACACATAAATACAATTGAAATTAGAGTAAGTTAATGTTTGGAAGTAATCAAGTTTGTGATCTAATCATTGCGATTGTAATGAAAAGAAATTATCTATCCAATCTAATTATCTATTTTTTTCTCGAACTTTAGGAAAGTATCAAAAAATTGAATGTTGACTAGAAATCTTTGTAAATTTTTTCTTTTTACAATTTTTACAAGGACACTTTGTAAAGATATGGATAATTATGTAGATCAAAATTATCTAATAAATTCCACATTTTTTTTTTCATAATTAGAAATGCAAATGTCCATATACAAATAAAAGCCTAGAAGGCAAGTTTTGAATTGGATTGCTGCGCCATTGATGATGATCCTGATTATGAAAACCATTCGGCTGAGCCTCATTCAAATATAAGACTTTAAAACTAACCTTACTACACTCAATAATATGATACTTTCTATATTTAAAAAAAAATAAGGCCTTAAAAATATGCCGAAGATCCTTATATCATCTGATTCGGCTTAAATTCCATTCGAATTGTGATCACAATTTCTTTTTCCCTGTGTACTTCCAACAATACTAAATGAGCATAACGAGTTTTCAGAAATATTCTTTTTTGGTTTATTTTTCTTCTTTCGTACTCCTTTCTCTTTTATTTTTCTATTTATTTTGATTGATTTTTTTTTTCCTCTGAATTATCAGCGAAGAAAAAACAAGCAAGGCAGAGGAACCAGAAAGTATAAAAAAGAATTCCTGACTTGGGAGTGTATAAAATGATTCCTAAAACTTTCTGACCAACAAATTGAATAGAGAATTGATTGGAAAAGAAAAATTCATAAATTATTTTAAGCTATATGTATTGCATATAGTTTTATCTTTCTCGTGCCTCTACCTTAATTTGATACTGTTTTCTCCCTTCTTCTTCCTGTTATTTTTCTAGTTTTTTTTTTTTTTTTTTTTTTGGAAATTTCGAATTATTCCAGATTCTAGCATAATCAAAATACATTCAATGGTATTTGGAAATAATGCAAAACTAGGAATGGAACGCAAATCAAATGAAAAATAAGTAATAATAGAAAAAAAAAGAAAAAAATTCAAAAGGAACAAACAGAAATACGTGAAAATGATAAGAAATCATTCTTCAACGTAGATTTTTCTGTTTTATTTGTCATACTAATTTTTGATTTGTATATTTCATGTTTTCTTGATTTTCCATTTTAAATTCTCATTAATTTTTGTCTATTTTTTTCTATTAAATGGTCTTATTTGAATTTTGTATGTATATATATGTATATATAGTTATATTTTTTTTTTCTTTTGATAATACCTCCCGAATCCGCGGGCGATCTGTCTTTCTTACGTTTCTTCTTTTTAGAAACATAACCATAGTTGTCACGTGCACTCCACCCCGGATATAATTCCATATGCAATTGACGTTCTTGTCTCGCCTTTTCATAGTATTTACTCTGTTCTTCTCGCGTCAATTCATGCCACTGTTAATATATATATATGTAGATATATATGTATATACATATAAATATACGCATGATGTGATATTGTCATTTAGAAGGATATAGAAAGTGGAATAAATAGATAATAAGAGAATTTAAAGGGAAGCTAAGATAATGGTGATTGTGTTCTTTGGAAGTTTTTTTTCGTTTTGTTCTCCTGTCCCGTCATTTTGTTTTTTTTTTTTTTTAATTTCATGACAAGGATTTCATGAACAAACTATATGGAAAAGATCATCTTTTTCCTGAAATTTTTCCTTACAATACCTATCTTCATCCTATATTTGTTAAATGCTTTTACTTGCAATTAGGGCTTTATATAATGCGATAATCTACATGATACGTTTGTTAGGCATTCATTCAAAGATTTCTTCTGATTTATCTTGCGTTTCAATTATATTTAATAAGAAAAATATTTTCTTTTTATTTGTCTCGAAATAAAAAAATAAACTATACAATTACTTATTGATTTGCTTCTGTCTATAATATGTTTTATGTTTAGGTTTCCCATTAGCCATTTCATAAATATTGTTCGCTCGTATATTTCCTCCAAATACGGAGACCGTGGGGAAAATACAAATGTAGATTTTTTTTTCTTCATTTTAGCAATTGTAAACCAGCAAACCATGGTTTAATTCATAATAAAATGCATTTGAAAAAAGGATTTAGTTTCATTATTATTAAAAGCTGCACATCAAATAAAATCCAAATATATTATTTTGTACTTCGAAAAGGTCCAAAAAAATATTTATAATGCAGAAAAGATACACATTAAACCGAAGAAATCAAATTTCGTCCTGTACCTAATTGAAAAGACACAATGAAACTTTTTTCTCAGCATGAAATAACTACTAAAGTGTATATGTGAAACATAGACCTTCCTATATACTTTATTTTATTTTATTTTATTAACCGAATAAATACCAAAGTTGTTAAAGCTTCCGATATTACAGGGAAAATAAATACGTAGACTCAAACATAAAATTAATATTATCATCATTTTAGAACATTTGTATCATTTTAAAAATGTTCTTATTTGTGAACGTTTTTGAGACAAAATGAAATTTCAAAATAAATGAAACTTTGTCATTAAAATGTTTTACTTTAACGAATTACTATAGTACTGGCGAAATGACATATGTATGTCTAGAATACGATTAAGTTATGATTCCTTAAAGTGTTCATTTTATCTGGATATGGCATCCTATTTTGAAATATAGACTTAATATTCGAAAATTTATAAGTCCAATAATATTTTATATAAATGTTTAAAAGAGCCATGTGATTTCTTGCGAAGAAACCTGGTTTTCCAACTTTCGATGCAACAGGAGAGATGTTTTTTTTCTCATCACTTTATTTATTTCTTAATTTTCTCATTTTTTCCTTACTCAACTCAAGTTTTGTCTTAGAAAAACATGCTCAGATAAAAGTTTCATTATGTATCCTAAATAAAAATTCATATATCAACATTTTTTTTTTTTCATTTTTTTCAAATGATTCATATTGTATTTTTAGGTAATACGGACCAAGAAAAATAAGTCGTCATTATTGTAAGAAATATAAACAAAAATACTAAAACATGTTTACTCACTCGTCGTCCTAATATTTGGTTAATAGCTGCCGATTCCTTAAGTGTACATTCTGCAACAACTTTAGCACGCATCTCTTTCATATAAAGCATAAATGCATTTAATGGCTTTTTGATATGTGGTTTCTTTTTTTCCGCTGAATTATCCTTACTATTATCCGATTGTACGCTCGGTGAATGTTTTTGATCAAGTGTTCTACTACGTAATCATTATATAACATTTACAAAAACCGGCACAAAATTTGTATGAATATACCAAAATTATCACCAATCATATATTTATTTTAATTATTATTTTTTTTAATATATTTTGTTTTTTTTTTTTTGTTAATTATAAATTGGACAGATAGATCAGATATTTTCAATGGCACCAATCAATAAAATTTGATCAAACCGAGCGTGAAATGTAGTTGCGCAAAACACGAAAATTATAATAAATTATATTTTTTTTTAGTTAGATTTTTAAATCAAGAAAATAAAACACAGTTGGATTTATATGCATTATAATATGGTCGATGATATGTTGAATGATGAATTGATCCCGTTCACGATCCGAAGCACACAAGTAACAAATTTCACATCAATATCGATGAAGAAAAGCAGCCACAAATTGTGAATATTCAAATGTGTATTTTTGAATGATGTCATTGATATGAAAGAGAAAAGAGAAAATAAAAAATAAAGGTTAATTGCAAATTGAAGATTTATATGTATATGTATATATTCATCCTTTTTTTCATATATATTTCATATTTTATACTATTACTAAAAATCCATAAAGTAAAAAACGGAATAACTTGGTATATCTAACTTGATAGTACTACAAATAAATAGAGATGGCAGCCATTTAAAAAATTATATACGGCATCTATTTTTATATTTGTTTGTCGGTAAGTATTAACAAATTATCTTTGCAAGTTTATGAAGATTAAAAAGATGAGCGAATTGAATAAATTGCAGAAATTGGTTAGGTAGGTACACTGTCGGCATCTGCAAGTGTCCTGGGTTCAAGGACGTTAATTTAGATCAACCTCAATTACTATAGGGTCACGCAAATTTTGCTCTCGGAAACCACTTACGAAGATATGCCAGTTACTATAATAAGTAGACCCCCAAGCAGCATTACCAGTAATGCATAGGTGGCTAGAGCGGCATTTGGAGCGTACACTAACCAAACCATACGGGATTGTGTGGGACGGTCTGCATCTGACTTAGTGTGGGCAAAAATAGACCGAGTTCCCTCTATATTTACTATTCGTCTCCAAACCTCACATTAACTACGTTCAAAGATATATTGGAGGAACTGACCTACAATACAAGTACAGGTAAAGTCATTGCCGGTGATTTCGATACATAAGCTACAGAATGGGCAAGTTCACTGACGAATTTCAATGACGGAATTAGGACCTTCCGAATAAGAGAGTTCGACTCGACTATAGACGTGACTTTTGTTAGTACTTCGCTACCTCACTACATGTCCTGCAACCCATTGAACACCACAATTACAGCGATCACCAAGCAATCGTTTTCAACCAGAAAGATGAGTTATGAATGGGATCAGGAAGCGGTTTAATGACTCCAACTAACGAAGATAAGAAATCGGCTCTTATCTTTTTTTCTAGAAATTCTTTTAAGATTTTCATATGCCTCGTTTTGAATGAAGTTAACAATTGTGAGCAGAGCAATCAAGGACTGGGGCGACTCAATCGATAAAGGTAGTAAATTATTACTAAAACTTTTTAACTGATGAACACGGTGGTTAAACCGAGATAATTACAAGTAACAAATTTGCTGCAACCAAATATCTCACTGCTGCTGATAGGTGTAACTTGGACGCTCATTTCTTCAGAAAAAAAAAACCCTACTAACGGTAGACTGGATGCTAATGAAGCATATGCCACTCCCTGTCTTGAAGGGAGTATACTTTGGTTATATTCTGCCCACGACAAATTAACTTCTAGGCCCTCTATGTTTAGGCAGCGTCCTTAGATTCAGAAATAATATTTGCGAATCTGAGGATGAGGGTCATAGAGAGGAAACTATCGAAATGCATGAACTAACAACTAACTAAACAATACATTTAGTCTATTATCGTCTGAATATTAGGAACCATGGTAGCCTCGGCATTCTTGTTTACTTGTCCACCTACCTACAAGTACAATGGGCCACCACGGCCTGATTGCCTAGAAGCTATAGCTTCTCCCCCACCACACTCACTACCTACCTACCTATTTGGTCCTTAGAGTAATTAAATTAATCATTGAAAATATAAACATTCGACCTGCCAGGCTGTAGGTTTAAAAAGATCCTTTTTGAAACTCATGTTGTTCTTAAGTTACATTTGTATCTAATTTCGATAATGTCGAATCTATAAAGCTCCAGGATACACAGAAAACATCTCAGCGAAAGTAAATCTAATAAAAAAAAAATAACTAAATTTCCAACAACTCCCATCTATAGAACAAATAATACAACAGTACATTATGAACATCTATTTATATAATATAAAGTCAAATAAACCTTTGACTAAAATCAAATGGTTCGATTGAAGCCGTTGCAGCAGCAGCGGCGGCCGCAGCAGCGAGCACCTTAAATCCCTGTAATGTACGTATTATTGATTTTTGACTATTACTTTCTCCAACACAAACACCACCACCACCACCTGCACTCCCAACATTAGCAATATTACAATCACTACTATCATTGTTATTAATTATATCACCAATATTTCCACCATTACAACTACTACTATTATTATTGTTACTTGAAATATTAGCAACATTAGTTGTATTATCATGTTGTTGACGAAAATGACTATCGGTATGATTATTATCAACTAATTGTGCACCTAATCCACCGTTATTATTACTATTATTATTATTATTGTTAGTGCTATTCGATGAAACACCAATTGATGATGGTGATAAATTATTATTACTAATATCAAGTGAAATGGGCAATTTGGCATCTTTGAGATCCTGTTCGTATTGGTGAAAAAATTGTTGTTGTTGATGATGTTGTTGTTTTTGATATTGTTCATTTGAATTTGTTGTTGATTGACCAATAATTGATTGTTGACCAACCACTGAATTATTAATACCACTATAAATTCCACCACTACTGTTATTATTTCCAAATAATCCATCGACACCGCTACAATTCAGGAATAGCTGTTCATGCAGTCCAATACCACGTTTGAAATAATATTCTGACATGATATTCTGTTCCAGTAACTTATTTATAATTGCAATTAAATTGTTGGTGGCAATCTTATTAGTCAGAATATTAGTATGAATCAACGAGTTCAACGTATCGATTGTTGAAATACTACTGTTGATTGTTGTAGATCCATTGGTGGTACCTCCTCCTGCATTGTTGTTGCTGTTGTTGGTCATACCGCTTTTATTGCTGTTATTATTCGTTGGTGAAACTGTTGTTGTAGTAGTTGTTGATGTAGTCGAATTTGTTGATAGCGTCGATGTTGTAGTTGATGAAGCCGCCACTGCAGCCGTAGCTGCTGCTGTTGCTGCCGCTGCGGCCAACGCAGTCTGCTGTAGAAACTGATTCGTCAACTTTAGGTAACGCTCCAAATGCATTTTCGCTATATCCAACGAACGATGTTGATCCAGAAAATTCGCTAGAGGATTCAAATATCGCGTTGAATTTATATCATCAAAAAGTATCGATGAAGCTTGATTCAATTGATTTCGAGCTGATGAAGCTGTTGGTGAAATACCAACTGGCGTTTTTCCTACTGTTGCAGCTGCTGCTGCCGCCGCTGCAGCAGAATCAATGAAATTCTGTTCAAAATTCGTTAGAAGCAGTTGCTCAGCAGCTAGCATCGTTGAGCGTTTGTGTTGTTGCTGCTCCTGCTGTTGTTGTTGTTTATATAAAATTAGGTCAGTTAGGAGACTATTGTGATGTTGCTCTAGTTGTTGTTGTTGTTGGAGTTGTGATTGTTGATGTTGTTGCTGTTGTGCCGAATTACGAAAATTGTCAAAAAAACTTGTTGAAACTGCTGCTGCTGATCGTAATGAGGCCGCAGCGGCTGCAGCAGCATTTGATGTCAGATTGGATGAAGTAAATGTGCCCATTGTTGATGAATATGATTGTTGTGATGATATAGCTGTTGGTGTAGTGGTGGCGACAATTGAATTTGTGAAATTCGGTGATGGCGTTCTACCATTCGAACTACCCTCAGATTCATCACATTTTGTCGTTAGTAAATTCTGTTGTTGTTGATGTTGCTGATTTAATTGTTGAAATACCAAATTTTGTTGTTGTTGAATATGTTCATTGAAACTTGTTAGGAAATATGATGTTGAATTGGTATTGCCCAAAAGTGGAAGATATTCACTGAGTAAATTACTCGATGATTGATGCTGAGTTGTTGTATTTGTTATGGAACTATTGTTGCTGCTATTAATATTAGTAGATGCACTAGTAATAGTTTGATTAGTTGAATTAACGTTCGCAGTATTTGTATTATATATTTGTGATGGTTGTGTTGTTGATTGTGATGAAGTTGTTGATGAGGATGGCGGAACAACAGCAATTGGACGTTTTTTTACTGAAAGATTCAGTGGTTCATTGCAAGCTTCCATCGCTCTGTAGTATGACCGTAATAAGACGAAAAAATATTACCGCGTTTTGCTTTTATTCTTGAAGTGATTTATTCCCTTTTTTTCTTCTTTTAATGGGAATTTTTAAGTCATTTATTCACTTCTGTTCGGCTTATTATTTTTTTATAACTTATTCGGTGTTTTTAGCCCCTGTCGTTTTTATTATTAATCGGATTTTTATGTGATTTCTGCGGTTTTTTTTTTATTTTGATTTTAAATACGGAATCTAGATTCAATTTCCAGGAACAGACCGTTAGGGAACTAGTACGTAATTGGCTTACATTTAATCTTGTTGAGAGGAGTTTTATCCATGAAATAATTGAACCAAGTTGGACCGAGCAACTCACTTTCTTTTTTTATTTAAATATTTTATATATTTTTAATTCCCGTTTGTATATCTTTTTTTTCCAATTTATTCTAAATTATTCTAATTATAATCTCCCTCTTTTTTCCGAAAATGAAGAAGAAAAAATACAGCACCACGTAGTATGTATAGTATTAGAAAAAATGATTTATTTTAATTAGTAGTTTACACTTTTATATACAAGGAAGAAATATCACAACATCATCTAATCACATTCTATAAATGTAGAAAAAAACTTGCTATTCTGTACTCAGTATGTCCGACTTGAAATGCTTATAAAACAATGAAGATATTGTCAATATTTTTATTGTAAGCATTGTCCTGTTTAGGATTATTCGTTTTTATGGCTGCTGAAACTTTCAACATTTATTTATTTTATTAGTTTTTTAATAATTTCATATCAGTTTGCATTGTAGCTGAATTTTCAAAAGAATAAGAATCCCATAAATTATTTTACAGCCTCCTGTACATTCCTTAGTGAAACATAAAGCCTTTGATTAATCCCAATTTTTTTTTAATTTTTTTTTTAAATTTTGTCTCCCTATTTCATCCGTAATGAGACCATATTTGGGCAGAAAGGATTGCAAAGTTAGAAGCCAAGGCAGTAGCTGCAATGAAAGAAGCGAGGATCAGCCCTAGAGAATGCCAGGAGAAGCCCCGAAGAGGATAGAGTACTGTACGACAGACTGGTAAGAATCGTTTTATCCAAGTTTTCATAAAGGAAGTTTTTTTTTTTATTAAATCGATTTTTTCCAAAATTCCGCTTTTTTAAGCGGCGGACACTCCTCAGGGCGTAAATATAAAGATAATTTAATGCGGTTTACGGTAAATAATAGTTCACACATGTCATTCTCGTGTGAACCTCTAACATGAGTCTGATTTTACTCAGAAATATTTTTTTTTTGAAAACTTTCAAAATAAAAAATTTCCGAAAATTTTTAATAAATATTTTTTACATTTCTTTATTTTTTAAAGCTGGGGAGGTTCACAGGATAATTACAAGTGTCCTGAGTACTTGGCTTTTGTGTTTCAAATCGACCGGAGGGCTGCAATCGTGTCCGTTAATGAATGCCGTTTTGAGACGTAGAAAGGGGCCAGGAAAGGGCTAGGAAGGTATTTTTTTTTAAATTAAAGCCAAAGATGCAGTCAATAATTCTATTTAAACAATAAATACCTAACTTTCCAACTTTCGTCTTGATTTACTTCCGAAAATAGACTTGATTTCATTTCATTTTCCTACACTGTACTCCCCCCTTAAGGGACTTTTGTCCTTAACCAGAAGAAAAATCAAAGTATTTTTCACTGGAACTTTATGGCAAATATCTCATCAAGAGTTCTATGGAAAACTATTCAAATATTAGGCTCAAATGGCATAAAATCGAGAATATCGAAAATAATTGAAAAGATATGTATATATATCAAGTCACTATAGCCCCACTGGCTGAAAAACCAATCAGCAATCCTTCGTCGAAGATAAACACATCGGTTTGAGGCGGAAAAAAATAACTAGCACGAGATTTAAACTCTACAGGTTTCATCTACTTCACCCCCTCCCCCCCCCCTAATACATTCACACTGACATACACGGATGTATTATCAACAAAAAAATGGTCTATACGTTTTGGCAACTGCACGGAAAATTTACCCGAAACCAAAAAAAAAGATAATTTTTTTTTTTCAAGGGAATTAAAATCTAAACTGCAATAAATATTTCCTTTGGGTTTTCTTATCCTTTATCACAAAGTTTGGCACACGGACAACACTATCTTTGACATTTGAAAATATTTAGATAATGAATTTTTAGGGAGTTTTGAGGTAGTCCTTATTTTACTTTGGGTTTTCTTTTCGACACTTTTGTTTTAGAATATATCACCATACACATATAATATAGCATCTAAACTATTACTCATTTGTGGAAAGGATATTGGCCAGATTTAGTCACATAAAAAATCGTGTTGATGAAGTATCTCACAAATTGTTTTCACTATTTTTTTGTATCTTTCATTCACTTGTGCACAAAAAGCTGGGAGGAATGATGAAAAGATATATGATGATGACGTATCCGACGCAATAATGATCTGCAAATGTCCTATTTTTCGCGATTGTATGCACACAGTACAATTATATATATATATTTATTACATATATATACACAAAAAATATAGATACCGAGTACACGTACATTCACTTTAGGGATGTCTGTGGGTAGATGAGGAGAGCAAAAAAAAGGAGAGGGGAATGTTATATGTTGCAAATTTTCTATCAAAATAAATAACAACACACATTGCAAGGACTGACTTGCTTTTGTTTTCCATTCCACCAGTCCACTCGCGTAGGAAAAACCCAACAATAACAACAAATGACCAAGAAAAAAAGATCCTCCTACAATCTACAAATAGTTCCGTTTAAAACCTCTCCTTCTCCCCCCGAAAGCAAACTGCGAATACTTCCGCGTTTCTTATTCAGACCCCCGGGTCGTACGAACAACAACAACAACAACAGCAACAAATAATTTAATATTTAATTCTTTCGTTGGTGCTACTTAAAAAAATCACTTTTTTTTTTTTTATCCCGAGTGAAAAGCTATACTCTACGATGATGATAATGATGATGATGATGGTGCTCTTATAGAAGAGCAGAAACAGAGCGGCGCATCAAAATTTCCTTCGCGTGTATATCTTTTTATAATTCGTCCCTTATACAAGCGAGTATGATATGGCAACAGTAGGAGATACAACAGTAATAGTCAAAAAACAACAACAAATAACTAAGCAACAACATACGATGTCGGTGATAGATGAGAGGAAAAAGCAACGGCTACCCTCCCGATACGTACCCCAGAATGAATATATGGTGAGCAAGGGCAAACAAGCAGGCACAGGACATGCAACAGAGAGGAGTTTCAGACGAAAACATCGATACCTTACAATATGCACACAATACGCTTTAAGGACACACTGAAAGCTCTAAAAAGCTCACAAGGGTAGAAATACGAACGCACAGGGATTTACTTTCAGGGTATCTTTCTATATATAGATAAAAGCTTTGTCATCCTAATACAAATTTATGCTGGTGGAGAGCCAAAAGCTGGCGAGATAAACGGGTAAATAGTACCACTCAATGTTGAAGTGCAGGGTTAGAAGATAACCGAGTCCTGCTTGTTCACTCTCTAAATCATGGGGTTCATCAACGTCTATAGTTTACGTATGTGTTAGCTTCCATCAACGACAAGCACATGATAATCATCCATCAGAGATCAGATTCACTATTTTCTCTATGATGATACACAGCAGAAGCTATGTAGAGAGCAAAAGGGCAATCGAATGTAGGTATCAGGTTGTACTACGCAAGCCAAGCACCATCTCAGAGAATGATATGTAAATGAAGTGACATCCATTCACCTTCCCTTGCCCCATATATTACTTTTATATTATTCATATTTCATTCTTCTCCGGATTTCTCATATGGCAGCTAGATGTCAAATTAATGTCCTACATGCTCTGGTTTCTCTCGTCTCGACACCTCCCCCCCCTCCCCTCCTCTTGCTTACTATTTTTCCTCTGTTCGGCACATTACATTACTATCGAGGTATCCTTATTGATATGGAATTTATAGTATTCACATTCAAATAATTGAATGATGGCATTTAGTATACTCAGAGATATGAAAAAGGATGCTATTTCCGAGTTTCTAGTGAAGTTTCTCTCTAATCCTGATTGCTATTGGCACTTAAATCTAGCATTGAAGTCAGCAATCTACCGAGCCGAATGGCAATCTATCTATCAATTATTACAAATCCAGTCCTTATTTCAACATTTTCCCAACTGGATTTCTTTAAAACCGGGCGGGATCATCCATCTATTGAATTGACAAAAAAATTTGACAGGTATCTCCTGGTGCTTCCCTGCGAAATAAATGTACAGAATTCCAGAGCAGTAATTTCAAAAGTCAGCTAAAAAGTTTCAATATAATTCGTCTAAACCTTTCCTTGCCTCCGATGCTCTCTCTCCTGTCCCGCGCTCTCTCTCTCTCTCTCTCTCTCTCTCTATTTTTCCGACCCCTCTCCCCCCTTTTTCCAGTTACGATGTTCAGTACAGATAAAATATTTCTTCCTCCCCCTTCGCTTTTACACTTTATTATCCTTCCGTCCTTCGGTTTAGTACAGACACAATTTTCTCTCCCCTCTCTCGCTCTCACTCTCTCCCGGTTTCTTTTGTTTCAACTTGTTGATACAAAGTATGATATACTACACACGAATAAATAAAATATTATAGAAGGTTACAAAAATAGGGTCAGACATCCCCTACGAAGAGGAAGGAATGGGCGAACCTTCAGAAGTATTGCATGAAATTTGATTATCTTGTGAAAGCAGAAAAGGATTGGTTTGATGTGAGACAGTGTTCCCCCCCTTAGGACTTCTACTGAAATTGTGAGAAAATTCCTTTTACATCTTCTCTATCTAGAGGAGGGTAAGGATTGATTTCAAGCGAAACCTCTTTTCAATTTAAAATATTGCTTGACAGAGAAATGGGAATGAGCAAAAAACAATACAAAAAAATTAAGTTTGACGTTTAGGACAATGATGGCAATGATTTTTGGAAAATACAAAAACTTCCTCTGACTCTCAAACCTTCCCTATTCTACTTTCGAAGCTTTTTTCTATTGCGCTTTTTCTCATCGTACAAAGCTTTCCTGAGAATAACTTTGTTCGATATAAGAATTGCCCTTACATTCCCATACCCTTTTTCTCTCTCACTGTACTTTCAAACAAAACTAGAACAAAAGCCTTTTTCTTCCTCCCGCCCCTTTGTAACCCTTTCAGACTTTACTTTGAATAGGCTCAGTATAAGCTCTCTCTTCACTCCATTATAGATATTCCCACTTCATAAGACGAAGCTCTCTCTCGAATGTCCTTATTTCATGTTTAAAAATTACCTCCTCTGTTTCCTTTTTCTTTCTCTCTCCATCCTTTCTCCTAATAGTTCCAGGCAGAACAAGAAGCTTTCTTGCCAATATTTTTATTCCAACTGAAACCCCTCCCTCCATCCATACTGTACTTTACATCCAAACAGGAAGCTTTTCTCCAATAGTCCTGCTCACTTTGACTTTCTCTCAATTATTTAATCTCAGATTTGATACCATTTTCGGAAACTTTATAAAATTTTTTATAAATGGATATTTTTTCAATTGTAAAGGTCATCATTACCTCGAAGATGCAACTGTTTAAATTTTAAAGAAATTTCAAAATCCTTTTTTTGTAACGGTACTTTAAACTTATAAACCTGCAAAGTTGATAAAAGTTGCCTCATTATGTTGGAATTGATGGCAACACCGGAAACGCTTAACAGGAGAACGGTCGTTATCCCTTTTTCTGTTTTTCTCCTTCTCATTATATTTCGTACCACAATACTACGCTTTTTGGGAATATCCTTACTTGGCATGAGAGCGTTCTCGCATCCTCTCCCTGCTTTACATTATAGCACGAAGCCAATCTCCTTATTTAGTAAAAGCTTCCAGCCCTCTTTCTCCCTCTCTTCCTCTTCTCTCTTCTTTCGTCCTTTATTGATGCATCGATTTTACTTCAAAAAGGATATTCAGTCAAATATATGCGAATTCACTACAGGAGTCCTTCACGGTCCAATGGGTACCATATCTCTGCAAGAGGATTTTAAGTATACCTCTGTCTATGAATGGGGATGTTTTTGTAGGTATCCATTCCTCGATTTTTGGACCTCGAGAGGAAACGATTCGACGGGCCATATCCTGCCTCGCAAGTTGCGCGCTTATTGAACACAATAATAGGCCAGACCTTCAGCTTACCGTGGAGGTGTGTCCATAGGAAAGCAGAAATCATAAAGTCCCTTCCAAAGGGAAACACAAAGGACATCACTACAAAATAGCATACAGCAGTGTGCAGTGGATACCTTGGTATCTTCAAACCTGCCGCGATATTTTAGGGATTTTTTTTGAACATTTATTGAAATAGGATATCAGCAAAAAGAACAGATACTTTAATTTAGGGATTATTATTATTTCCTGGACATTTTTTATGGCGTCTACTTCGTGCATTGCCTTCGGTGCGAATTTCGACTCGTTTAAACTTAGCAAACCACTTCTCAATGGTTGATTTGCCTAATGCAAAGTCCAAATAATTTTTATCAAGCAAAGCCTTGGCTTCAACTGTATTTTTTTTTGCCAAAAAGCAATGCTTTATTAACATAGGAAATTTCTTTTTATCCATTTTCTTCAAACTAACAAAAGTTACTTCACTCAAAGTGCTCTATCCCAGAAACTAATAGTTTGACAGCTGTCAAATTTGCACACGTGTCTTTTTAATGACAGGGTTCACTAAACATCATATGGATTTAATACTAGTAGAGCCATCTATCGAACTTGTACTTGTATGTACTCAAGTTTCTAGACCCCCCTCCCCCCCACGATTCCACACGTTTGATAACAAATCTAAAAGCTTGTGGGTATCTTCTATGACAGACATGAATCGATTTTATTTCAAAAAGGATTTTGAATTACCACAAAACTGCTAGAAAGAATCCAAATCTGGCTCCGTTCGCAAAAGTCCCAATTTCATCTTCACTCAAGACTTGTAATAATAGAGCTAAAGGACGAGCGATGAAAGGGTCGCCATAAAAAATTGCTGTACGCTAGCAAAGAAACGAATCAAGCAAGTTGGTAAGGCAGTTTCACCAGAATTCATAAACAAGGATAAACATATTACGAACTTTTTAGACAAGAAAAAATATCTGCTCTATGCGTATGTGTCCTTACTGAAAACTTTCATTCTCCCTCTATGATCGAATAGTAGAACCATCCTCGATTATCGATGCTATGAAAAAGGTCCTTTCCTGCCCATACACATCATCGCATCATTGTCCTTTTATTGGACCCCATGGAAATGATGACGACTAGATAATAATCTTTCTAAATAAAACTCATATGCACGCAAGGGATGAACATCAAAAAGAATTTTCAGATGTTCATAAAAATTAGCAGTTTTACCTGTGTCCTCTTTTTTTTAAAGGAAAAACCTCGACTCGGAAAGAAAACTAACAATAGGCATTGTTGAAAAAGGAGTCAGTGGACGGAAGGGATGGTTCAGGCTTTGTTAATATCATTCAAATTAAGGGTACAAGTTTTAAGCTCGCAGCTATCATAGTACGACTATTACGCCACTAATTTTCCATCCCCTCAGTCTTCCATCATTTTTTTCTAAAAAGCCTCCCAAGTATCCTTACTTGAGGTTACATCAAGAGAAAAAAAGAAAGGGAGCATGAGCGAACCAGAAAGAAAGAGATCGAGAGAGAATCTAAAACAACGCACACAACAAATTTTATTTCGAGTAGGAAGGATGGTAAAAAATCCAACCCACCAAAACACCAACGGCAAGGAAAGGAAATGAAGGAAATAACGAGAGAGAAATGACGTAGGGTATCGAAAAGGACATTTTTCTACCGCCTGAAAAGAGTTTTGTGATTTTTATTACAGATAAAATGACTCCCTTTTAAGTCCGATTTGCAGAGGAAAACCTCCAAATATTTCCGAATAGTTTAGATCGCATCCCTGTGATTAGTATTTTTAGAGGCCCGGTCTTAAAGGGAAATGCCACCAAATTCACTCAAATGTTTAACGTTGATTGTTTTGAGGCCACTTTTTGGTGGCTTCATAGATGGAAAGTCCGTGGAACTGTTTCGGGCGGTAAAATTGGTAATTGGTTAGTGTCCCTTCTCAAACTAAGGATACAAAAGTAGCTGCATCTATAACGCAGACGAATCAACCTTATCCTATAAAGCACTACCTCGGGGTACATTAGCATACCGGAACGACAATGCCCTTAGGATAAAGATGTGTATGCAGAGATTAGTGTTGCAGCGCCGTTCTGATGGGTCTGAAAAGAACTCCTTAAGAGGTCAGTCCCTCTACCATAATTAAATTGCCTATGATGGTCAACGCACACTGCAACCATCTGCTCTGCCTTACTACTCACAAGTTTTGAGGTGTTTAAGGGCCTTTAAAAAGAGCCGCCAAGAGGTTCACGACGAACAGCGCTCTAGGCGGTTATCAACCAGTAAAACCAAAAACAATGTGGCTCGTGTTGAACAATTGTTAAGCTCTGATCATCGATTTTTTTGACAGTAAAGGAGTGGTCCATAAGAAGTATGCTCCTTAAGGACAGACATTTAACACTGCCTACTACGTCGATGTGCTGAAATGATTCCGGAAAAAGGACATCAGGACAAGAAAAGACATCCCCACTACCTGGAAGTTATATCACGATAGCACGCCTTACCACAACGCCCTAATATGGATATATGACAAATATGGATGAAAGACAAAAAATAACATTAACACTGAAGGAAAAAGAGGATATTGACGCCATTATGGGACCATCACTCACTCACTGCAATAAGTGATTAAGCGAAGTAGTAAAATGCTAGGCTCTCCACCCAGACGGATGGACGACCAGATATCGATACTGGCAAAGACTGCCCAGCAAGGAAGGAGCGGTGCATGCCAATGACGAGAGAATTGATGCAGCGCTAGCAAAAGTACTCAGGGAGGGACGTTGCCTGAAGGAGATAGGTAATACCCTGAACACGCTCTACAAATTCGTTGGGTCGCAGTATGATGTTCACGGATTTATTAAGGTGGTTGTTCGAAACCTTAAAGGCACCTGCGAAAAGGTCTGCGAAAAGGCCTGCGAAATGGCCATGGTGAGTTAGGTTCGACGAACCAATGCACGGCAAATACAGGACAATTGCAAGCGTCTACGGTGACCCCATTGCGGTAAGTACCTATTGTCAACAAAAGGATAGAGCGAGCCACTCAAAAAAATCCGAAATGGAAAGCTGTAGAGGGCGTAAAGATAAACAATGGAAGATACTGTTGTAAAGCTTCAAACACCGAAGAAAAGCTGAGGACCCACAGAACCAGTAAAGGAGGGAGTGCAACGTTTGGGCCTCAAATCGGGTTCACAAACGAAATCCCAGAAAATGGGAGCAAATTTTTGGACAACTGTGAAGCCAATGAAGCAGGTAAAACGCTGGAAGCCCCGTCTGGATGCAATTATTATCGAAAGCAGAAATGACCTCTCTTACGTTGAGATTCTGTAGAAGGTCAAAGGAGATCTGACGCTAAGGGAGAACTACTTCGGAAGTTTGGAAACCCGCAAAATGAAAGGACGTTCAACTACCAGAACTACCAGACGTGTGAATAGTCTTCTATTTCAGTCTTAGTCCGGTTCACGAGCGAAGTCGGCTCGTCGTGATCGGATTCGCCATTTTGTTTTGTCAAAAGCCTGATCTGGATGCAATCGCAAGAATTTCAAATCCCCATCTAGCGTATCAAGCCACCGTTGTTTCGGCCGGCGTTTTGGTCGCTTACCATCGACTTCGATATTATTATTATTATTCTATTTTAGCGTACGTCAATGAAAGCTCAAACTTTTCCCGCAATTCTGTTCTCAACTTGAGTGACATATAGGCCTTAAAGTAACTTAATAACAATTTTAAAATTGATCACAAATGATCACAAGTGCAGAAAACCAGTAGTTATATCTACTGCTAATAAAGATACGTTATCTACAAACTAGACTAGAATCAAGTCTTGTTTTCTTCAGTGAGAAAAAATGGCGGAAATCTGAAATCGCAAGTGATATAAGAATTCACCTTTCCCGCAGCGGCAAAATAAAATATCTAAATAAAATAATCTTATAATATAATTTTACTTACCGTCCATATCGATGATTAACATCTTGACTAATTTCTTGTTTTGGACCGGGCGTTACAATAGCCGGATGTGAATTAAGCACATGATGTGGTGGTGTATGAACTGAAGGCAATAGACTTGGTGAAAAACGAAACGAAAAATCACTGTCAAGTAGAAAAGAAAAGAGAAATAAACGTGAATAATATTTTATTTATTTATTTTATTTATTTTATATATTTTATTTATTTATTTTATTTATTTATTTTATTTATTTGTTTTATTTATTTATTTTATTTATTTATTTTTTTAAAGTAGGTTTTTGCATTTATATTCCTTTACATAACATTTTACTGCATTTATAGTTATCGTATTCATGGAGCCGAAATTTGGAGCGTTGAGAGCGGTTGAGAGGAATCAGGCCAAAATCCAAGAAAAGGCGTGAGAAGAAGAGTCTTCTGGCCATCCAGTATGCATGTCTGCTGCCGAAACTCTAAAGTTTAGTAAAAAATGGGGTTAATTCATAGACCCCTTTAAAGCCGTGATAGGCAACAACCAGGCGATAGGAGATATACAAAAGCTCCCGTATTTGTTGGGATACTTGCGTGCAGAGGCAAAAGAGGACGTAGCGCACCTACAACTACCCAGCAGTAACTACGAGTCTCATACTTGACGAACGTTTTGTCGACAACTGATGCGAGCGAGTGACAAGTCTGTCAGGCTTAGTCGGATTAGCTGGAGCAGCTATCATCATCATCATCATCAACGGCGCAATAACCGGTATCCGGTCTAGGCCTGCCTTAATAAGGAACTCCAGACATCCTGGTTTTGCGCCGAGGTCCACCAATTCGATATCCCCCAGCTATACCTATCCAATATTGGATAGGTAATTGGGGGGGGGGGGTCGTCTATAGCAAAACAGAAGATAGTCATGCGAAGACTCGCCATTGAAAAGGAAGTTTATGCTTCCAAATTTGGAGCTGAAAGATGCAGATCTAATAAAAAGGGTGATTTCAAAAATGCATCTGAAGCAACAGTAAATCGCTGGTGTGATTCAACGATAGTCCTGGATTGGATAAAAAAAAACCCAGAACAGATGGATAGTGAAACCTGCAAGAAAGTGAACCACTTAAAAGCTCTTTGAGGATATTCATACTCATTCCGCATCGAAGGGTGGGCGAGCCTTGTGCTGGGTACCACGTCGAAAAGCTTGGTCAAGCCAGAGTTGTCGGAGGTAATCTGAGATTGCAGGTCTGAGAAAATGGATGAGGTAATCAGGTCGGTGAATGGCATGGACAAATGGCATTAGAAAGTCGATCATGGAAATTTAGGTGTTCAAGTCGTATCGACATATTTAACGGCTGTAGAATGTTACCACGAACTGGATACTATGATATGCTGATCGCTGTGCTATATGGACATGGGAATATTATGGACCTGGTGGCAGTGGAGGTACCTTCAATGAGATAGCTCGGATCCCTCAAGATCGCACATCACTACAGAGGGAGCAGGATCAGTTTGTAGTGTCCGGTTTCTTCTATGTCAACGGCAAGCACACCATCTTACAGCGGTACCTCAGACAATTGGGTTTGTACAATATCTGATTCCTCGCGTTAACATTCCCACAGTGGCTGTGGACTTATTTCGAACTTGACGGTTCTGAGCGCAAGTCATGCTCGCTGCAAGAAGATACATTTTTGTGCTCTCCGAAATTTGTCAAAAATATTAATCATATCTCTAGGTGTGTGGTAGATGCAATGTACGAGCCACCAAACAAGCCAACATATCTCTCAGACAAGGTGGCGTCCAACATGACCGCATGGAAGGAGTTGGTGGCAACCAATAGATGGTTACATGCGTACAAGGCAACCAAACTGCATCGATGGTCTGTGACGGAGAAAGGGTGGAGG
The DNA here is from genome assembly GCF_905115235.1 of Hermetia illucens. Classification (NCBI taxonomy): domain Eukaryota; kingdom Metazoa; phylum Arthropoda; class Insecta; order Diptera; family Stratiomyidae; genus Hermetia; species Hermetia illucens. The sequence continues at coordinate 15,012,599 of NC_051855.1, read as the reverse complement.
CATCGCTGATAGATGCTCGCAGTACTCGCATTAAGGGTGGTTGTCTTATCCAAGTCGATGGCATGACACTTCGGCCGACATTTTCGATATCTAGGAGAAGAATCGAGGGGCTTTTACGAAGGAAATTCATCCTGCCGAAGGTCGAGAAAATCAGGATAACAACTCTGTTCCAACCCTTCCGACGATCGCAAGGATCGGCTAATCAGTTTTCTGTCCCCCATCGATCGAAGTTGGAGCGAGCATGGTCAAGTTGAGACTGGATTGGACGTGGATTGTCGGGAATAAAACGATAAGATACTCTGTGGGCGTGTTGATCAGAAAGCGGAAGCGATAGTGGATAGGTAACACATTAAGGTAGAACGAGAACTCCATTGCGGGTTATTCATTTATATTAGTTAAATTTTGCAATTAGCACAGTTTACTATTTCTTATATTTGCGTAATATTTAATAAATTAAATTCAAATCACAAAAGTAAAAGGATATTTCAAATCTCAGTCAATTCGTTGTCGGCTATATCATTTTATATCGACAAGAAACTAGCCATAATCTCTACAGTACTACTCCAAAGTTCGATTGCAAAACTTACTGTCTACGTTCCGTCTATTGAATCGAAACGTTTTCTTTTTAAAAAAATATCGAATTCTTACCTTGTATTAATTGGTAATGACGATGGGTATGGACTCCTAAAACTAGATGCTGCTGAATATACAGATGGCGTATGCCTGCAAAGAGAGAGAAAATAGAAATACATCAGGCTTAAGTTAAGTCGACTGTTTGGCTTTTTTTTGTTCTTATACTTCAAAGTGAAGATTCAACTTTTTCTGGGATACTTTCAACACCACCGCACTCTACACCTTTCCAACAAATGTCAAAACTAAGACGGCTTCGGAAAAGTACTAATCGAGACTTTTCATTTGATACCCCACGTGATTATGTTTGGTGAAAAACAAAACCATTTACACCCCAGACTGCATGTATGACCCCCCTTAAATTCGCTGTAGAATGATGTAACTCCACTATATGCGTGAGCGTTCACAGTTCTCCCCTTTCCATCGAATTTGGTGTTAATCGCTATAACCGTTTGGGTTTGGGGTTGGGTAGACTATGACTATATTCGGCGAAAAAAATTCGTTTTGCATGTATGGGGAGCCCCCACCCCCCCCTTAAACTACACGTAAATTTATGTCACTCGTTGCATGCGTGAATTTCATAGTTCCACTATGTCGACCAAATTTGAATTGAATCGGTTCAGCCGTTTTGGAGAAAAGTGTACGTGATAGACAGACAGAGAGATGAACAGTGAATCGATTTTAATAAGGTTTTGCTTTATACGAAATTTTAAAAAAGAAACCCGCAAGCAATATTTTCTTATTGCATGACCTAACTCTAGACAAAAAAAAATTCTCTCCACACTTTTTCATCATTTCTAGCCGAAATAATGCAACTAGACATATCCAACCTAAAATCTGAAGCAAAACAATCCATAATGAGCGTCGCTCTTTTCTCCTTTAGAATAGGGTTCCGCTGTTTATGTACCTAGAACATGAAAAGAGGTGGCAAATAAATATACCCGTACCAAGCTTACACTCACTTAGTATCTCAAAATGACAACGTTAGGAAATTTCAAGAAAAGATTCAGAAGGAAAACGAAGTCAGGGAACAACATGGGGAGCGATAAAGATACAACAAGAAAAAAAACACAAAAAAAAAGACTAGGAAGCAGAAAGACATAAGATGGAGCCTAACTATTCGAAATAAATTCAATTTACGTCGATTTTCACGTTGTTCTTATTCGATAAACGAATTTACTTCGTTCGACATCTTTACTCAACGGAATCGATGGTGGTGAGTGGAAGTGACAAAAATGAGGGAAAAATCAAAGTTGATTATATTAAAAGGGGCCTTTTTTGTGCTGGATGATGGATAGGGCGTGAAATGAACAGGGAGCTTATTTTTTTAGTCCTTGATGGGGACTATCCTAGTCTATTTTTGTGAGAAAAACTAATTTCAGTTAACGCTTCTAACGTTCAACTGAGGCCTTGTCATTTGAAACTGTTAACCGTGGTCCGAGATTGTCAGTTAAATTTTCTAATGGCGCACCACCGACTCACCTACCTTAACTGATAAAGTCTCGAGGTATAGTATGCTCCTGCTCCTCATACAACTACCTTCGAAAATTTGATTTGGTGGACCCGAGCTAGACGATAGCTTGGTCGCACTGTTTCCCAACAAAGTTTCCGGAAAGTTCAAGGAAACCACGACAACTACAGAAGGAATCTGCATGCTGTTTTTCGTTTTTGGAACGCCCTTATATTCTCAAGGGCCCCCCCTCCATTGATTTAAATCCTTTCTTAATTGCGCCGGACGACCACTAAGAGGTTCCTCGAATCAGTAAGAGGGGGTGTTGACAGACCAAGTAACAGTCAAACAGACAGAGGGGCAAACTTGCGTACAATCGAACAAACGAACAGACGAAGGAGACCTAATAAGAAAATAGAGGAGATCACCCCCTGGGCCGGAGTCTTTTCAATGAATGAAATTCGTTTGCCTAATTTTTCCTGTGGACCCAGGGTTTTTGCATGGCTTTCACAACGAGCCCGAATTTTCTCTCGATAGTTCGGGGTGTCATAAATCAACAAGAAAGGGGGGGGGGGAGAGGTTGGTGGTGCGAGAATATGCTTGAAAATTACGGAGGTGATATTAATGGCAATTTAATGGATTCAAACCCTTGCTCGTATTTTCCCGCCCCTTTGAACTCGACGTCTTTGCGAAATAGATTTCTGAGTGGTCGAACTATCTTTAAGAATTGCAAATGAACTTCCGATAATAATTAGCTAGTCCTAGAAATGACTGAACTTGTTTTACCTTCGTGGGTCCCATTTCGGTCGCTAGATACCAGCCTAGGTTCCAGTATCTTGTCTGGTTCCAAACAGATATGTCCTTGCAAACAATATACATTTTTTTCAAACAAACACGGATCTTAATTTTCAATGATTCGATACAGACGGCGAGTAGCAAGACAAAGTTTCTAGGTTTCCCAACGGATTGACGGCGGACTTCTTTGAAGTGGGAATGCAAAAGTGGATTACTCGTCAGAAAAAATGCGTAGAAAAAAATGGCGACTGTATAGAAAAATAGTTTGAAGATCAACGTTTCAAACGGCGTATTTGTTTTTTCAAACAAAAAATTCATTATGCCTGAAAAAATGTGGGAACCTTATTTTTGAAACAACCCTAGTACTAACAATTGCAATAATTAGACTTCCGGTTCTAGTGGGTATTACTACGAATTTCCTGATTACATGATTGTCATCTGTCATTAATCTGCCTGTTATCTAAGACAGGCACAGAACTCTGTCTGTCTGATGTCTGAGACAGATACAAACATTTATCTGGTACACGATTACATGGCTCACTTCCTGTGATAGGCATAAGATGTCCTTTTCCAATTCAACTGGTGTCCTTTCCGGCGCCTGAGTGCGTGGGGGTACCTTTATTGGTTGCTCTAATTCTATCAATAGATCCTTTGTTCTATTCGAATTTGCAACTGGCTTTTCCTGTTTGTCTCCTATATAGATGCTTTTAGGACTGACATTTTCAGGTTCTCCACTGTCCCCTGTGGCAACGCGCCACGGAAGGAAGTCAAACCTGTCGTAGTCTTATCAAAAAAGGAACAAAAATAAATCATACAGAGGTATGGATACCACAAACCCCATTTCGGAAAGGAAGACCACTAGGCGATTGGAGGAGACTGTGGTCACTCTTGTGTCATTTGTTTTGTTTTGCCACAGGGAACTCTCAAAGTCTTTCCGGCATCCGGACAGTGTACTTACTACCTTTGTCACCTTGAGCAACCTTAGACGCGCCAAAGGAGGACCCAAAGCCAGCGCTTGAGGAATGTCGGACCGGACTACAGGTGTGGCCGACAACCGCTGAGGTATGTTCCTTCCCTTCCCCATGGTTCCCTGTGACTGAGAGGTGGTACAAAGATCAGGAGGCACCTGGAACGGCAGGCACTGTGTTTGGTAAAGGCGAGCAATCAGGATGCTCATCTACAAACAGAGGAGAAGGGTCCCCCAACATGTAAAAGGCAGCAAAAGGTAGAGAATTTGGAGGACGAGTTATATTTTATTTTAAAAAAAATATATAATATAAAAAAAATAAGCTTACCACGATGCGACCTGTGACATATCTGGACTCAGCATTGGGTATGGATATTGACTAGGAGGAAATGAATAAATTGTAGGTCTTGTGAGCCCTGTAAATAAAATAGACACATTATTTAGTTTATTTAATGAAATAGAATACTAAACATGCAAAATGGTAAAGAAAAAGAAACATAGTATATGTATAGTTACTAATTCGATTAAAATAAAATTAATCTGTAATTATAAATTGTATTGCTATAATTATAATATATATTATCTATTAATTATAAGTTTCAATCTCTGGTTGTCGTATTTTACTAATTTTCAATTTGAATACCTTCTAAAAACAGTGGAAAATTTTTAAATTTAATAATATCTTACTCAATTAAATATAATATTATTTCTATCATATATTTATTATTAAATATAATTAAACTAATTAATTAAATGAATTTAATATTATTTTGATGTTCACAAAATTAAGAAAACATTATTATTAAGTGCACAATTTGTAGAATCCTCTCAGGACTCTATTGGCACAGTTTGTAATAGTGACATTAGCGCTTGGGATGCATGAAGTAATTTGCAGCAAACGATATAATTCATTTTTTTCCCCCCCGAATTTACTTGAACTCTTACCCTCACTTCGTGAATATACGTTGACTGGATATCGAGAGAATGAAAAATAAGTGAAAGTCCAAGTAACCAAGGATAAGGGTTGGGATTGGGAGAGTGAAACATAGAGTGGCATAAGCAAGGATAGAGAACAGGGAAAGGGAAAAAAGCAAAATGTCTAGAATTACCTATTTTGTAATTATATGAGTTTAGCACTTTTACTGGAAATTTAAAATCTCAGTAAATGCAGGAAATACACAAACCCTCGAGGAAAAAAAGCAAAGGCTCCTAGAGCAAGAAGCATGTACATGAGCGAGGAAAAGCTTCCCTCGGATAGTATAAATGAAACAAAGAATGAAGGAAAGGAGAATATAATGACTTCATTGAAGTACTTCTTCGCCAGGTTCTGTTATTAACGAAAAAAAACTATATAATTCAAAGGCATTGTCAGAAATATTGCGTACGAAGCTAAAAAAAAAATAAAAGGGCGTAGGAAAGGTTTAAATTGAAGCTGAAAGTGAGGGAGACAGAGTAGGAAATTATCAGTAAAGTGCGATACTTGGATATTGCAATAACAGTGGCATTGTTATGCAGACATATATGTATAAGTTATTTACCAGGACAAAACTCCAAGGAGTATGTATGAGGGGTAAAACGAAAGATAGGGAAATAAAGACAGCCAAAAAATTGGGGAAAAAGAATACTAGCAACTACACAATGCCCTATATTATTACTTCTGCAAAATGTTATCCAGTTAGATAGAAATTTTCAAAATTAGTCAACAGAATATAGGAATATGTACTTAACAAAATTTCAAATACACGGAAACTGGTAGGTCCTTTTTTACATATGTATCTTTCCCCCTCAGGATATAAATCTATTTCGAAAACCGTAGAGTTAGAATCGCTAAAATTACAAATGCGTGTGTCCTTCTTTATTCAAACGTTGAGTGTGTGTTGTACATAGATACCAGATCAAGTAACCGTCGAGAGCAGTACAATCGGTGCCAGCCGAAACCAACCGCAAGGACCTCCCGTAGCGCGGCAGCAGACGAGCTAGTAGTTCGGAGTTTCAACTGCCGTCAAGTTGGGTCTAGCGAACACCAACCATAGTGCTCCTAACCCGAAGCCGTCGACGCCAGGAGCCTCCTCAAAAGCAATGATCGACAAGAATATCGGTCACTGGAAATCAGCTAAGAAGCGAAGGTCCATTGGAATCCTCCTTTAAAGCGAATACCAGAAGGCCATGCATATTCTCGTCAAGATAGCGAAGAATAAGGAAGTCGGTATTGTTGACGAGCAAGATGAAAAGGACATGCTTAAACACCAGATGATTGTTGAAGAATATAACATCAAACGTTTGGCAGACGAGCAGAAGGCGAAGCCCACCATGTGTGGCACTGGTAAATGGTAATTTTGGTAGCGTCAAACTAAAGCCAGAGGTGCGAACCAGCGTTAGAACCAGGCTGTTTGAGATGGTCATGGTGAACACTTGCCCTTGCTTTGATTCCTCTCAGGTAGTCTGTGGGTTCACGTTATAACTTGCGAGGACCAATTTTACAGGAACTTTCTCGGTCAGTCCATCGCTAAGATCAGTGACCAGCCTTGAAGGGCCTAAAGCTCAAAGTCATCCCCTACGACGAGATTCCCAGGAAATCGGTCGTTCACATCTGGTTTCCGAAGATCTGTATGGATAAGGACAAGCTTGTTTAATCCTTCCGCCTTCAAAACCCCAGGATTCCCATGGATGACTGGGTAGTTATCAAGGAGAAGGAATTCCAGAGCAAACAGCCAACCTTTCCGTGTTCCGTATAAATGGAGAGTGCCTAGAGGCCTGGAAAAGTGAGACTACAAAGCGCGGTTAGGAGTCAGGAATGCGAAGGTGAAAATGTTCCGCTCTGGAAAATCGCATCACGACCTGGATCCAGTCGACGCCGCCAACGAACGTTGGAGAAGATGACGATCGGAAGTCCGAAGGGGACTGACGAACCACCTACGCAAGCAGCTCATGCTGTATGTAGCAGAGATAAATCTGAAGCACACAAAGTGTGCCTCGGCTAATCTGTTTATCTTCCTTCTTGAGGACTAGGGTCGCATTAGTACAGGAGCGACATCGACGCCTAGGTTCGCACTTCCGATGGCCCGCCACGCCCTTACCCTTAGGGTTCAGTAGCTTTCGTTATATTTTCAGATCATAATCTCTCCCCCCCCCCTCGTGCCCTTTCTATCCTACTAAAAACATCATACTCATTAAATGATTTCCTGAACGGATTCGATCAATTTAAACAAGTCATTAAAAAAGGAGCTAAAATATCCCAGCATCAGCAAGCGCATACGACTTGCATGGTATATTTCAACCATCAACTGCCTCAGTTGATTAGAAGAAAACAGTCGACTTAGGGACTCGTTAAACACGTGACCTTAACGGAGCAAGTTAGATGCATTATAGTCGTGGCTTTTCAGCTCCCATTCTAATTATAATGATTTATTTCAAGTACACAGCGTAACGCACTCATTGAAAATTACGAGAACAAATCTGTAAACCATATTTTAATGGTTTTGGTTTCGATCAAGAAAAACCTAAAGACGAGGGTTGATTTGTCATAATCGTCATCCCCCTCTAATGTAGTCCTCAATGAGTCAGTATCAATACTTCACGTGACAGTTACCATTCTTCGGGTTACCAGAAATTTGTAGAAACCCAGAAACCTTCCCCCTTTACTATAATCGGAAACTTAAAAGGAATCTTTATCACTAATTTGGATTCTGGCATATTACCAATACATATATCAGTTTAATAGGCATAAAATGTTACGTGAGTGCCTGGTGGCAATATTTCTACTAAGCACGTGACAAATCATTCCGAAGGATATACTTTGTCGTTACACTTTAATGATTCAATAATTTGCCTCGTTATGTTTTGAAAACTACCACACATCTCAAGTAAGGACGTGCAGGGGAAACGAGTAGAATACAATGCCATAAACGTCTTTGGAGACTCTAGCCAAACATGAGTATCTGTATCTGTATCTCTAGACTCAATCAATCTTATCAAAAGAAAACTTGTGAGTCTAAGATTAAGCTAGATTTGACGACGTTCGTCGATAATTCTTAAGTAACAATAGTCGGCCTATTTGAAGAATTGAGGTAGCCGAAAAATCACATCAACCAATCGAACAAAATAGGAAGAGGACCAAATTAATCACGGAGACAACTTAAACGCCAAGGGGCCGAAAGGAAGCCAAGGAAGCATGAAGGAATTTCACAGGAGCTAACTTTGAATATAAGGGAGAGAGAAGAAAATGTTGTCTGGTCGTTATAAACGAAAACCAGTAAGGAAGGTCTTTATTTTAAGTTTGTTTTCCAAGAAAGCGTTAGTCCGATTCAACTTCTCGATAGCAGCTTTGTCCTGCTGCCCCCCCTCGGACACTACCTTGTCGTGGTGGGGGAGCCTATGTTAGTTTACTATTACACTAAGGGTGTCCGAAAACACATGAGGGTGGAAGCAAAGAATTGTAACTCTCACAGACTTCAAATCCACCCGCGACTTAGGGAAATCAGGTCGTGACGGAGGCATGGATTTTGGAGGCCTCACCAAATTCACGTTCTCCCACAGGGAAATCTGTGAAAGACAGGCTCTCCACTTCAGTGAAAAACCTACACCCGGTGTCTATGGCGCGGTCAACAAGAAAGGATAGTACAGCAACTCGCTTAATAAGAGAAACTGAAAACCTGACTACAGCCAGCCTGTCGATGACACTGTGACCTAACTATTAAAATACGGGAGAAGAAGGCCCGGCAGAAGGAAACTTTAGCCGCAAAGGAGAAGAGACTACAGACTTGCCTGTCAGAACCTTCCCCTCCGTCTGTGTTAGGAAAAACGGAAGCTGGTGCTGTGGACGCAACTGGTCTAACGTCGGTATGTGGAAACAGATCCATACAGCCCGGACACCGTGAATCTGGGAGGGCTTCTAGCTGAGGCACTGCGAAAGAAGGCGAAGTTTCTTGGGAATGAGGACATGGAGGTTGCTACATCATCAAGTGTGACAATATCCTGAGACATCGGACATAAGAAAGCGTAACTTTCGGTGGAAGGTGAGGACAAGCTGGTAACCATCTGTTTGGTAGAAGATATGAAGTTGTCCCTGAAATGAAAAGAGAACTGGAACGAACCAGGAGAATGGGTGTCAGAATATACCGACGTCTTCTACACCGATGGTTCCAAAAGAGAACAGGGTTCTGGGGCAGGATTCTACCTCTCGAATAAACTTTCAGGCTGGAGTGTATGCGATCCTTAGGACGGCAACCTGGATGATTGACGAGCGGTTGAAGGGCAGGTGCATCGCAAGCTGCATTGAGGGCGTTGAGTAGTACTTTCATTACTTCGTTCAGGAATGAATAAACCGATTCTACTCTGTTTCTAAATTCAATACGGTCGAATTAATCTGGGTATCCGGTCATTGGGGTGTAGAGGGAAACGAAATCTCAGATGCTTTAGCAAAAGAGGGTTAAATTTCTCCGATGGCCGGACCGGAACCAGCAATTGGCTAATGCTGCTTTCCAAAACTGGAAATAAACTTCCTAAAATGACAGGTGGCTGAGCCTTAATGCTGTCAGAACCAAACAAGCAGGAAGACTTGCAGAAGTATTGTGGGCATTCTGCCTGGCCATAATTCACTAGCTGGGCATATGTTCAGAATAGGAATTCTCTAAAATGATATGTGTCCATCCTGTAATGAGGAAGCGGAATTCACGGAACATTTTCTATGTGAGTGGCCCCATCCTTTGGACGCATCAGACATCAGATTTTTGTTGCTGATGTGCTCCAACTGCAGCGAGTAGCATCGCAACCATTAACGGAATTCCTGCGATACATACATGGACCACTAAGGTCTGAGTGCTCAGGGGCTTTGCCTCTCCTCCACCTCAAATATACACGCAAACACGCAAGCTACTGTGTCACTTATTTAGGATAAAGAAATCAGTTTATTTCTATAAATCCTTGAAAGTAGCTCCAAAAACTCTCTCAACCTTATCCGTATTATCTAATTCAGAAAGACAAATAGGATATAAAGTAACAAGTTGTGATTAGTTAGCGAAAAGCCATCACATGAAAACGATCTTGTCCCTAGTGGTAAACAAAAAGGAGGAAGGAACATAGAGGATGCTCTATTAGAAAAAAAAAATTGGGGGAGAATAAGTCCATCTATATGGAGAGATATAATTATAATAATATTGATGCACATTATAATGATGTCATATTACAATTTAATGGACATCATCGCAACTCCTTTTGCTGATTATATTTTTTTTTTGTGAACATATTCCGAAGAAACCATAACGGAGGGCGAACAAAACAAAAAAAGGAAGATACTTTTACTCCTGAAAAAAATCAGCCCTTCTCATTTAAAAGGAAAGATACCTTCGAAACAATATAATTTGTCGTGAACATTCATTACTTCCTCCCCTCAGGATGATCCTCTAATGATGATGATGACGATGATGATGATATAAATAAAAGGGACGTGGTATGTGTAACGTATTATAGCCGGGTCTAGAACGTAAACGCCTCTTGTTGCTGTGCAAATGACATAAATCTCGATGTCCTTTTTCGGTTATATTGATGATGCTTCGTCTGAAAAGGGTCTCATTGAGATGTCACCCATCAAAATTTAGGAAGGGTCTAGCGCTCAATTGTGTAATATATATAATCCATATTTAGTTATTAGGTTAAATGATGTATTCTATATTCCTTCCCTCCCAGCGTTCAGTTGCTATATTCCTTTTCATACGCCTTATGGATTTTATGCAATAACAGAGGATGATCCATTGATATTAAGTTGATTTTTGGTTGTCATCATATATCCTTTTGTAGTGAACAAAAGCTTTCATGGCCATTTAGTGGATAATGCTTGGAATTCATTTAATAATTTTTCAGTCATAGCTCTCTCTATGTGGCAGGAACTTGGATGGAGTTTCCTGGATGAATCATTATTATGAAATTTGGCTAATGGGTCTATTGTTAAGGAATATGAAGTATGTGAGGGACACGGGGATGGAATATAGTATTATCTATACAATATATATAGTCGCCATAAACTCACTCGCTGATTGTATTGCATAGCCCTCAATGGAACAGTGTCACGTCTGAGCTACCGTCCAATAACAATTACATAGTTCCTTCCCACCAGTTCATCTCGGCTTTTACTTAAACTTTTATAGTATGAGTCACTACGCAGAATACAAATGTAAAATAACATGAATAAACGTCCTGAAAGGGTTCAGAAGTATCATGTATCAATGGGGTTGAAATTCCAACGATGAACGATGTCTCAACATTCAATACAATCACTCCTCAATCCCGTAAACCGAATCCACTTAAGAACATTCACGTAATCCTTCTCGTATTCTAAAATCTCGCAAATGTAATTTCCCAAATAAGAATTTGAAAAGCAGCAGAACAACCCCCTCAACCGCTCAGATAAATGTAATAATAATAAGAGCATATAGGAGATGCTCTAGCAGACATGGGGACTTTTAATTAAAATGCATTTATCCCAAAGGAAACTGATTACTAAATATCTAAATAGCACACTATCCTTTCCAAAGTATGTGATACTTTTAATCCTACCCTGAAAAAATAGTAGACGAGAAAAGTGGTTGCACTACCTACGTGAACTCTCTCCTTGTATTACAAAGGGTCGAGTAAAATACAAAAATTATTTTCTTTCAAAAGGATACATAACCCTTTTTGGAACTTCTGCATCCGAAAAAGGGTATCATTCCATCTCAATTTCTTGGTTAATAGTTGCATTAAATACCCTTATACGGCTACGAGGACTCTGATGATGGGGGAAATACTACGATATACACTGCAATAGTAAGACCAATGATTACCTATGGAGAGGTAATCTAGACAGAAAGAACTGAACTCAGGGCAAGCTCCAACTCAGTGGAGCAATGAGGGCATACCCAACGGTATCCCTGGAGGTCCTTATGGGATTAACCCCTCTCTGTCTGCATATACAGAGCCCCGTCTCAAGGAGGGCAATCTTCAGGATGGCCGGGAGTATCAGTGAGGCGGGGAGCTGCCTAAATCAAGGGAAGATTAATATTCTTTCTATACGGTACCCCGACTTATTGAGGGGATAACATGACAACGAGGTTTCACTTCGATAAGTAGTTTGAAACACGTTGGAGCAACAAGGCAAACTGGGAGAACGAGGCTGTGACATACGGCCTAAATCAGCAACTGATTACTTGATATACTGACGAAAACCTCACAGCAGAGAGAGAGGACGGGTTCATTGGTCCAAGGAAAATATACTTGGATAAGCATACTAGCATATTCCAGGCGGAAATATACGCAATAGGCTCTTTAAAGGAACTAGAGGGGGCAGAACATTGCTATTCTGACTGATAGTTAAGCGGCGATCAAGACACTTAGGTGCAACTATTATGGAAATGTCTTGAGAGACTGAATACGTTCGATTCGCTCTATAAGGTCTGGATACTCTGGGTTCCAGGCCATGTTGGGTTGGAAGGCAATGCCTTCACACGAACCAGAGCCCTTCTGTGAAATCGGAAACAACATGCGCTCGCTCGTGATTATTACCCTAGTTTAACTCAAGCGCTTATACACAGCTAGCTCGACAATCATCTGATACAGCCGGCCTCGATATAAATCCCTATTCTACCAGTGAGGTTTGAACTGTGCCCTTCTATTGTGACAACTTAGTATTCTAACCACGTTATTAATATTGTTGCCTTTACCACGATCCAGCTCTATGACCCTTGCGTCTTCAGTACACTCCACGTAAACAGCCATTGTCATGATATCCCCAGAATAATAGCTGTTTCCTCTGAGTATACCTTTAGACAGTTCAACAAAAGAGTTTGAATCATGCATAAACGACAAACGCTAGTGAATCAATCAGACCTTTAAGATACAACGTTCTGTCGCATTTCAGTTCAGTTCCTAGTATTGTTGTTCCTCCTTCTTTTCTCCCTAGAATGCAGAGAGATCTCAGTGTTCGAGTGTTCTAATTCCACTAATAATTTTGTTCCCTACTGAAAAGCAAATGCTACCTTAGCATACCACCATGACGCGGGGAGGTGGTCCATCTACCTCTTGATTCTCTTAAAAGATGCGCGGCCGTGGTTCAATTGAAAGGAATGTAAGGTTGACTATTACTTAACTTAGCTGTTCAGCGGACATGGGATATTTTCAACGTTACCTGCAAACAATCGGGAAATCACGGTCGCCCAACTGCATTTATTGCAAGGATGTGGTGGATGATGCCTGCCGCACTTTTTTCTTGTGGAGAAGATAGGAGCACCATGACTATCACCTTTCGATGGAAGGGTGTCTGGCATCCTCGGACACCATAATTAATGCCAGGCACACTTGGAGTGGCATATTACACTCAATGCATTCTTAAGACGAAAAAACAGGGAGATGGATAGGAGAGATGCCGGGGTAACTGAGACTCCCTGAATCCACGGGGTTTTGCTGCTATACTGAATACGCCTGGCCTAAGGTAATATGAGGTAGTGCCAAACAGTTCCGGGTCAGAGTCCTAGTCGCTCCAGGGGGGTATTTTAGCCAGTAGTCTGTCGGAGACAGGAGTCTGGCACTTTGTGCGAAAATGCATTTCCCCTCCCTACCACCCAAAAAAAAAATGCCCTAGCCACACTTACTAGGGAAGTATTTCAGATATATTTAGATCCTTATGGTTGATGTTGCTCCGAAAAACAAATCTTATTGGCAGCACATTTTTCCAGAGGCAGATCCCATAAACAGCAACGAATATTACATAAAAATGTTGCAACTGAGGAGTGTAGTGACGTCGCAAACTCGAAGGGACAGGGTTGGACATCCGGTGCATGTGACGTCATACCCATATCTGATTGCACTAAAGGCAGTTGTTGAGAAGATGCGATGCCGTAAGACTCTCTGATTTTCCTTGTCATGCACCCCCGTCTGTAGCCAACAAAGAAACTGGCTAGGGTATCGTTAACTCTAGGAAGACAAAAACTATACTTGTAGAAAACTGTGGAAATCTAGCATCATTTCCAAAAACTACTTTCAATTTGGACACCAAACAAAAGAACGAAAAACAAGAGATGGTGGAGTACTAGGTACAATGCTATCATTTTCATTTTTACTTTTCCCCAAAACCATCAGTGCAACCAACGAGATTATCAATTCTCCAGCAAATTCCTCCTCCTTCAAACTTCATTGCCTCTTTTCCCAATTCCCTCCCATTCAAATTCGCCATAACTGGGGCAACTCACTGACTGACTCACTGACTGACTTTTGTCAAAAAGAAAACCCTTTATTCGTCCTCTACACTTAGCCGAATTTTTCCATTCATGATGCTTTTCTTGCACCAAAAATAAGGTCATGCAGGTGACAATATCCCAGCGTAAGTGTTATGTCTATACTTCCATGTGAATGACACGGTAATAATCGTTTGGGCACCACAGGTTTGCCTACTTCATTCTTCATTCATACGTTCAAAAGTGTTTGCTGTTAAGTTGCCAAAAGTCATTGAGTCAAACACTCACAGGGAGATATTATAACGATGATGATATTAATGACATTCACAGACTTACCTTTCGCCTCTTATGAACCATCATCTTTACAATAAATACCAGCCCTTTCTCATCATCCCTTCAATTGTGATCTATCATAGCATGATTTATTTACAATGAAATGTACAATATCAACATCAAGTCCAGACACAACCGCAACCATTACCCCGGGCCGGATTAACTGATTTGATTGTATGACGTTAATAACTCATCATTTCATAAATTGTGCATGATATCATCCCCTTCTCAATGTTGTTTTTTATATGGATATTCCTCCTATTGTTGTTTACTTCTTTTCCTAATTTCACTCTTGGCTTCCATCTCTTTAGGTTTTTCGGTTTGAATGAGGACTTGAAAATTTTCCTAGCTATTTGTTAGGGTCAAATATTCTTGGGGATGAAAAAAATAGAGAGTATAGCACTTGAGGATTACCGTATTAGCTGAAAGTTTTTCAAAATTATCCTTTGAAATAGCTACAGTCCTGTTGGAAAATATTGAAATAACATCAGCTGCACCAAACTTCTCGGATTTATCAATACTGTTGAGGTACTACATACTGAAAGTTCTCGTTTCCCTTTACCCCGAGAGCTTGGAACTATAGCGAACTTCGACGACTTCATGATTAGAAAGAACCTTAGAGATCTAGGGAACAATTAAATCCTTTAAATAGTCAACCGTTTAAAGGTTTATAGTTCTCATAATCTTCTCATATTTCTCTACCCTTGCCGCTCAACTTAATGCCAAACTCTTCCCAGGGCAGCATAGGGAAAAGGAACCAAAATCCAAGAACAAATAACACAACCAGTGAAAGGGTTCAAGCCAACAAAACCTCTTTTTCTCTAAAATATGATTTATGAATTCGTCCCATAACCCCCCCTACTTCCTCTTCATATAATAATAACAATAAATGGTCTTGTTCGATACGGTGAGCCCTTCACCCGCCCGCGGCCGTATTGATTCCTTCCCCTAAAATTATTTAGCCCTCATCACGTCCAAATGGTATGACCAATTTACATAGTTGGATGGATGCATAAGTGAGGGAACTGAATGATTATAACAAAGAATACCATACTCCGAACGTTGGTACCATAAATAGGCAAACAAATTATTGCGGATTATTAAGTGGTATTTACACCCTATTATGATCATCACAAGGGGTAGAAACCGCATTAATAGTTTTTAGGGCAGGAGGGCTCAAGATCAGCCAAAAAAAAAAATAATATCCACTTTAACAAGAGTCCACTTGAGAAATATCGAGTCATACCGTGCGCATATGTGAACTCACTTTGAATTTATTGTTTGTTACAGTTTTTATTATAAATTAATAATCCGTGCAAAAGGATATTCGTAATGGAAGGTGAAATAAGGTAAATTGATGCTTGTAAATCATTGCATTAATTTGAAGTACACAGCCCTGCGAGTTGGGGGTTAAGAATACACTCAAAGCCTTCCCTGCTTGGTGCATGAGGCGACTAAAAGGGTTAGAAATTGGTGGGCAAGCAACCTGAAAATTTTGAACTTTATTACTACCGAAACGTCTACAACGCCTCCGACAGGAACTGACCTCGCGAGAACAACCTTTGGCTATTGAAAGCGGACTATGATTGGTTTCTGGAATGAGTGCACGATTCTCGACAACGGTAGCGAGGGTCCTCAGATTGCCCGCTTTTTCCAACTTGAGCGGAAATTCCAGCGATATAAGCCTGACATTCTGGGCCCAGATGATGATGGGACTCTGGCACACTAATGGCAATGTCCTTTTGTACTTTGGAAAACCAAATGTTTGCGGACGCGGGTCCGTTGTCAGGTTGCTTCTGACAGCTACCGCAAGGTGCGCTCTCTTCAATGTTGTAATGCCCCGCCAAACGGCGCAACAGAACGTCTTCGCAATCCTAGGGATGATCGAGGAGGAACTACGAAGTGGCTCCGGGATTTGATGGAATCCCGAATAAAGCCCTGAAGATCGCTGCTAAAATCAAGCCCGCATGGTTCATAAGCACATTTGAATCATGCATGGGGGAAGGAGTGTTTCCCGCCCAGTTGGAAAAACAGAGGTTGGTTCTGCTACCGAAACCCCAAAAATCAACTGGCGCACCCTCTTCATATCGCCCTATATGTTTTTTAGACTTTATGAGGAAGATGTTGGAGAAGGTGATATACAACAGGCTGCTTCCCTTCGTCGATGGGGAGAGATGGGTCGAGCGCAAACATGGAAAATTGAATTACCACCTAACACAGTTTCTAAAGAGACGCGAAGGATACAGGAAGTACTTACATCACTTCGGATTGGATGAGGCCCCCGACTGTCCCGAATGCACCGCTACATCCGAGGACCCGGAGGACTTAAAATACATCCTTGGGAAATATCATTCCCTAATTGGACAGTCTAACCCTAGCTGAAGGTGTCGGTTGGAATGATGGAATGATGAAAAATATTTTTTGCGACGATTCAGAAACCCCAGACATTTGATCGTATTTTTCATAATGCCAAAGATTTGGTCGGTATAGCTGAGCTTATTGGAGATGTTAATATCCAGTATGTTGAGTGAGAGTGAGTCAGTAATATTCCCACCATCGACAAGACTAGATTTTGAGGAGGGGGGAGCAAATAAAATTGATAGACCAGTAGCTTACTCCAAACTACAATTTTATTTTATTGTATATATATATATTTCGGGAGCAACTTACTTACCTTCATCAGTACAAAGCTAGGCAAGGTAGTTACCTAGCCTAGCTACAAGGTAGCCTAGCTTTGTACTGATGAAGGGACTGGTAAGTAATATTGTCTAGGCCAGAGGCACGGACTCTCTTATGCCTGTTAGTTTAGTTTAGTTAAATGGGGGGAGCCGCAGCTCCGAGCACTCAGGCCATTATTAGGCCCATTGTACTATCCCCGTACGTTGCCTATTCAATGGCTTGCCGCCTACGGTGTTCGCAAGCTTTAGCGAATCTGGGAACATTCTCAAGAGGCAGAGAGTGTGCAGATTCTTCATTGAAGAAAACCTTGCCAAGGTGTCTTCGTCTGAGATCTGAGGATGCCGGGCAGCTGCATAAAAAGTGCAGGGCTGTCTCCTCCTCCTCCTCACAACCACTACCTCAATCTTTTCCATATGGTAGTTTAAGGGGCAGTGTCCCGTCAAAAGCCTTACTAGGGTTTTCATGTCTCACTTCTTAAGGGACAACAAAAATGCCGCTCTAGTGGCCCTAGGCTCCTTCACAAGGATTTTCGATTGCCGGCAAGAGTCCAAATTTCTCCAGTCGGTTGCGTGAATCCTTGCAATTTCACCCTTCAGAGTAGACTTGACAGGAGATGGTCGGATTCCGAAAGCTGGTTCTGGGCCCACCATTGTGGATCCAGACCCTCGGCGAGCCAGTCTATCAGCCCCCTCATTACCGGCGATGTTAGAGTGCCCCGGCACCCACATCAGGAATGTTTCGTTCAGTCGGCCAAGTTTCAGCAGCACCTGATGACAACTCCACACCACCCGGCTTGATAAGTTGTTGCCATCTAGTGCTGATAATGCCGCCCAACTGTCGGAATAGATTCGAATGGTGCGACCCCTCCATTTTTGTCGCAGACATTCTTTTGCTGCCAATGAAATGGCATATATCTCCGCCTGGAATATGGTCGTCATTTTTCCGAGGGGTCGGGCCAGTTCTATAATCGGATTCTCCGAGAACACGCCTGCACCCGATTCATCCTCCGTGACTGACCCGTCGGTGAAGATTATTAGGTCTGTAATCTGAAAAGACTCATGGCCACTTGTCGACCATTCTTCTCTTTCGGTGATTACGACAGTGTATGTCTTTTCAAAGACGAATCTGGAAACCATATGATCGGTCGGCATCAGGGCTACCGGATGTTTTTCAAGGAATTTCCATATAGACGCATGCCCGTTGGATTGGCCGTCTTTCTACACCCCAATGGTATCGGGCCTATATGCGTCGTTGGCCGCTTTCCGTTTCACCTCCAAGTGGATGGGGGGTAAATTTAGGATGGCTTCAAGTGCTGCAGTCGGCGTATTACTCATTGCTCCAGTAATACTTAGGCAACCAAGTCTCTGAATCTGCGTTAGCAGCTTATTTGTTAGCAAAGTTCAGTCTTGGCCACCAGACGATGCATGCATACATCAAAATGGGTTTTATTATGGATGTATACATCCGAAATATCCGTTTAGGTGAAAGTCCCCAGGTCTTACCTATCGCATTCCTACAGCACCAGAGCAATCTGCAGGATTTCTGATATTGTTCCTGGATATGATGCTTCCACGTTAACTTGGAGTTGAAATGTACTCCTAAGTACTTGACTGTTTGTGCCAGCTGGATTTCCGCCCCTGCTAAGGTGGGCCCCACCTGACGTTCCTAGTGAACATACCTAGTCCAGTCTTCCTAGCGTTCATCCATTGCGGAGGCACCAGCTATGGATTACATGCAGAGTTGCATTCAAGCGGTCACATACTGTGTCCGCAAACTTGCCGGTAATTATTACGGCTAGGTCGTCCGCAAATGCTTGCGCAAAGACTTTTTTGTCCTCCAGGAGCCACAGCAGGGTATCCATCACCAAGAGCCATAACAGTGGAGAGAGAACCCCTCCCTGTGGGCAGCCCCTGAGACATCCTGCTTCAATAGACTTCTGGCCGACCGATATGTGGATTTTTCTCTACTCTAGCATGTGAAGGATCCAACTGATTAGCAGTGGTTCGATTCCATGCTGTCTTGCCGCATCACAAATTGCCGCAAATGAGGCATAATTGAAGGCACCTTCGATGTCCATGAATGCGCCTAAAGCGTATTCTTTATCGGACATCGCCTTTTCAATTTTTGCCGTAAGTTCATGGAGTGCTGTCTCCGTGGATTTGCCTTTCTGGTAGGCGCGTTGCCTATGGTGAAGTGGCCATTTAGGAATGTGTGTATCCTCTTATGCCTGAGAAGGACAGTCATTAGCTTTTGTGCCGAGAAAGTTTGAAAAACTGTGGGATATCTAAGGTAGTCAGGCCGGGAGGTTTAGGGGGGAGTGGGCAGAAATTCAAGATATTCAAGGTTCCTCCTTGGGTACGAGCACGGAAATTTCCCACTTCATGGATTTGTAAACTATGCATCCTTTGTTACAGTCAGGTCGTTCCAAATCGCACGCCATCGCTTCCTCTTCGCACCCGCGACAGCCATGTTCCATAATCGTTTAGCCTCCTCAAAAAAGAGAAAATTTGGTCCTGAAGCGTTTATACGCGATTTGTTTCCTTTTGAAATTTTGAGCTCTGGGAAGTCTTGGGCTGAATTTTGTTCATGTGGATATCTACTTTTGAGTTCATTTTGCTGATATGAACCTTTAACTTGTTGGTATCAATTTGAAATTTTGGGGCTACATTAACCACATGAGTGGAGATACAAATGGGGTCATTTCTATCTCACTGTAAGTGTGCATATTTTGACTCCATACTCGCGCACTTTACAATCCACGATAGAACTGATATTAGTTTCGGAGAGTACTAATCAAGACCTTGCATTTGACACCCCACATGACTATATTTGGGGAATTTTTTTTGAAATCCCCCTTTGCATGAAAGGGGAGCCCCTCTTTGAACTCCATATAAATTTATCTCACTTACTATATGCGTGGAATTTCATAGTTCCCATCTGTTGAAGGTAACTAAAAAAGGAACAAGACGTGGGACCATTAAAGTTAAGAGCCGATCTAAGGAATAACTGACGAGGAGGGTTCATATTGAGATAGAGATCATTTCTATTGGACCATGAACTTGTCCAAAGATTTTCAATATTAATATTAGGAATTCTTCTCATCAGTTTTTTTTCTTTCCTATATTTAGTATAATCCTGAATTCAATACTGTCTGACACTAGTATCTAAGTGAAATATGGTGAAGGACCTCTCTCCGGTTTATGCTGAATGAAACTGGAGAGCAGGGTATAATCTAGCACCGAGAAGAGTGAAACGCAGAGTGAGTAATTTCGTACTTATCTACTGGAAATTAAATAAGATGTGTATATAAATATTTTTTCCATTTATTTTGTTTTTCTTGCTTTCATCGTGTCGTGTATATCCCATCCATACACACCATGAAAAAAACGACTTCAATAAAACCCAACTATTCAGAAATCAGAAAAGAGAACAAAATGAGTTGCAGTACGCATAAAAGGACGAAAATAAAAGAAGCGGAGGATTTTTTTTTTTTCAATTCAGTCATGTAGTATTTCACTTGTCCCTTTCAGGGACTTCATATTCTTTCTTTCGTCTGTTCCTCATCGTCGTGTCCTTAACGGTCGTCAACGAGTGCAAAGAGTGGTGAGCGTGTCCTTGCCGCCATCACCGTTCCTCTACACATTTTAGCTTTTCAGCCATTCTTTTTTTCTCATTTTATTCTAGTTTTTTTTTTTTTGTACCATTTGAATTGATGGTGTGTATATTGCTCGTATAAAATTCTGATGAATAAAAGAGTTGAAAACGATGGGAAAAGTAGGAAGAAAGAGCGACGACAGCTAGCACGGACATATGAAATAAAAACGAACCAACCGGCTCTAACCAACCTATGCCACATGGAAAGTAAGGAAGAAGCAAAAAAAGAAAACCCTGCACTAAGCTAGTCATGAATTTTCATCCATTAAAGTTTCTTTCTTATGTTATTCAAAAAAAAAATGAAACCAAAAAAAAAAATAGAACACATGAAGAATGACGAAATGTATGGCATCATAGTCTGCATGGGGGATACCTACTAATTAATCTGAGAGCGAAAAAGCTGTTGCTATTTAAACTTGATATATGAATGCATGTATCGCTGGTCCATTTCTCTCCTTGCTAGCATTACTTAGTAAATGATAGGACTCCGCCGAATCTCCTCCCCGTGCCTCCTATAATCCACCTACTTCTCATTTCCTCTTGCCCCTAGACTCTTCAGCAATAAATCGCACAACTTGCTGTACCCGCAAATTGTTAGGGGAATTGAGCGTCTATCTATAACTGAAATAAGACTCTTTGAAAAAAAAACTGTAAAACACATCCCTTATTAGAATTTCATGCCTATGCTTCCCAATAAAAACAGCGGAGAAGAGAGACTGCAAAGTTCACATAGAGAAGCAGATGGAGAGCATAGGACAGGACCAGGAAAAAAGAGCGAAGGAGAGGGAGAGAGAGAGAGAGAGAGAAAGCACAGGCGGGAGGAAACGTTATCCTCAATAGGATTATAACGATAATGATGATGCTATACGCATATGTTTTTCAGGCCATACTCACTGATGTCCACTTGCTGATTCCTAAGAATAGACTGGTACTACCAGTAGAACTGGAGGAACTCTCTCAAGAAGCACTTAAGAATTATGCATATATATTGGACTGAAATGAATCTAGGGATTCATATCGTCCATGAAATGGTACGGAACAAAATAAAAATACTCTCACAGGCCTCACTCTGCACTTGTCCTGGCCTGCTACTGCCAGACCTACTGTCTCTCATCTTTTCAATTTTTTTCCCAGGCTCGATATGATAATAATATGATGCATTTCTATATGTGAAAGCGCATGAAACCGTAGTTATGCATGCATGGATCATATATGTTAATACATATGTAGATAACTCTTTTTTCCAGGCATATATACAGACACCAGTATCCTGATACCATTCCTGAAATGAATGTGTGCAGAAACCAAAAAAAAAAAAAGAACAGATCTTCCCTCTACGTAGAAATTTTTCCCGGGTAAAATGTTGAAGTAGGTGCACAGGTATATACATATATATACGCATTGTACCTAGGAGATGTATTTAAAGACTACGATGCACTATAATTACTTTTCGATTGTCCTCACAAATCAGATGAAATCTTAACGGACAATTTTTTTTTGTTAAAAGCATATGAGCATTGATAAGACAACGTGCTCTATCCAGGCAGGGAGGGGGGGGGGGGGAGAGGAACGATATGATGGCCGAACTGTTTGGGGCTTCAGATTCACAATGTCCGCCTCGTGCCCTGAGTTCAAATCCATGGCAATGCATATCTGTGGCTGTTTGAAACGGATAGGATAGTACAAAGGGGCCTACTAAAGGTTTCCTTGCCCAACTTCTACGCCATTCCCGTTTTTCAGCCTTACCTGCACAGGATTGGGAAGACGCAATCTCCTGATAGTGTGATCTGCAATGGAGTGGCGGACGACACTGAACATACCTTTTCCTCTTGCGAAAGATAGGACGGCTTTCGTCAGTAGCTTTATGCAGACACAGGGGAGCTCTCTCCAGACAACATTGTCAAGGAAATGCTGAAGAGCGCTGGTAGCTGGAGTCATGTGGCGCATTATGTTCGGGTTCTTCTTGTTGCGAAGAAGATTGAACTTGAATGACAGAAGGACCGGATGAGAAGGGGTTCCCTAAACTAACAACCCGCCTTTCCTCCGCTCCCGTTGGAACCTTATAAGGAGGTCATTGGCGACGATTGGTGTACCCAGTGCACTAGTCGACAGCTACTTAACAGATAGAAAGCTGTGGTACGACACAGACAATGGAACCAAGAAAACATTGTCTCCGCGGGTGTTCCACAGGGCTCTGTGCTGGGACCCCTATTATAGAACATCATATATAATGATGTCCTCAACGTCCCAGTTGCTAGCGAGGCCACAATAGTGGGTTATGCCGATGACATAGCCGTGATTGTTGTTGCAAAAGATCTGACAGATGTGGAATTATATTCATCCGAAGCAATCACTGCTATAAAGAAGTGGCTGAAAAGTGCAGGTCTTGCACTCGCGGAGGATAAAACAGAGGCGGATGGAAACAACTGCTCGTATCAAAATATGGAAGGATATCATCATTTCACAGTCAACAATTCAATAGCTTGGAGTGATGATAGATGCGGGGCTGAATTTCAAGTAGGAGTTACAAAATGTTTGCACCAAGGCGTCCAATGTTAGCATGGCCCTGGCAAGGATGATGTCAAATGTTGGGGGACGCACTCGTAGACTGCATATATCTAGAGTGGTGAGCCGCATGCCATGCTCAAAAGATGAGTGCGCTATATAAAAATACCGCCCTAAGAGTGTGCTGAGAAGCATCTCGCACGAAGCGGCCGATGCAGTAGCTAGAATGATGCCGATTGACATTTTGGCCGATGAGCTGACACGTATCTATGATGGATCTGAATCTTTCCCTGATCGGCAAATAAAAAACGCCGAAAGGGAGGAATCGTTAACCAGGTGACAGCAACGATGGGAATAGGCGAAAAAAGGTCGATGGACCCACAGATTGATTCTCAGCATCAAGGTGCGGTGAGATAAACTATGATCGCACCTAGTGTCTCACGGGACATGGCGGTTACCGTAAATACCTCTGTAGGTTCGAAGCTGGACAGCTCACCCAACTGTACCAGCTGCGACGGTATTCCGGAGGACCCGGAGCATGTTTTCTTCCATTGTCCTAGATTCGCTGAGCAAAGAAAGAGTCTAGAGAAGGAACACTAGCACCGGAAAATATAATTGAAAAATGCTTGCATACCAGGAGAGGTGGAATGCAGTGAACGACATGGTAGGGCGGATACAGTCCACATTAAGAAAGGCAGAGGAGGCGAGAAAGGCGCGGTTGCGAATGGAATTTATGGGCAAAGGGAGAGGCTGGAGCCATGTTCACCGCGGGACGAAATATTTTGTAGTCGTTCCGCGGGGATGAAGACAGGAGTTAGGGGGTGGTTTTAGTGGGTAAAAATTCCACACGCTGGAACATGTGCACCAGTTTGTTTAGAATATTTCGACCTCCGGAAAAAGAGACCGACAGACAAACAAGAAACCGATTTTAATTAGGTTTTGTTTTACACAAAATCTTAAAAAGTATTGCACATCACCCCACTTCACCCTAACCCTATATTATGGGGGGAAAAGAGAGTTTTTCTAAATAATTACCTTTGCCGATTCAGAATAAGGACACTTTCCTAGCAATGAAAATGGGCTTAGTTGTTTCCAATAAAATCAACAAATAAAAGATCATAAACCACGGTAAAGTAACCTTACACAATATATCAGTTATATCCGGAAAATAAGGGACATTTTCGTATTATCTGACAATATAAAAAGACAGAATAGGAATAGGTAGAGGAAAGAGCAATATAAAATCAATTCAAAACCCTTCTACCATACTCAACAATGAATGGATGAAAGTATGAAATTATATCTAAGTATTAGGGATGGACAAAAGGGCATTATTATCCTTATCGGTTCAGTGAATAATAATGTGCACAGTTAAGCACACACAATTATACAATAAAATAATTGATACAAATAATAGGAACATGTCAATCAAATGAAACGAGAAGATATCAAATGATAGATACTATAAAAAGATGCATGATTTTACGATTAGTTGCTATATTGTCATCACCGGAAATGGATCCAGATGAAATTCAATATACATAGATACAAATGGATGACTTTAGGAAAGAATGAATACATTTGGAGATTTGATATTAGCCAAAAATTTTTAAGGGAATTGAAAGGAAGGAAAACCAATTAAAAAGATTTAATAAGCAACCCTAATCTTATTACTCATATTTTAAAAATATCTTAAGGATATTTTCTAGCCATATTGAAACTATCGTCATTCAAACAGTTCAATGTATTTTAGAAAAACATTCACCGTTCTATAGATACCATCGTTTCTACTGAGAGCATCCTTTGAGGGCTACCCCCCAATGTTATAAAAGCAAAGATAAATATAGGGGAGAAATGCAACAACAACAACAAAAAAAAAGAAAAGAAAATAAAACATCCTCTTTTCGAATTTATCTTCTTGTATAATCACTTTTCAAAATATTTATGTTCGGCATCTTATAGAGAGTTGAAACTACTTAGGAATTCTATCTTTTCATCCTTGATATAGGATTAAAAGGATATTAGGCTATAATACATTAACATATAGAATGCATTTGTGTATTGCAAACAGGAAACCCTCGTCTTCCAATAGATATACAACTATATAATAGATAGATTTATTGATCATAAGTCGCCAGTGTTCTTTTATCTAAGGAGCTAAGGTAGGATTATAGATTTGAAAAAGGATGATAGAATGGAAGAAATATAAAATATATACAACGCGGAGACGATATATTTACGCAAGCATTTAGGGGGTCAAGTTCATGATTTGGTTCGATCGAATCTCATCGTAGATAGAACCATAAAGAGTGGGAGGAAATCGCTCTCCTTTTGGTCCGGTCTGGAATCAATTAGATGCGGACTTAGGACTCCTCAATCCTCAATAAAAATTGGCTAGCCCAGAGCAAGCTTTGGCCCCGAACTGCGGACGGATTTACGTTGAATATAATTCGCACCCTTGCCGTGTTTTTCGAATTATAAAAGGGAGCGCACAACATCTGCGAGCCGCTTCGGTCACACTGCTCCCAGAGCAGATTTGAGGCAGCGTCTGATGAGTTGTCTCTGTCCTGGTACGAAATTGTAGCCGTCTTCGTCCCTCCTTCACAATCATTGATATTCGTGATTGATTGGAGGGTGTAATGGGGGGGTCTAGGGTCTAGGGCTATGAACTGACTAGTTCTAAGATAGTATTAGTTTTAATTCGGATGATCTATGATCCTGAATCATTTCCTTGTACCATGGAATCATACTCAATTCCCTCAACCCATTCCTTTTGCCGAAACAATATTGTTCTCGACATTTTTACAAAATCTTACCGAGACTTTGTCGTTATCGTCTTATCCACCAATTTTCTCTCCTTTATCTCTTCGTGGTCGTACAAAACACATCACACGCTGACCTCTGATCCCAATTAACTTATTTAACCCTCAAGTTTTTATTCATATTCATAAATTATCATCATCATCTTACAGCATTGCTGATGATGACCATCATCAGCATCATTTTAAGAAACGGTCATTAACACGACGGACATCATCCAATTAAGAATGAACAGAGTCGATAAAATTAAAATGATGTATACGGATCTATGTATGTTATATACCATGCATTTGTTCGGTAATATAGGCGCGTTCATAAGATACATTTAACACAAGCTAACAAGCATGAATTTTTTTTTTTTTTAGATTTTACTTCGGTTCTTATTCACAAAATTAATAAGACCTAGAACTTATTTTATAAGAACATGATGCAGACTCGTTCCCCGAAGAAGCAATTGAGGAGTTCAATTTTGGACAACTCCGGAGAGTAATAAATAATAAAAAAAAAAGAATAAAATTTTGTCTGATAATTTTAATAATTTGAATATCTGATAATAGTTGAATTGGAGTTGTAGCATAGATAGAGATTCCTGGGGGAGGAATCTGAGGAGTGGGTAAAATTATAGATCGGAATCTGACGATTATATGGGGAGAGAATGATGATAGTATGAAGAGACAATTCCTGGAGGCTGGGAAGAGAAGCCTGTACTCTAAGAGTTCGACTACACCTTGACGAGAGAAGGCGCAGGCCGGGTAGGTGGGAACAAAAACGCCCACTCGGGGATAAAAATTGATTATGGGAAGGATACCCAGAAATAAATCCAAGAAGAATAGTGGCTTCGGAAACTCAGTGCCGACGGTTGGGCAAGCTTGCTCCCAACCACAGTGCCGCAATAGTGGCAACCTTGGCTACTGTGGCATCAAATTTTACAAGCGGTTCCACTGACGGGACCCTTCAGAAGAACCTCGATTCTTCGTAGATGCCCACCCTTACAGCCACAAGCCTCCGAGAATGAAAATGCTACTCCCAATTGGAAGAGTGTACCGGGGTCGAAAGAGAGGAAACAATGCCGGATAACTACTTGAGTGACACAAGGTGCAGTGACAAATCGGGAGCTGCCTTCATAGGACTAGGTGATAAAATCTTAGAACTTTGCGAATTCATCAAGGGACGGCAGAATATTCATCAAAATATAAGGACCATAATTCAAGACGGCAGGTTAATGTACGGTAAGGCCTCGGATGAAAGAGGAGTGAAGGTATCGGGCAAAAAAAATAAGCCATTCAATACAAGTGACATCCACTAAAAACCCGAAAGAGGAGAAATCGGGGAAAAGGCTGTGCGAACAGTTGAACGAATCAGCTGGCCAGCAAACCCAGAGAGAGAAACAACTGAGTAGACATTTGACCCATTAGAATCTAGCACGTAATAAATGCATATATTATGCTATTAACATAGTATGCTGGTCTCAAGCCCGGGTAAAGGAGGAGGGTTTGAGGCAACATACTTTGTACTATCCTCAGTAAAACAAAAAGAGAATGTTGAGATCATGGAAAGAGATAAATAAAGTATAGTCGGAGTTATTCCTACTATGTTAAATCCTAACTGATCTCTCTTGGTGACAGTTTCTGCGACAGGCCGACCAAGAAAGTGCATCAAATGTCGTTAGAAACAAAAACGCGACAGAACGGGCCCCGGTCCTGTCGAGAAATGCTCAAGAGGTTTTAAGGCATACACGGCATCAGGACGTAAGTAAGTCAGTTCGAGTAAAACAAATACGTGTTTGCACGCTAAATATTGCTACCCGGAAAGACCGAGAAACTTGCAAAAGCCATCTGGAAAAGGCGCATTGATATCCAGGCTCTGCAAGAAACCCGATGGTCTGGTGCGAGAAGCTGCGACATAGAACACGAACGCGGTAAAAATGACTATAAACTGCTGTATTTTCGTAGTCCACACACTCAATACGATGTTCGCTTCGAGCCTCAAGGTGGTGTTGCGTTTCAACACGGGAGCCATACTCCTTAGTTCGGTAGAGATTTAGGTATGTCTTACATCCTCCAGTATGAATACTGAGCCATGCACTTGGTATAGACTGGTACCGTTGTAGCTTGTCGCAATGGTGTTCTGATTGTGGTCACAAAATCAATCTGTGTATTAAGAAGACCGTGGGAGTCCCCGAGACAGGTACCCACGTAAAACCACAGAGACGTAAATAATTGTACGAAGATGTTGAAATAAACCCTTGAGGCGGGGCCTATAAGGTAGTAATGAAAGGCTGCAAAGAGTCAGGAGAGTGACTCTCTTTATCATCTTCCCACTGCCACCAGTGAGATTTGAACCACGAGCTTCCGCACGACAGGCTAGTGCTCTAACCACTCAGGTATCCGGAGGGTCGCGGAACTGGTGATGTCAAAGGAGAACTGACTTACGGTTACATCCGCAATTATAAAAATACAAAATGAGCTGGTGAAGGAAGGAAGGAGGAGGGAAGCTCAAAGGACGAGAATCGTGAGTACCTAAAGGTAAACTCACCCTGCGAAATATTACTTAAATGGTGGTGCTGCGGGGCTGGGACTGGAGAGACTGGAGGCGGTTTTTAGTGGGTGCGAATCCTCCGCTCTAGCTCCGCCGTTGGTGCGGCGGGTAATACAGTTCGCAGTTAAGTATTGAATTCATATGTTTCCGCAAAATGTCGCAATATCATGCAATTAAATCAAAATTGACCATCCTATGCACTCACCCTTTCTCTAACATTTCAATTACTCTCATTCTAAGTCTCATTTCACCTCGGCAAATATTTTAAGCTCTTCCCTATATATATATATATATACATATGTATATTGTATTTCTCTCCCAACTTCATTGTCAGATGAATTTGTTGTTACACGCAACAACAACAAAAATTGTGCTGTTGACAGTTTTAAAATCTTCATTATAATCATCTCGGTATCATTTCTCCAGGCCCTCTTGCGCACTCACCCCTTGTTATGTATCCTTGCTATCTATTTTACTGTGAAATTAATCCGCTGTTGGCGGGTAGGTAGCCTGACGGTATCCCTCACTTCCTCTTTAAAAAGACAAGAATATATCACTATAGAGTTTTTGGTTTTAC
This sequence comes from Hermetia illucens, assembly GCF_905115235.1. Classification (NCBI taxonomy): domain Eukaryota; kingdom Metazoa; phylum Arthropoda; class Insecta; order Diptera; family Stratiomyidae; genus Hermetia; species Hermetia illucens. The sequence continues at coordinate 14,983,449 of NC_051855.1, read as the reverse complement.
ATTCAGTCGATATCCCTTATTGCTGAAGGGATGAAAAATAAAGGGTTCCCGAACAAACCAGTCGAAAAATAGTTCATAAATAGATGCGCTCACGAGAAGACAGTATTCTCGTTTGTCTCATTGTCATATCCTTGTAGTCGGGGTATTAAAAAAAAAGCAGAGCAAAAAAGGACTGAACAACTGAACCATGATACCCAATTTACGTGACATTATTGTGTATTTTATGATGACGAAACATCCTGTGCGCTCACATTAAAAAAAAAAAATAGAAATGAATTTGTCCTAAGACGAGGTTCGACAAAATGCAAACTGTGTCGTCTAGTTTGCCGTATTACGAGGGTGAAATGAGTGTGTAAAAAGAGGACGAAATGGACCGATATAGGCACTAATAAGAGAGGAGATATTTAAATCTGTTGTCGAATCCTTGCAAATAGATGCACGCTCACTGCGTTCACATATTCAAATCAAATGCGGGGATTGGAGAAAACAAAAGAAACAAAAACCTGACTATACAAGTACTTCCAACAAGGACAATAATGATGCTGATTTTCCGATAAGCTCAAATCCTTGCCGACTTTTTGGCACTATCTCTACATGAAGTAGAGCTCTCTTGATTAGAACTCAACGTAAAATAGGCCATCGTGCAGATTTTTTCTCCAGGATTCGCACATATTTGTGAAAATGTTTCACGACAGGATAAATCTTTTACGTATTTTAGTCTTTTAATTTTCGGGTTATTATTTTGTAATAAAGGAAAGACCACGACGGCGGAATTAGATTATAAGCGAAAAAAATCTAGGGATACTGGTTTGCTCCATTTCTCATCAGTTTGGTTAAAAGGAGTCCAGAGGTTGTCGAAACATGACCCACCGTACAAAATCATTTTTGTTCAGATCGTTCCTTCAATAGGCTTGGCGGGACCTGAAACGACCAGCAAAATAAGCAGCCAGGGCTGAAACACCCTATGTTACACCGGGGGGCACCAAATAAAGAGGTAGCCGTACAAAGGCGCGCGACTGACGTTGCAAGGACGACTAGCAAGAGTACGTTCTGCGAAGCTTTTAGTTTAGAGCCTAGGTGCTCTCTAGAAATCCAAGGTCTGGACTACCGTCCAGAAAAGATAGAGGTGGAGGAGGCCATAAAGCGTGAATATGCAGAGGTAACCAATGCCCGGATAGGCCGCACTTCTGTGAATGCTCGAGGCCAAAAACTCGCTGTGTTGGAATTCCCCGAACAGTATGCGAAGAAACTCCTTAACGGTCTAAAAATCAAAGTTGCATGGGTAGTAGGCAGGGTATGATTGCGGATCACCCTCACCAAGTGCTACAGGTGCTTGCTACAGGTGCCACTTGCAAGGGACCCGACAGGAAGACAACCCGCCGTAGATGCGTTCAGCTAGGTGATCAAGCAAAGTGAAAATCACGTTCTCTGCAAGGATCGTAGCGTGTCTTGTGAAATTGTTGCACACACTGCGGGTTGGGGTCCAATCTTTGGGGGCTAAGACGCAACTACAAATTAGCATGCACCGAAGTGCAAGCGCTCATCAGTTGCTAACGCAATTTGTTGCGGATGTAAAACCTGCTAATCAGTGAGCAATACCGAAACGAGGATCCGGGTTCATGGAATCTGGACTTGCCGGGGTTCCTAGACCAAAGTCGAGGCAATAACTTTGTCTGAATTCGGTGTTTGGGTATAACGTTTTTTAGCGTTTCCCTGAAGCCGAACAATGCTCTGGAGGACGTCGTTTCGGGCACAGAGGGACGAATCCTGTGTTTACTTTAATGCTAGGACTCTTGAATGAGGCATGCCTCAACCAGATTCCAGAGGGAAACGGATCCTGGAATTAGTGGCGAGAACCAGACTCGTAGTTTTCAACATCGCATCTAAGCAAACGTTTCGGCACCTAAGCTGCGAAGGAAGCATGCCTGATATAACTTTTGCATTGGAATCTCTTTCACCGTCTGTGGACTGGTGACGAGTCCTAGACGACTTCTCAGTAACTGGTTACCAGGATATAACGTTCGAAGTGGTCGACGCTACTTGCTGGCGTGTGGAATGAAGCTGACATTGTAGTAGTAGTGTCAGCCTTCCATGCCCCGGAGGGCCCCTGGCCCCTGTACTGGTACACGGCAGAAATTGCCGACCTGCGAAAGGAGTGTCATAAGTTTCGTGGTTTGGCATAAAGTTTACATGCCCGAGAGGAGGCATGCGTCATAAAGGCAGAGTATGGATCAGCAGAAAGGAGACTCCACAGTGCGATAAATAAAAGCAAAACTCGCACTAAACAGCAACGACATATCAAGCCAGTTTGTGTGGACTTGCCACCAGGTGCTGCTGAAATTTGGCCAACTGAACGAAACATTCCTCAAATATCGCTGGTAATGAGGAGGCTGGGAAACTGGCTCGCCGAAGGTGCTTACCCACAATGGTGGAGCCGGAACTAGTTTTCGGAATCCGGTCATCCACTGTCAAGTCTACTCTGAAGGGTCAAATTGCAAGTATTCACGCAGCCGAGTGAAGAAATGTGAACTGTTGCCGACAGGCGAAAATCCTTGTGAAAGAACCTGGGGTCGCCAGAGCGGCATTTTTGTTGTCCATTAAGAAGTGAGACATGAAAACCCTAGTAGGGCGCTCCTTAAACTATGCTATGGAGAAGATTAGGGTGGTGGTTTCGGCTATGTGAAGCCAATGTGAGGAGGAGAAGGAGGAGATGGCCTGGCACTTTTTATGCAGCTGCCCGGCCTCCTCATATCTCAGACGAAGACACTTTGGTAAGGTTTTCTTCAATGAAGAATCTGCACACTTTCTGCCTCTGGAAGGTGTTCTCAGATTCGCTAAAGCTTACGAACGCCGTAGGCGAGAAGCCATTGAATAGGTGATTTACGGGGATAGTACAATGGGCCTAACATGGGGTGCTCAAAGCTGTGCCTACCCCCAGTAAACTAAACTAAGCCCATCAGCGTATTATTTGACATCACAACCCCCCGACAGTCATTATAGAGGGTTATTTAGGGCCGCAGTCAGTGGTTTTAAGCCCTGTGGCAAATCTCACATACGGGGAGTCTCATACAGCAGTTTGCTCTTGGGAAACCATCTTAAATAGTAGATCCTTGTATCCGCTAACAGATAACATTTGCAATCTGCACATTTTTTGAACCAGCGCGGGCTTCGGATGCCATCAATGAGCAAAGGACTCAAGGAGGATCTACCCGCGACAAAACAATGGCTCCAAATCCGGGAGCTACAGGCGAAGTTCCAAAGTAAGTATTTGGGGTACCTGCAAAAACGGTATAGGTGGAAGAATCAGGGGTGGCAGCTCAAGTAAAGGGAGCTGAACCTAATTAAGGAGAAGTGCTAGCAGGGAGAACGTTTACCACGCCGTTCAGCAATGGGTTCTGCTTCTTCCCGAGGAAGGAGACCATCATGGGGAGTGCGGTAGGTGGCCTGATAGCGAAACCTTCGCTGATAGCAACAATAGTAGTGGAGCCATTACCTGACTTTTGAGTCTTCGTATAACAATCTTTCTAAACGGCTTTTAGTATCGCTCACTTTTAGCTCATTTACAAATGAAAAATCCCGAATTTCCATCCACGGAAAACAGACTTCCTGCGGCTCACGAGTCTCCTCCAGCATCTAAATTATAACCAAAGGACAAGCTTATCAGTTTCATCTCATCAAAAAGGATAATAGACCTTTTCGCCATATGGCGCTATGCGTGCATCATAAGACTCTACCCTACCCTCGTTGTTGCGAACATATCTGAACAATCTGAGCGAAAATAAAAAAATTGCAAGGACGACCGTTCGCTCGGACGCCGTTCAAACATTCTAATTGGGCCCGATAACCATCGCATATTTTACACAGGATACTATTTTACTTTTTAAGCCCTCAATTTGAATTAAAATCGATTTTTTTTAAACGGTGGTGAAATGTTCCTATTCCATGGTAATCCAACGAAAGAGAGCCTCCATGTTGAAGCCTTATTCAGTTGCCAGAGACTCACAAGAGACAAATCCACATCCTTGATTTCATCCCTTCCGGGTTGGTGGCACGCTTTTATACTCTCTTCACCTCTTCTGTTTCTGATGACACAGAAAAGAAATAATAATCATAAGGTGGAAAGTGCAGTATGCGTAAAATTACAAGGACAGAAGATACAAGGGGTTTGATAAGTTTACCAGAGTTGGATAGGGAACATTTTCAGTAGACATTTGCAACAGGGGTAGTACCACCACATACTAAACTTTATACTCCCCGGGAAAGTAGTGAGCAAACAAAGAGAAATCCTAGTTGAAAATTTGTCAAGTGCCAGATAATACCCATGTGGTGTAATCATTATCCTTGTTAATAGATAGGGCGCGCTAATCGCTTGCTGAAAGACATGCGGGTTCTTTACAATAGCGTACATGCAGGGAGAACGCACCCATGACGTATTATGACTATATTTTTCCAAGCAGGAAAGGGGTTTCAATTCATTTTCCCGATTGAAAATGAGATTTTCATTTCAACATGGGAATAAAAAAAATGATTAAAATTTCTTCATTATACAATAGAGGATCTTAGTGGAGACGATGCAAGGATTTATTTTTAAATGATAGCCACTTATGGGCCGTGAGACAAAAAGGAAAAGGGAATAGTTATTTCCAGAAATACTATATAAATAAGAATATATTTTTGCGAGAATCCAGAATTATTCTTTATAATGAATGACAAAAGCAAGTCCTTCTAATTGCCCTTCATTGTCATCGTCATTTTGACTCCTCAATGCAAATCAAATCCATCATATTCTTCCAATTTCACCACTTATTTCCAATTGAAATAAACTTGAATTAAATTCACCGTAAATAATAAATGGGAACAAAATACCGTCGCCTGGTGTAATCAAAAACGAAGGAAAAGGCTGACCATCAATAAGGGATATTATAAATATCAAATATTCAGTCATTTTTCCGTGAAACTCTCCAGTTTTTTGAAAGAAATGAAAAGGAAAGTCAAGAGATCCAATAAGCGAAACTACGAAAAGAACTTCGGCAAACACAAAAAAAAAAAAAAACCAATACCAAATTGGGGAAAAAAATATTCAGCAGTACAAATGGTAAGAAGAAAGGACTCCCGAGGACCTAGATGGAAAAGAAACTTGTCGACCTATCAAATATCGTCATTAGTATTGTTGTTATCCTCGTCATTGTGTGTCGACATTAAGGAGCCGATATTATACAAAAGGAAATATCTTTGATTCAACGACAGGACCGCCAATGTCTTTTTTACATATCCACTTGAAAATGTAGAGAGAAAAATTAGATTGCGTCCTTTGCTTTCGGTTATTTTTGATTTCCCTCACTTGACTTGGCTCGTAAAAGAAAAATGACTCGCGAATATGCCCAACAAGTCTGTCTCTAATGTACGGATACGAAGTTTGAGGAAGATATGAATTTGGATCGGGATCAAAACTGAGCAGATATAATGTGAATATGAGTAGCAAAATGAAAAGGAAACGGATGGGGTCAGGATAAACTGACACGGAATGTAGCTCCCCGGGGGGCCAACCTATCTCTCACTGAGAGTGAGCTCTCTCCTTTCTAAGATGATGTGTGGCTTTCCAAGGACCAAACTTCTCGTCTACCAGGACCGTTAGTGAGCGATGATAGCCACACCCTATACGAGGTGATCCTACTACAAATCCTACAACAAAATGCTGGAGTCGAGAAACACCTCCCCAATCCAGGCTGTCATGCGAACCATGCCCATTGAATAGTTTCGAATCGGGAGTAGCTGACTCTATTCGAACGACGCCTCACCGATATCTGGCCGCCTTAGTAAGTTTGACCTTACCGTGCTCCAGGGTTATGGTACAGCGGACCTCCTAAACCCCATACTCGTGAGAATCAAATGAAACAAAGAAAACTACAACCATACAAGCGGGACCCTAATGCACACGTCAAGCGGAAGCACATCTCCGAAATACTGAAACCCAGATGACTACACCCAAAAACGGAAAAGATGGGACATCAAGGAAGGCCTGACACCAAATTAGACCCTGAAGAAGATTCAGGACAGACCAGCTTAATTGGAGTCACGAAAACGAAGAGCAGAGGAGATTTGCCTGCATGAGAAGAATGCTCCCAAAAAAACCAAATCTGAACCCAACAAGGGAGAAAACCCGAGTAGGCCAGGGGTGAAGGCAGGGATCAGGAAGCCCGCCATTATCTATGTTAGCGCGACCAAGGGCATTCAAATGGCCATACTTCCAAAGGAGCAAAAGACTATCGAAGAATTTGTCGTCCGGCAGGTCTGTAAGGGATAGGCTGCGAAGCTTGTGTTCATCGGGATGCCCTTTCGACCAGGTCACATACTGCGCCACGCAGGACATCTGCTCTTCCAAAACAAATTGATAAATTTTATGACTTTTCAAATAGACCTTCAACACACGTTTTTAATTAAAATAATAATTTTTTTATGTAATTAATTCGGCAGACAATTTTTATCCAACCCAAAAAACATATTATATTGAATTAAAAAGATATTATATTATAAATATATAAGAAATATAAAGAAAAAATGAGCAAAGTAAAAACTTACCCATTGCTTTTGGATCTAACTGGTATGGCGGTATTCCACAATGTGCAGGTGGTGGTGTTGTCAGTGGATCCCCGTTATGGCAAAAAAATGGTGACAATCCCATTTTATTAGCCTGTAATTATCAAAATAAGAATAATAAGATACAAATATTGGAAATTACTGCAATAAATTATTATGTTGCAAGTTATCACTTAGCACTAGGACTAACTACAACCGCTTTCGGGATACGGCAGACTTCTTTGAGCTCCCGAGCCAGTGGCTAATATAATAGTTCACCTTATTTCCCCTGTACCTCGATTCAATGTTGCTTTTATGAGGGATAGCTACATCAATACCATATGTGGAGCGAAGCGCGTGTCACCTAACATGGAGGTCCTGGGTGAGTACCTGCAGTATAGACATAATCCCTCGGTCCTCTTCGGTCGCGGATTTATTTGGAGATCACAATCAGAGCCCCGCCATGATTGGCACAATGGTACTGATTTATAACGAATGCAGGCTCAACATTCATATCAGTGAATACAAGGCCTTAACCCCTCTAGCGCAACTAAGGGGTACAGCGCTCGAGTTGTACAACTCAACTCCACGCTTGAGCTCAAAATGAGCCCTGTCAGCGAGATGGGCACAACTACAACCATCATGAAAATCCCACAAAGGGGCAAATTGCAAATAATCGGGTCGAGAGCATAGCTTCCAGAAATTCTCCTAAAACATATGCTCTCAGAAAGCCATCCCGATTTCCATGGTATCAGATAACTTGCAGTCAGGCTTCATGGCAGCAGCTACTTCAGATGAGTCCCACGCAGTATCCGGTCTGATCGGCCTCCTCAAATGAACTGGATATTTCGGGCCTAATTGGACGGAACGCTGGAGTATACCGCCCGGGAGAAAACCACTGGTCTCGACACTCTCCCCGCGGGACCATCCACATTAACATCTTTCGGATCATTCTGGAGTAGTGTGTAGTGTTTACACTGCTACTTCACCTGCTTTTCATCAATTTGGAGTAGGGTTTCAACAGGATGTGCATCTATAACACTCTACGCAGGGGAGCATGGAGTGAACAGTTATATGGGAGTAGCACATGGTAGTGGTGAGAGCGGTCTTGTTTACTCTCGCAATGAATATGAATTATATTGAGGACGAGAGTCCTAGTTCAGGTCCAACCCGGCTGAAAATTATTGATTTTGTCTTTGCTTTGAGGGAGCCCTGGATCCGCATCCACCTTCTCTGATCGATCAGATCATTCGGGATCAACCACCAATCATCAAAATCTTTAAATGGGACCCGATTTCGGCTTTTTTTTTCATTCTTGAATCAAGTGCTCTAACAAACTTCAAGGCCAAATGGATTGATGCGCCAACGATTATTACGTAGGGCGCCATTTCCAAATTGGCCGAATTGGGCTACGAACTGCTAGTTCATGCACGGAACGGAAAACTCATCCTGAAAAATCGTCTTCTTCGTTGGGGCCTGTTCGGTTTTTTTTTCGGAAGTTTGAAGATCCCACACTCGATATACCCTGCCCCAATTAAAAATTCCTCACATACTGTTTGTGATCAAGCTGGCATGGTTAGCAAGGAAGGATGCCAAAATTGGAAAAAGGACCTCAATTTCAAACTTGTTTAAAAAAAACTGTCACGGACCTTCTTTACCGTGCACAATGTGTACTCTGCCCTCTATGACCAAGAGTGACTGGTCTCTTTCAAATCATAGCAACAGTTGCATATTTGTTTTAATATTGCAAGACGCTATCTACACACAATCTTTACCAAACTCTCAAAACGCCAGCTGAACCCCTTCCAGAAATACAATTTAAAGTTAAATTCAATTTAGAGTTTATGACAGACGATAATTACTTTTACACGTGCTATTTGTGAGGAAACCATAAAGTCATCCACCACCACATTCACCGCGCTATTACAAACAACGTCAGGAGCAGCAATAGCACCTAAAGCAATGATTCCATCTCATACAATTCCTCCAAACGCTCTCATGCGCCCATCCGCCCCGGTCTGTTTATTATATATTTTCCATACAGACATAAGCCACATCATCGGTCTCCTACTCCAAAATAATCCTGACCTCTCTCTCTCCCCCGCCCTCCCCCCTCTCCTTTATTCATAGTTAACATAATGGCTGGCTACCCGTCTCCCCAGTGCACCTGGAATCTCAAGCGACCTGCAGAAGGATCAAATTTGCAGGTGAAACAGTTTTTTAGGTTCCAGTAGTTCTTCTTTATTTTCAGCGCCATCTTCATTTGCGCGTTACTTCTTCTTCTTTATATAATAATGTAAAATCAAGCTTGCATTGTCATAATCATCATTATCGAAATGTGGAAAATGAAAAGAGGATAAAGGAGCAATGACCGAGACAATATCATGCGATGATGGTAATGATGACGACTATAAATGCAGGGTTTTTGCTTTTAAGGCGCAAGAAAAAAAAAGTAAGAGCCGAAAGTCGGGGTTGTTCTTCGTCTTCCATAGTATATACAGAAAACGGGGAAAGGTAAGGAGTAACAATTGAAAAATCAGGTCGAGAGTACACAAAAAATGAGAAAAGTTGGTTGTAGTTCAACCGAAAACTGAAAGGGTATAAATGTTAAGGAAAGGGATACCAGACAGGTTACTTGCAGAATTTCGAAGGCTAGGGACGACAACAGCTTTAAAATCAATTAAGAGCTATCAGGAATCTGATAACCTCAGAGAATTCCCATGAAAATGGGATCAATTAGAATGGTAAACAGAAATGGATTGGAAAAAAATGCCCCCACAAATGTATATGACAAAGAACAAACGTACAGCCGGGAGTAAAAAATGACAAATCCAGCCATAGTTGATCCAGACACATTCGAACCGGAAGCTATCTTTATAAAATTATCTCGCCAAATACAGCCCAAATAATGTGCAAAATCCCACACTAATTCCATTTTAGAACTTATAATTACACATTAGTTGAAGTTTCCGCCAGTTTTCAATAGCCTGGAGCATCCTGATTGTATTAGAGCCTGTTGGACAGTTTATTTATGCCTAGTCCCTGTCATCTCCAGCTCGCAATTTGTTTCGAATCTAAAACAGAACTCAAATTCTCTTCCTGCCCTGTTGACTCCATTGAAAAAAAAAATTGCTCCATACTTTCTAACCCCCAGGACATTTCCCCCTCGTCCATCTATTGAACGTCTTCCATACGTGAAGCTTCATCAGAAATTACGAAAACAACGAGCAGTATGAATGTTGAAATGTTAAAAGAGAGCATATCCACCCCCCCCCCCATAATTTTGCGATCAAGTAGACTAATGAAAACTTTTGCGACGAATCAAAGATGGCAGGAGAGGAGAAGGTTTGTCCTCATATATTTTAAAACCGAGGGGGAGCGAGAGTCTTCATCGAATTATAGTCGGGGTCTCCCGATGTTACCCTTTATAATACAGCCAGCCATTCATCTAAATTAGTCAACATCTCCATTTCTCGCCCTTATAATCTTCCTTGCCTCCACAGTACCCCTCACATCCTTTTTATAATCCTAAGTAAATTTTTCATAAGAAATGCCGATGTGGACAAAAATGTCATCATCACCAATCAACCCCTACAGTGGGAGAGATTTGAAATTAAACTAAAACTAAAACCAATCGTATCCACTCTTCCGTACCTCACATCCTTTCCCGTCGAACTGATCGGTCCCCTCATTCGATCTCCCTCTTAGTTTTACAATCTTCCACGGCTTGCATACTTTAAATCCTATTGAAAATTTTAAATCATTTCTGTATCACTTACCACCCCTAAAAACCCCCCTCATCTTCTCTTATAGAAAAAAATCGACTCCCAGTCCAGAGGCAGAAAAAAATCTAAGAGGGCGGGAAAGAGATGACTACATGGAAAGTAAACTTCAATATCCAGGAACCGGAGCACAGCATCCTTTAACTTTCCTTTTCCCTCTGACTCTCAATCGTCTCAATCGTTCGCTCTCGCTGTTCAGTAGCTCTCACAATAACATTTATATTTCATTCGCGACGGAGGGCAAGAAAATTATTTTCCACACAACCAATCAGCCAGTCAACCCCTTGTCATTGCCTCCCCTCGGCATATCCTTGCATGAGCCAAGGGCATCCACCAGCTTCGGTTGGCCTGTAACGCTGCTTAGGCTTGCATAGACCGACCGCCCACCCAACTATCTCAATTTTTCAACTGAACGAATGAGAAATACTCGTTGCCTCATAGCAATCACCACCCCCTCCCCCCCCCCATCTCTCATCCCTTTTACACGATGGTAAACAATGCCTGAAACATAGTGCACTGAGCTCACAGTCTAAGGGTTCAATTCAGTCGCTATCGACTCCCACATTCTCATCCTATGCGTATTCATCGTCCTTTTGCAAATTATAGCGTTCTTAGGGATTAAGAGTGCGGGACAACAGAAGCGTAAAGAGGATAGAGTAAAAATGGTATACCCAACGTACAAATATATCTTTTTCAGACTATGCTGCCGGTATATAGCTCCAGAAACAACCCCCAACGAGGACGACATAACAAGAGAAATAGTTTAAAGGTAGAAGGTTGACTTTCTCTGCTCGCGCCCTAATCAGTTTCTGATATACACTAAAAATGGGAGAAATATTGAGGAACTGTGAGAGAAAGAGAGGTGGAGCACAATACATGCGAGAAGGGTAAGCAGCCGACTGGTTAGTACGAAAAGGGAAATTGGGAGAAGCGCAGGCAACTGCAGACGAAAGAGAAACCGAATCAGGATAGACTAACCAGCCAGGATTTTATAGAAAGAGGGTTGTGACGTTAAAGACTTCCTTTTGCAGGACGACGAGTAGTGAGACAACGAACACAACTCGATATAGGAGACTTACAGAACTGATGCGATAGCAACAGAGATAGAATGAGAGGAAAAGAAAGAGAGTAAAAGAAAAGCTAAGGAAGCTGGAAAAAAATTCAACGACTAGCCTTCGTAGAGAAAGCAAAATAAGTTAAAAACAAGTGGGTGGATACCAAAGTTCCTCATTTCATCAACTACGCCAAATGAACGATGTGATGCTGCAACGAGTAGCAAGGTTTGCACAACTTCACACTTTTCCCTCTCTCTCTCTCTTTTTTCCCCTGCCTTTCTCTGTCCTTCATAGTTAAATCGTCTATCTGTTTGTCTGTCGGTTTTTCGAGACGTGGGACATACTTTTTTATACAATTTCTGAACGTATTTTCAAATTTATTCGTTTTTTTTTTTTTTTACCTATTTCATTCGATGTTTCGCATTCGTAAGGACGAAAAATGAGAGTAGATGAGAGGGCGAAACGAAACACAAGAGAGATATTATCGATGATGACGCTAGGATGGACAACATCTTGGTTAATTCCCATCCAATCCATATTTTTGTCATTTTAATCATCAAGAAATTTTTAAGATGGGGTAATACCGGGGGGGGGGGATGCCAGCCAGATCCTGGGTGTATTGAGAACCAGAATCGCAGTACTGCATCCCATTATACAAGCTAGGGAGGCCTGGTTGCACTAAATAATGATAGTTGCACGAGTGAAGGTAGATAAAGCCAGTAACAGGACTTAGCTTATTTAAATCCAAGGATATAGAATAGGGACAAGGAGAGTCGATGTAAATTGATTGCCTCAAGAAACAAGTCCTCATAAATCAATGTTCCACAGAAAGTTTCCCTTCACTTAGAGACCGAAAAGATCCTGAAAAAATCGCATTACTTAGAAAAGAACAGAGATGGGGCGGGGAGAGAGAATTCCGGCCTAGGCATGCCTTAGTAGGGAACTCTAGATAATCCCAAAATCTGAGTAGGACTACATCACGACAAAGAACCTTTTCGTGGAGAACAGGGCGAAGATCTTCACATACACTCTCCCTTAGGAGAACACCAGGTTACCAAATATTGGCGGTGAGGACCACATCCACCATACACAGGAGGTTCATGAGGGTCTGGAGACCAAAGGCTATCCATTAAACCCTTCGTCACATTGAAGATGCAGCAAGAAGACCGTAAACTGAGCTTATGGCCTTTAACGCCAACGATCTCACCTCAGTGAAAAAGATAAATTGAAATTAATTTTCCCGCTTTGAGCGAATTATGAATCAACCGATTTCGCAGTCAAAAGGCTGCCAGCGAATATCATCAGCGGCACAACAACCGTTATCCGGTTTAGGCCTGCATTAGTAAGGAACTCCAGACATCCTGGTTTTGTGCCGAGGTTCATTAATGCGATATCTCTAAAAGTTGTCTGGCGTCCTGCCCTACGCCATCTCTCCACCTCAGGCATGATCTGCCTCGTCTTCTTTTTCTACCATAGATATTGCCCTTAGAGACTTTCCAGGCTGGATTATCCACCCCCACACAGATCAAGTGACCCGCCCTCCGCAACCTATTCAACTCGATTTTACCCACAACCAGACGGTCCTGGTATCGCTCAGAAATTTCCGCCTCATGGAGCCTGCCGAATCACCCATCCTCATATAAGATGCCAAAAAGTTCTTCGGAGGATTCTTCCCTCGAAAGCAGCCAAGAGCTCGCAACGGGGACCAGACTACACAGCAATATGTAAGGACGTTTCTGACAAGGGAGCTGGAAAGCGTTAAGGAGACCTGAATTGAGGTAGGAAACCAGATATTTAGGAAGTTCGACTGATGATATCAACGGAGTAGGAGCTCAATCGAATATTATACCCAGGTCTTGGAAGGAGGTCAGTGGTGAAAGAGGTTGTCTATTAAGAGAATATGTTGGGAAGGATTTAAACGAATAGCATAGCCAGTGGCATTTGCTGACATTTAGTGTTAGCTTGTTGATCGAACACTAACAGACCAGGATGTCAAGTTTGGACCTCAAGAGAGCACAGTTCAGCGGAAACCAAACAGAGGTAAATAATTTAAGGCTGTCTGCGTAAAGCAAACACTTTGGGGAACACCAGAGCATAGAGAGAAGGACGATGAGTAACCATGAGCCTCTTTCCAAAGATCTGGAAAGTAGCATTCTTCAAGACTTTTACTGTAGATTATACACAGAGGGAGGGAAATATGTTTTTTACAGTCAAGAAGGAAGAAGTTAGGAAGTTTATCATCGTCAGATCCGACATTGGTGTCAACATTACCAATGAGGAACTCAACCAAGGAAAGTGTAAATAGAGGAATGACCAGAAGTTCGGAGCAGTCAGCAGTTAGAAGAGGCGTAGAGGATGGAGTGGTTGGGCGAGGTAACACGGAAGAGAAGTAGGAGTAGAGAAGGTCGCAGGTTTGTTGTGTGGATCTGGCAGTGTGAGTCAGCGAAACTAATGAAAGAAGGAGAAGCATGGGGCCAAAACGGGTTTAAGTTACCGCGGGCAAAGGCGGTTTCGACGCTCAACAGGTACCTTTTATGAACTTTATTAATCATGGACTTGACAGTGGAGGGCATAGCCTTAAAGTGAGGGGAGGTTGAAAAGGAAGAGATCGAAATTGCGGCAAAAGGAGTTTTTAGTGGCATTGATATTCAGGACAGAGCAAGTGTTCATAAAGGAAGAAAGTATGAGGAAAGAATAAGAGGTTGTTGGAAGGAATTGGAAGGCTAAGATGCCAGTGGAGCATGGGGAGGTTAAAACCTCCGCAAAAGGAAGAAAGGGATGGAAAGGAATCTGACAGTAAGGAGTGCAGACAAACTGTCAACAAATTTTTCGTACAGGTGAAAAGGCCGAGCGACGTATATACAAGATACAATGAACGGGAGGGAATTGGGCGGGCAGACACGAAGAACAACACAGTCATCAGGAGAGCCAGAGGAGGAGAAGACGATTTGGCGCGTAGTGTACCTTTTATTCCAATTAAGACCCCATCGCCGGTGGAGCTACGAGATGCTTCCCGGTCTCTGGCAGAACGGAAAGTGGAGTACCCTTCGGAGAATTCGGAGTTTAATATGGTATCGTCCAGCCAGCTTTTAGAGATACCAGATGACATCGTGTTGCTGAGCTAGCGGGTTGTCCTGAAATTTACTCGCGAATTGGTGCGCTCTTCAGGCCAGAAAGAAGGATTCGCGATGGCATTAGATTCGTGAGAATCAGTAACCTTGAAAGACGCTTTCACTCGGCCGGTGTATTGCTGTTTGTTGTCAGTTTGACACAGGACAGAGGAGAAAGTAAACCAACTTAGCTGTTTAGTTGGGAAGGCTACCTTTAACCCGGGGCCACTGACACGGATGAATGAAGTGTCAGGGTAAAGAGCAGCGGCGAGGACTGGAGCTTCGTTCGCGACGGGAACGATGTCAAAAGGTGGGATGGCCGTGTTCAAGATCGGAGACTCGCTAAGGATACTGCGGATATTGTCCCGTTGAAGACACGATGGAGCGAAATAAGATCGGCGAATCGGTGGACCCTATCTCGTCGCACAAGGGCTGCTGAATCAAAGATGCAGAGCAAGGTGAATATCATCAGCACAGGCTAGTAGTTGGGTGGACTTAAAAAGGATGTTGCCTCTCACATTAATATCGGCATGATCGACTAGCTTTTCCAGGGTCAGTTTGAAGAGGGTGAATGATAGGGCATCCCCTTGTCTTAGACTCAAGGTAGATAAATACTATGATCACGTGGTATAGATGGGTCTAAGAAAAGTAGCTAGGGAGAGTTCGGCATCATAAATTGGTCACTAAAGAAAAACAGGAAACATTCACATCTGAAGCAACCGGATTTGTTTACGACTGAAAAACAGATATAAGAAGAAAGTACACAGTAAAGTTGACTCCTTTTCTATCTCTCTTCTTAATTTAAATGGTGTTCTGATGCCGACGTGTAGATTTGTCTGTACAACTCGTACAATGATACATGCAAATTATCCTTCATCTTCAACCTCTTTAAACTCATTTATTATTTATCAGATCAATTGAATATGTTAAAAAGGTGCAAAAGGAGCACATAGAAGTAACCTAGTCTACATACGAGGGACGGTTTCTTGTAAATGTTAACCAACTCCCCAAAAAGTTCGTTACCTTGTTGTTGTATTCGAATTTCATTTGATTTTTTTTTCTGTTGTACTTTTATTTCAACGTGTCCTGCATTTCAAGGATATTTTTCTCTACAAATGTTGGCACTGTCGTCGCACCGTATTGAGTTTCCCGTTCAACGAATTGACATAATTTTTTTCTACTTCTTTTCGTGGTATCATTTGTATGTCGTGTTTCTCTTATAAGGTTTCCCTGGTAAGGCTTATACGGTACCCAGGCAGGATGAATAAACAGGTGTAGGACGAAGATGGATGAGGGTAAAAAAACATGGTGGATTGTAGCGAGAAAGAAGAAGAAGGGTGTGTGACAAGAAGGAAGGGGGGGGGGGGGAATTTTAGGGATGGAAAAAAGGGGGCAAGGATTGGGAAATTTGTGAGGGGATATTGGGAGGGAGGATGGATTGAAGCGAGAATGGAAATTTTGTCAATTTTTTTTTTTTATTTCTGTGTGTATAATTTCGGCTAGAATTTTCCTGCCGATGCTGTTCCTTTGAAGGAAAATAGATGTTATACGTGGGAGGGTAGATTACGCATTCAATTTCTATAGAGAGCGATGGAATGGAGGTACTTTCATTTTTTTTTTTTTTTTGTTATTCGAATCAAGATTCAAATTTTTCCTTTCAATAGCATTAACCCTAATCGGATTAAAGTGCTTACAAAGTTCAGTTTATCCGCTCTATCCGATATGTAAGAACCCACGATTACCATTGATAGGATATATAAAGGATACAAGAAATCCAGTTCTGGAAAAATTCTTAATGAAATATGTTTTTACTTTACATATACAGTATTTCGGAAAGCAGCTATTCCTATTAAGTATATATTCTTCTTCCAAAAAGGAGAAGGAGCAGAATAGATCTCCTTCTCCAAGAAGGGAAAGGAAGATATCCCCAGGACAGAAAAAGATAGTTTCTGATATACATTCCATGTAAAATAAAACATACTTTAACCTAAAAATAAGAGATTGTTTATTATTGAGAACCAACTATCATATTTCCCTTTTAAAAGTATGTACTTTTGTATGGTTCTGAGTGTTGGCCGACTATAAAAAGACAATGAACGGCGTCTTGCGGTAATGGAGACGAAGATGTTGCGTAGGACTAGTGGTGTCACATGTTTTGATCACATCCGAAATGAGGATATCCGCGATCGTTATGGCGTTGCACCAATCGTGGAAAAATTGCGAGAAAGACGAGCCGACCTCGCTTGTGAACGGGACAAAGACTGAAGAAAAAGAAGAAGAAAAGTATCTTCTTTTGCGTCCAAGATACTTGTTTCGTACGTAGAAGATCCAAACCCGGAACTGAAAATTATGCACGCCCCGTCCTCGAAATGCATAGTACATTCAACTTGACTTCATTCTGAGGAATCCTCAAGCCAACAATCGTACGTCTGCGACAGTCACTACCGGCCTGACAGCCATTCGCGGTGGCCGTCACCGCCAGGTGTGGAATTCGAAATTCGTGCGATCATCCGATTTTTGCACGTAAAAAAGTTACCACACAGTGAAGTGTATAGGGAAACATGAGTAAGCATTCAACATGTCTGTAAATGGTGTAGAAATTTCGCTGACGGTTGCACGGACATCGGACGGATGAACAACAGAGCGAGAGGACGTCGATTTCCGACGAAGATTGAGCGAATCATGCTCGAAGATCGGCGAATCACGATCCAAAAATTGGCTGCTGAAATTCCTGAGGCTTCTGAAGCTTCAATTGACAGGATTTTGAAAGAAAGGCTTGGCCACCACAAGGTGTGTCTGCGCTGGGTTTGCACATGCTTTCAGAAATCCACAAACAGCAGCGCGTCGATAGTGATTTTTTCGATTGGCGTATCATTGGAGAGATGGTAGTTTCCAATGATGTTGGCAATGCACCTGTGCACTTTTGGTGATGGATTTCCATGAAGTGCTTGTATGACACAACCAATCTCTGTTCTCAACTTTTCGATTCTTTTGTTGAACCGAAACACCCAGAACGGTAAAGTCCTCCTGCGCATACCTTTGCTATTCGCTGCAAAAAGTTGATTATGGAGACGACTAACCGTGGCAGCTGCAACGTAGACCAGGCTGTGAACCTCTGTAACAGTAATCTCGCTAGCCAACCAATCAGCCAATGATGTTAGTTGCCAAAGAATACTTTAGTTTTGGAATCTTTGGCTTAGCGTCTGGGAAAATCTAAGCATATTCAGTCACATCGTCAGTTACTAAGTTTCTCCTGCTACTGGGTTCATGGAATTCCGTACAGGTGGAGTACTTGTGTTGCTCCTTTGACTAGTCCGGTAAGTTGATGACTCCAAACCGGGCTCAAGTGAAACTTCTTGGAAGATTTGTTGGCTAGTTGGCAGGGCAACGCGGTTGTTATTTACCATCATCCGGTATTAGTTTAGGACGTTCTGTTCCGAAACATGACATAGTTCCCGAAATCGGGTTATGAACGCGTCATGCATTCGATATCTGCACCCTGATGGATTCCGCTCTAAATAGGTGCGGATGATAAACTCATTGAGTTGATTCGTCCAAACCACACGACGCCTAGGTCTTTGGTCCCTGGTGGTTGACGGCATAACCAAGATCGAAGAGCCGCTCTAATGTTGCCCCATGGTTACCTCCAAAGGTAGGGAAGGTATTTGGAGAGGAGTCGCTGAAATACAGTGTAATGTCACTGCAATTCATCTGATAGGCGCGTCGATCCCTTCACCCCGGATTACGGATTTTTTAAAGAGGTTTACTGCCTAATTATCCTCCGTAAACCATGACACGCGCCTCGTCGCATGCAGCTCTGGGTTTGCCACTCACGTCAGGATTAACCTGGTACGCCCTATATATAAGAACATAATAATAATAATAATTAAAAATGAAGCTGTCAACTGTCGACCATTGTTTACTTATTTAAAAATCTCATCAACAATATCAACATAGTTTTCATCATTTATTATTGCTATGAATTGTGGACGAGCTTTTGTTTTGCTCTTATTGTTAGTGTTTCCTTTTTTCCGTTTTCCCCCTTCTATCCTTTTCAATCTCTATCCCCACTCGTTGTTTTGTATGCTATGTCAGGCGAGGATGAGAAAAACAGAATATGCATAAATTAGAATAATCTATAGATTCATAACATAGAATTACATACGAATAGAAAGAAGATATGTTAGACGCATGTAATGTTCCTACTGTATCCTATTAGATTTCAAAATGGCGTCAAGTGTAGGCATATATGTATACTATGGTCGTTATAGTCGTTAACTTTTCTCTACCCCCTCTCCCCCTCGTCTCGTCCCTCAGTCCACTCCTGATTGTGTCGTACAATGTACTTAAAATTTTTCCTGGTGTTGTTAGTTTTTTTTTGTATCTTTTGTTCCTACCATTATCATATTGTATCTATATGTGGATGTGCCTATATATTTATAATCTATTTCAATTCATTCATTCAGATGGGGTTCATTCATTCAGCCATCCTAGCGAATTTTTGACTTGAATGCTAGCAATATATAAGCATATGTATATATATATATATATATATATTACTGCTACTCCTACATATATATATATATATTAGGGGACAATTTCTTGTTATTTAGTGTATATGACATATGCAAACATAGATTTTAATATTTGCAGCCCAGCCGTGAAAATTATCGGGAAAAGATACAAATCCTCTTGGATATATACGGCAGACGCAATACAATATGGAGGTGGTACTCTCAAGATTTTGAATCGTGCAGTTATCTCTATTCTTACGGAGGAAAAAAAAAAAAAACAAAACATGAATCTGACAGAAGCTCATTGTTGTCCTATTACATTTTTATTTTACTTTCCTTATTGTTGTCACTACCAAGTTGGATCAAAAAAACAATTCCACTCACACTCTCTTTTGTATTTAGATTTTTTTTTTTTTGTTGTTTGTTGAGTTGCATTTCTTTTGTTTCATTTTGTGAAATATTTGAAAAATCCCTTCACTGTCATCCGTGTCTAGTTAACACGGTCTAACTATAACTATTATTTATGTACATTGTGTTATTTTGTCCAAAAAGATACTGAATGAAAATATATTAATGTTGACAATTCTGGTCACTTTTAAGGTCCCTTTTGGCAATATAACTCAACGTGAGAGACAAACTTAACCTTTTTCACCTGAGATAAATTTTTGAAAGGGTAGAATAAGGATAAAGATAAATGTATCTGTGGCTCTGTAAAAATGCAGAGTATGATGATTCAAAAAACAATTACATAATTACTTTTTTTTTATGTCAATTCAAGATGACAATAATTCGTTTCATCTCCTTGTGGAACATAAGACTTTCTTACTCTATTGTCTTCATGATTTATCTCTTTTAAATTTCAAACAACATAGATTTAAGATGGAATCATTGTGGATGACTATTAAGAAGGGATATCGCAGCATCATGTCAATATCTAGGCCTGAGTGCTAAAACAAAACTTCTCCTTTTCCAAAAATGTGTCCGATAGGTATCTTGCCTCCCTCCCTCCTCCTTCAGCTAGCTCCCCGCTACGCTTCATTAACGAGCGCGCGCGACATGAGGGAGTAATTGTGGGAGGCTAAGCGAGTTGAAAGAAACTACCCTCTGTGCTAGATATCGGGAGTCGCCTTTCGGCGAAAACTGACCCTTGAAGGGGCTAGCTTAGTCTAGTTTATTTTATTTGGCTAAAGATTAATTTAAAGCTTAATCCAGATCGACCAGGCGGCACGAGATCTTGGGCTGCACATCAATGAAGGCAAGACAAAATATATGGTGGAAAACCAACCAATCAGCAACATCAAACCGCACTGGTCAAACGGAAAGAATAAAGATAGGAGACTACAACTTTGAGACCGTTGATAATTTCTCCTAACTAGGGTCGAAAATCACAACCAATAACAGCTGCGATGATGAAATCCGGGCGCGGTTGTTGGTAGCCAACAGAGCCTATTTCAGCTTACAAAAACTGTTCCGTTCGAAACGTCTCCGCATAGGATGAAAACTCTTACTATACAAGACAATGATCTTGCCAATCCTCATCTATTCCTCGGAGACTTGGATTCTAATCAAGAAGAATTGCGAAATCTTGGCCGCGTTCGAGAGAAGACTCCTCCGAAGAATTTTTGGCTCCTTACATGAGGATGGACGATTCCGTAGCCTACATAACGACGAAATCAATGAGCGATACCATGAGTGTCTGGTTGTGGATAAAATCCGGCTCAATAGGTTACGGTGGGAGGGTCACCTAACCGAGGAGCCCGGAAAGTCTATAAGGGCAATATCTATGGTAGAAAAAGAAGACGAGGCATCGGGTGATTAGTTTCTCCTCACCTTGTATATACAATTAACTTTAATTGCAGCAGGTATGGGCCTAGATTTTATATAGAATTGTTTTTATGATTATTTTCAAATTATTTGGTTGGATGGAGTTGAAAACTTCAACCAGTTCTGAAAAGTACTAACTGAACCCTCTCATTTGATACCCCGCATTGCTATGTTCTGATAAAAGAAATTACACCCCTTTCACATGTATGGAGAGCCCCCGTTGAACTCAACATAAAATCAACCCACCCACTATAAAAGGGACTCACGGACCACAGGTACTCACCACTATTTCGTAACAACGGTTTTAGTCCTTTCGGAGCAAATCGGGTGTGACAGACAGACGGACAGACAGGCCAGACAGAGATAGAACCGATTCTTAATAAGGTTTGATTTTAAGTGCCAATAATATGACCAAAATAATACAAAACTACAAAAAACTGAATTAAGAAATAGAATTGAAAGACGATTGTAAGTTTCTTATGTTTTCTGGGGCTGCATTTTTCAAGCGACATATAACATATCACTTAATTTTGGGGTCTCCATTGGGGGACTATCTAGAATTAATGTTTGTTTTTTTTTATTTATTTCTTGCAAGTAGACTGGACGAATAGCGGAGACGAGGGTTGCAAATCACATTGCAGTGTGTGGCGGTAAAATGTGCGCGTCATGGAATGGCATATAAAAACCACACACAAAACAAAATAAAAAAAAAAAAAAACAGCAACGAAACGACAATTTCCCTCTACATGAAGGCACACATACTCTACACAATTTACTCAGCTTACTAAATCGCCTTTGATGTTTTACCGCCAGCTTGCGCTTTGTGCTCTAGCCAGCTATATTCGTATATATGTATATATATATATATATTGAAGCGGTGTACGAGCTAGCTAGCATGCTAGCCAGCTTGCGTACACATAGTCACATATAAAACTCTTTTACATCATTCCGCATTATATAAAACTTTTAACGAGATTCCTACACTTTATGATTGCAGATCGGGTGAAGGTGGGTGGGTAGATGGGTGAATAGATATGTTTTTTTCTTTTTTGTGAAGAGAAAAGGAAAGAATTAGATGTATCTATAATGTGAATAGATTAAAGCAGGAAGTCTAGGCCTTAACCATATTGTCTCAGCCCTTCTAGATGCCTAACAGTTGCGCCAATCTTTCTGAAAACAACTTACTAGTCCCAGTTGTTACTAATTGCTTAGCTTACTTTCTCTAATTCTATATTAGCGTCTATATCAAGAGCTTTGTTAATTGCATTATCCAACATTAATAACAGCTAAAACAACAGAATCATAAAACAATGAACTTGATTCGCCATTCGTCCGACATTAGTACGTAGAAGGACTTCCCCCCTCGTTGTGAATTAGATTGTAGTTAAAACTATAAACATGTATGCCTTTTTGCTATCTTTATCTGAATGTTTTGTTTATTTCTTTTGTTTACTTTCTATTCATCGTGTTTATCTCTCCAGCAAGTCACATAAAACTATATATACAGCATCCCTAAGTTATGCGAAGGCGGCTTTACGGTTTCTTACCAGGGCAAAGGGAACTCGTCAGACGCTACCTCACCTCTGACCGAAGTGTT
Source organism: Hermetia illucens (assembly GCF_905115235.1). NCBI lineage: Eukaryota > Metazoa > Arthropoda > Insecta > Diptera > Stratiomyidae > Hermetia > Hermetia illucens. The sequence continues at coordinate 14,960,991 of NC_051855.1, read as the reverse complement.
TCGCAGATGTTAAACGCTCCATTATATAATTCACAAAACACGACATGACTACGAATTATATTGAGCGTAAACCCGCCAATACTTTGGACCAAAGCTTGACCTTTTGTTTAAGGATTGAGGGTTCCTAAGCCTGCATCTGTTTGACGTCGGATCGGACCAAACGGGAAGCAATTTACTTCCTCTTTTTTTAGCAGTCATGTCATGTTCTGGGAATTATATAAAGGAACATTTAACTTACCAGAACCTCTGGCTAATGGCATGTGATCTCAAGTTCAATCCTAGGAACCTCACTGAAATCCCAACAACAAACCGCATCCTATAATCCTAGGAATTTCAGCATGAAAACCCGTTTCGAGAGAAAATACCCAACATAAATTGGGAACCACTCCATTGTAGAATTTAAAAATGTTCCCCATTCCATTTCCTATTCCTAACCACGATTCCATCTCAGAAATTTTTCTTGAGCTGTTAATTTCTGTTATTATTATTATTATTATTATAGACGAAGCCAAGTGAAAGGGCGAAAAAATAGATTAAAATTCCATAGTTATAAATTTTGGGCTATTTAAAAGTTTTTCTCCCCACGACATCCTCCCTAAAAGTCACCATGTCCTTGTTTCCAAGGGTATCCCTTCTTATCGTCTTAGAAGTTTATTCTTTTTAAAGAAAAGAAAAGACCCAGCTGAAATTGCTTAGACGTTTAAGGTGAATAAATTTGAACAAGTTGGCCATAGTAAAAAAACGGACGACAAGGACACAAATAAACAAACAAATAAAAGCTTAAAGGATAACAAACTCGGCCATAATATGTGGGTTTTTTTTCCTGTTTACATTTATATATAACTGTTCCTTATATCAAATGAATCGTAAGATAAATTTTCGAGCCCTTAAATTTTTGTTTTTCTTATCACCCCACAATGTCTTCTTACCAAGAGACGTAGGGGGAGGGGTATAACCTCTACGTTTCTTGGCTTCTTGTCCGGAATATCATGGATCCGATCAAGTTGTTTTCCTATTTGTTTGTTGATTTTTTTTTATGTCAAACAAAAGAAAAAGGAAAGTAAGCATTAGCAGTGAAAAAGTTTACGAGGAAATATCTATTTCTATTTTTTCGAATAGTTCGAGGTCGAGTGTTCAAGGAAGGAACTTTTCCAAGGATTATATCCTAGTCGGAAATAGGATTTAGTGAAGAAAGGAAAGGATTACGGTTATGATACCTTTGATAAAAACTTAAAAGTTGCAGCAGAAAAATATTAATCACGACAGGATTTTAAGGGAGTCTTCTAACCTCGTATTTGAATTTTGGCCCCAACATATTTGAACTAGGCCAAACGTGTGGTGGAATTTGCTACCCACTTAACAGTAATGATCTTCAACGAAGGATTTTTATCCATTTTTCAAGTCATGGACGTATTGGAGATTACTTTGTAAGACGAAAAACACATCGACCACTCCGAGTGCAGGGTCAGTGTAAAAAGGCTCCGGATCCAACAGAGAAAGAGAGAGGAAAATGCGGCCAACCTAAAACATTTTCTTAATGAAGAAGAAGAACTCTACGACACATGTGCAAATTTAATAAAAAAAAACGCTCATTATCTTCATTGGTTGCTTTGCAATTAATTCCCAAAAAGAGCCCTGAAATGTACGCTGGACGGTGGAAGACCACCTTAATGGGAGCTCCAGACAACGTCCAGGACCAGGAGCAACATTTTCTTTTAGTGACCCCGACGTGATCGGTCGATCAAAACAACCATCATCGTGTGTATCAAACTCAACACAGAACATCAAGAAGCGAAGTTGTCGCAGTCAACCATGGGGCATTACAGAAGAAGGTAGATCAATTCACTCGCCAACAGGACATGACGGGTCAAGAAGTTCAACGCATCTTCAGAAAGAGGGTTAAAAGACAATGAGACGAAGAGCGGATTCAAGACACCTTCATCTTTATCGCTGAATGTCGGGCAAAACTAGAGTCTAACTTAGCCTCCCCTAGAAGAGCTTCTCCGGCCATCAACTTGTCACACGTGCTTTGTACGAACAAACCTTGATGTTACCACGTGAACTGTAGCCAATGGATACATTACGACTTACTGGAAAGACACTTCCAATCTTTAGAAGCGGTGTGCACTGAGCAGAAAACTACAGCTCAGAATAAACCCACGAACAATCGAACGTTGGCCCTAATATCCACTAAGGACAGTCAAACTCACCAGTGCAAAAACTGGGCCCTATCGCATCTATGCATGCGAAACGTTCCGGAAATTAGCCATCTGGGATCCAATAGTTAAAATCAAAGCCAGATCAACCATTGATGCCATCAAAATGGTTACTGGCTTGGTCGAAAGTGCGATTCATGGAAGGGATTGTACCAGAAAATATTGTGTGGTGGTGACCCTGGATGTCAGGAATACATTCAACTCGACCAATTGGAACCTTATACGAAAGTCTCTGGTGACGATTGGTATTCCCACCTACCTCGCCGCTATTATCGATAGCTACTTGCAAGAGCGGACACTCTGACTTAATACCGATGATGGACCTAAGGAGTGCATTGTCTTCGCGGGTGTCCCACAGGGCTCTGTACTGGACCCACTACTGTGGAACATCTGGTATAATGATGTACTTAACCTTCCGGTTAAGAAGGAGGCCACGCTGGTGGGTTACGCCGACGATATAACACTGGTTATAGTCGCAAAGCATCTAGAAGATGCTGAGTTGTACTCAAGCGAACCAATCAGTGTTGTTAAGGAAAAGACGGAAGCGGTCCTCATCACTAAGCGCCGTAAGAGAAATTACGCCTACATTGGTACCGGGAATCGTATTATCACTTCCAAGCCCTCCATCAAATACTTGGGGGTGATAATAGACGAAAAACTAAATTTTAAGCAGCACATAGAGCATACTTGCAAAAAAGCATCCACCACGAGTATGGTTCTGGCAAGGATGATGCTAAACAAAGGAGGACTACGGCATACTTGCAGGCTGCTCATAGCCAGGGTGGTGAATTCTATCATGCCGTATGCAGTCCCAGTTTGCAGCACAGCGCTGCATGCTTTAGGCAATGCACATAAACTGAGTACCGTTTACAGAAGAACAACTTGAAGGGTGTGTTCTGCCTTCAGGACCGATGATTCAGCGTTCATCATCTCGGGAATGATGCTGATCAACATCCTGACAACCGAAATGATAAACATTTATAACACCAGGTCTATCTCTCCCTGATCACAGGTGAAGAAAAGCCGAAAGGGAGAGATCCATAAGCAAATGACAACAGCGATGGTTTTAGTGGGTAACAATCCCACACTCTGGGGTGCCCCTGGATGCGGACTCAGGACTCTCTGCATCCTCAACAAAAATTCATTTCGGTCTAGTTGAGGTCTGAACATACGACGGATTTCACTTCAATATAATTCGAATTATTGACATGTTCGCGGTTATATATAAATGGAGCGATTACCACCTGTTGCCACTTTCGGTCACGCTGCTCCCAGGGCAGAGGTGAGGCAGCATCTGATGAGTTGCCTCTGCCCTGGAGGAAGCCGCCAGTTATCTATTTTGTCTGTGAGTTGTTATTCAAATATTTTGATCTCATATGACATGCTGGAGTTCGGGTCAGTTAACTGGAGACGTGGGTATGGCACTCATTTAGAAAGGGACGTAATTCTGTAAATGCATAGGTCTCCCTAGAGCTGCAAGTATATCGCATATGGTGCTTATATGAAAATGGTCTACACCTTAAAGGAGAATATGCTGATAAGAAGTCGAGGCAAAAGCAGATGGTATGCTGTGAAGGTAACCAAGAATTAACAGCCGACTTCAAAATAATGAAAAGGAAAGAGATGCCAAAAAATGCATAAATAACAAACAATTCAAGGATATTTATACCCATTAAATTCTGAGGATTGTTAACCCGAGAAAATAACCAACCGAACATAGTAAGAGACATCTTAAAAATGTAGTAAAGTCGTAGCAGCACCAGCACAGAAAAGAAAGACATCAAGAAATTACAATGCTCGCATGTGGATACCACTATCTGCACATACCCCCCATTATTCACCATTTTATATTTATATTTCACTTGTGAATGCACAGGAGAGCATGTATGACAGACGGCCTTTGAATTGTAATTAGTGTATACTTATCAAAATTATCAGTTGCCATAAAGGGAATAATTTATTTGTTCCGGAAAATGACGATGACAACAGCCGACACACCAACTAACCATCTTCTTGTGCAGGGTGATGACAGGCGGTTTGGTATGACCAACAATTGAATGAAAATTATTCCAGACAAGAGACAACAGCTAAGAACAACAAAAAAATATTATTATAGACATTATTTGCTTTGATAATTTTTTAATCAGGACTTAAATGTTCGTCATGCCCTCCCGTAACACAATTTGTCGACCCTTTGTATTCAACGATATAAAATTAGTTGTAAGACGAGTCAAATGGAAACTAGACACCCTCATTTTCAATTGTCTATATAGTTGTATGGATTCGGGACCAGCTCCATATATTTACTCAAGTATGTGTGTGGGTTTTTTTTTAATAAAAAGGGGTTGGACTCGACGATCTATAATGACAAGGTAGGTTGATAAGCAGTGAAGGGTTTGACCGGTCAAATGATAAACAAGTTTGATCTGAAGAAACTGGGTGGTTTCTTTGAGACCTGACAGTATATAATTTACTAATTAAGTTGATTTGTTATAAATTATAAAGTAAAAGGGAAACGGTTAATATGGCGCAAATATGGAATACTCATAGATATTATAACGATTGCATGACGATTGTTTCTGTTTTATATATGCATAGAGTCAAGTAAGCAATACAGGCGACCATGAAAGAAACATTTCAGTCCGGCCATTTACAATAACTTCCTTTTAATTGATGTGATCGAAAAGGGAAATTACAAACAAGGGTAAATCTCTAAATTAAAGAGAGCCCAAAACGCCGCCCAAAATATTATCCATTTTTCAATGGTCCCCGACCAACATAGGGAAGAAAAGCAGAAAAAGATGAAACCGAACCAGAAAAAGTAGAATTTTAAGGTCATTGCTGCTCGGTATCATAACCCATATTTCTGCATGATCCTAGGATGAAACTAATGGGGCTCTTCGCAGTTTCCACTTTCCCACAAAATTTGATGTGAATCGATGCAACCGTTTCTAAGACAAGTGCGTGTGACAGACAAACAGAAAGACAAATATAGGCTACGACTTAGGCAGACGTACGGTGACACGCAGATAGCATCATGCAGACATACATACAGCGTTGAAAAGTACTAATCGAGACCTTTAATTTGATACCCCACACAACTATATTTGGTGGAAAAAATTGTGCACCCCCTTTTGCATGTAGCTCACTGTACGCGTGGGCGTTCGCATTTTCCACTTTCCCACAAAATTTAATCTCAATCGATGCAACCGTTTCTGAGGAAAGTGCGTGTGACAGACAGACAAACATGTGCTACAACTTAGGCAGGCGTAGGGTGACAGATAGCGTCATAAATCTTCCTATGGAAGCGGCGAAAAAGATGATTCCAGTAGGCAAAATACGTATTGGATGGATACGGGAACAGAGTCCAATGCATTAATGCTTCAAGAGCTGGCAGTTTGGCCACATATCGAAAACTTGCACTAGCCCGCAAGGTAGATCCATTCTGTGCCGCAAATATGGAGAACAAGGCCTACAACGAAATGCACAAGTGCGTATTCTGCGTTCTGTTCAGTCAGTCAAAGTCAAATTAAGTTTATCCAAATTAATCTGAATCACTGCCGGGTGGCCCAAGGCCTACTTTCCCAAAGCATATTTGAAAAACATCCGGACGTGCCAAAATAGGAGGAATATGCATAGCAGTTATGCAGCGGCGAGCCTCACATTAAAGGAATTCACGCCAGCAGTAGATGTTGAACCTTTCCACCTTCCAACGCTGAAAAAAAAGACAGACAGACAGACGGACAGACGGACAGACGGACAGACGGACAGACGGACAGACGGACAGACGGACAGACGGACAGACAGACAGGCGGCTTCACTCCAGGCAAATTAGCAACAGATCAGATTTTCTCTGTGCGGCAAGCAATGGAAAAACTGTTGAAGAATGAACATCAGTTGCACCATCTTTTCATCAAATTTAAGGCCGCCTAGGTAAAATTGTACCAGGCTAGGAGAGAATTCGGTATCCCGATGAAATTGATAAGACTGATTAGCTCTGACCCTGACCAATGTGCGAGGCCAGATAAAAGCAGCAGGATCACTCTCGAAACAATTCGACCTCAACAACGGTCTAAGACAAGGGGAGACCCTACCATGCGTCCTCTTTAATCTGGCCGTGGAGAAAGTGATCTATGATACTGAGGTAAATGCGAGGGGTACGACCCTTTTTAAGTCCACCAAACTATTGGCCTATGCTGACGATATCGACATCATGGGAAGAATGACCCGAGACGTACAAACTGCCTTCATCCAGATCGAGCAGGCGGCGCGAGATCTTGGGCTGCACATCAATGAGCGCAAGACAAAATATGGTGGCAACGTGAACATCAAAAACCAACCAACCAACAACATCAAACCGCACTGGTCAAAAGGAAAGAATAAAGATAGGGAGACTACAACCTTGAGACCGTTGATAATTTCTCCTATCTAGGGTCGAAAATCTCAACCGATAACAGCTACGATGACGAATTCCGCACATGGTTGTTGGCAGCCAACAGAAAATTAACTAAGGTGTATCTGTGAAGGACGGGATGGACTGAAGATATTTAAAAAAGGACGAAAACTAGCAGAAACTGCAAACTTTGAAACAGAACTTGGAAATATTCCAGTTAGTACTACCGAAGATAGCGATGTTTTTAAAGGACTAAATTCAAGTTTCAAATCAGGCGAAACGCCCACCGTATATGAAGTCCTTTTTCCTACATATAATATGGACTATTTACTATGAAAATAACTTTGTATCCTGGACTAAAAAACCAAAGAAAACGGACCATAGTGCCATCATCATATATTGACATATCCTCATCGCAGGAGTGTTTGTTTTTCCGTTGCATTCCCGGAAAGATAAGAAAAGGTCGCCAGGATTGGTCAAGGCCAATAAAACCACCGGAAAAAACCCTTGCTATGGTATGTCGTCTGTCTCTCCCCCTTTTGTTCTCATACGAATTTCCCATCGTGACACGACTCCTTTGCCATGAACACAGGATATATCCCTTTGCAATAAGGATTCCATCATCCCTTATGGCGGAAAAGCCATTTTCCTTGTGAATGTAAGAAGTGAGATATAAAAAAGGCACTAGAAGATAGCCCCACCCATTCGTTTCTTCAAGTCGAAAAATCATTGGGTATATGGCATCAACTTGACCCTGACACCCTCCTAAAACTGTTGACCTTTGCGCTCTTCCACTGATACACAGCAAACAACGTGATATCTCGAATATCCTGAATGAAATTTTCTACGGTTTGCAATGAAAAATTGGCGCTCTCTTTCGTTAGTCCTGGTTCTCTTCGTTTTCTACATGTAAAGTTCAATTGTTTCGGAACGCGGCATACAGTAAGTCAGAGTAATATTCGGTCACGGTATTACAGGGAAATAAAGCTTTATTTGTAATTATTTGTCCGTAATGACACAAATAGAAACCTTCACATCAGTACTTCCTATGACAACCCTTTCCTCGGAACTCACTTGTTAATTAACGAGAAAACCAGAGTACGGCAGTAACTGACTAAGGTTTTACTTCATTCCTCCTTTAAATGCTTTCTCAATTGTGTGCAGGCTGCGGTAAGTGGTCTCTCTTGAAGTTTTCTGCGCAAGAAATTCGATGGGCTCTCTATAGGGTTCCAGAGTCTGTTGGGGGCTGGCATTACCTATTCTGCTGCAGATCTCCAACAAGTCGTCCGTGGTTACTTCAGAAATTGTCGTCACATTCAGAGATCTCTGAAATATGTCAGTTCCTCTCTATTACTGGGGACCTGGATAATTTTCAACAAGAAAGTAGAAGGATGACCGGTCTCTCAACCGTCTCATCACGATTCTATAGGCACTCCCCCACGGATTTACATCCGCTTCCGAGCAGAGCTCCTTAAAACATTCCCTCGTGCTTCGCTGGATGGCAATCATGAGGTTTTTGCGAGTTACCTTGTAAACATGCTCCTTTTGTCTCTGATCACTCCTACCTACCGGCTTTCGGGCCATTCGTCTGGCTCGGTGGCAGCCTGATCAAAGGCTGGCTAATTGACTATTCCACCAGTAGTTGGGTCTTCCACTGAGGAATGAGTACCTGCTAGGTATGAACGCGTCACAAGCCTTGGCAATGCATTGTGTGACATGAAGAGCTCTCTTCGCGAGAGGTCTGTGAGGTTGGCCTATCCACACTCCTCATCCAATGCTTTTCCAGATTAGTCTAATGCCCTCCTGGGCTTTAGGTATCCTGTTTCCCTGCCCTGTAGCTCCCTCCTAAGTTCAAAGTCTCCATATAGTGCATGCAAAAGGAGGGTCTCCATTTTTTTTTCATCCAAATATAATCATGCGGGAAATGAAAGGTCTCGATTAGTACTTTTCAAAGCTCCGGTTTGACATTTGATGCACCCAGGGGGAAAATGGAGCTGAAAAGTGGTCATTGTGTCGTCACCCAATCGAAAATTTGGATGCCTGTGTCCTGGAGTTTTCTATTTGTAAAATTTTGCAAAACCAATTATAAATTAAGCGTTATTTCCCTTTCTTTGGTGCATTCCTTCTTGTGTAACGCCGTGATCCAATAATACTGTGACTGACTGTATGTCGCATGTATAGATTGACTAAGAATGCAATCTTGAGGTAGCGAAACAAGTCGGAATACCGGAATCTGGACGCTTCGGATATAAAGGTTTTGTGTTCATCTTGTGTGGCAAACTGTCTATAGACGTTTTTCCCGCTCGTAGACAGCTAAAAATTCAAGATACTTCTGGAAATGTCTTCAAACTTCAACTTCACCGTTGATATGACTTCGCTTTATATGAGTCCTTAATCACCTGTGTTTCACCCAATATTAGATCATTTCCGAAAAGTACTAATTGAGCCTTTTCATTTGATATCCCACATGATCGTATGTTGTGAAAAAAATTGCTGCCCCCTTTCGAAAATATTGGGAGGCCTCCCTTAAATCCAATACAAAAAGATGCAACTTGTTGCACATATTCTGGCCAAATTTCGTGACGATAGCTCTAACGGTTTTAGAGTAAATCCTGTGTGGCAGACGGACAGACAGACAGATAAATAGCCAGACAGACATTGAATCGATTTTAATAAGGCTTTGTTCCACACGAAACCTTGAAAGGATGAAATCAGGATATCGGGGTTGATCTATGGAACAAGAAGACGAGACAAAGGACAGAGAGCAATGAACGACCGAAACTCAACTATAATCAACAAGTGATGGGTCAAAAGAAAAACTTCTGGGAAATTGTTTACTCCTAAATTGCTTAATGAAAAAAATTGAATGTGTCCTGACTCTCGTATTGGAGGTGAAAAACTAAGACCATCTGATACAGGTAGTCTGGTCAAGGACTGGGGATGAATGGAAACATTTACTAAATTGAATGAGAAGTCATTATGTGTCAATGGGAAATACGTAATTTGGATCAAATCAAGTATGACATCCAGATTAATCGTTCAAAGTACTGCTATAAAGGGCAAAAAGTAGATGGGGGTTGAATACTTCTTGCCTTGGTTTTAGTTTTTCCACGGTCTCAAATATGTATCCTTCTCTCTGTGCTGGAAGGGAGTATATATGAAGCTCCCTCCATAATGTTGTTATTTTGATAAGAAGGCCATCCATAGATTAATTGAATGGGATTGGAAAGATTAGATTTTCTTTCTTGCTCAATCCATGTTGGTAGATATTTATTATATTTTATGAGAAACGGTAACAAGAACGATTGGGTTTGATTGAATTATCACTTGACCTTTATCTTAGTCCGAAGATACTGTTGTCATTGATAACCAGGATTCCTAGTTCCTTTTTCTTATTTTATAGGTTGCAGAATTTTAGATTATTGGAAAATTACATTAGAATTTAGTTTGAACAGTTAATCATTCTAGAGAAAGAGGGGATTCTAAATCTGGCGCCCAACGTGGGTGCCGAACATTTCCTAGGTTCAGGAACAAAATTTCCTGTGGTTACTTGAAATAGTGGAAGATAGCCTATTCCGGCTCACAAATTCGTTTTGTTGTGTCGGATAGTTTCTCAATATTGTTCTCGACTAGGATACACGTAGCTTCATCTTTCAAATCTTAGGTTTCACGCCTTTTTCTCCCAAGAAGCAAGTGTTCCTAAGCCAAATTTTCCCATCCCATCTTGTAGAGTAGAGTTTTCCTAACCTTTTCTTATAGTACGAAAGTTGAGTCATTCTGGTGAGTGTGTTGCGTTTTGTTACAAAGGGTAAGGCATAGACCTCACTAGGAAAGTCTCTCTGGTGCCGGTGGAGATGTCTCCAGGCCCTGTAGAGTGTCTTGCCCTGACTTTCGTTTGCAAAGAAGATGGAGCTCGAGCGGTGGAGGAGCCATATGGCAGGGGGTTCCTTGAACTGACAGTTCCCTTCCTCCTCTTCCCTTCCGTTGGTAAAAGGAATTTCTTGATTTGAAGACTCCCCAAGGCGGGAGAGTATAGCCCAAAGTAATGTGGCAAACGGTTCCAGGCTAGCTCTCTGACGATGGGGAGGTGTTTATTTAGTAGTTCGAAGCCGTACCGTTACGGGAGCCCAACACGCTGTGCGTATATACATTCCCCTACCGCACCCCCCAAACAAAAAAAAAAAAAAGATTTCGACGAGGTTACTGTTCCTTCTCTCTCTCTTATGGCGAGGAAAAAGCTGATGGTCTCCTGGTGCTAGTTGGGGAGCGGCGAACTGTAGCGAGGCGCTAGTCTAGGCCGTCCTCAATACTTTGCATGCGATTACCTTTCCGATTCCAGGCAAGGAAGAAAGGTGAAAAGTAAAACGTTTTTACTTCTGTGTGAGGGAATTGGAAACGGGAGGTATGTAGCCCAATACTCTATTTTCGCTTCAAACAACTCAGATTAGATTGCTGCGGATTTCGTCGTGGCTTCATTTTCATCTTCTCATGTTATGTTCATTACAATCTTATTAAAAGAAATCATCCGAGCCCAATTCGGACTAACTCATTGAAAAATCTTATCAAAAACCATTCTAATTAGTATTGTTGACTGGGAAGGCGGTTAAAATCAATCAAATCTTTGCCAAAATTTGTCAAAAAACTGTCAAAATTCATCAAAAATCTAATCACCAACAATCGGAATAACAAAAAAAATTATCAAAAAGTCATTCCTGACCGGAAAAATGCATAAAATTCTAAATCCAAACTAGAAAAAATTTTAAAGCATGAAGATCCCATCAGAACATTTGTGTGATCCACTCGATACTTTCCCTCCACGAAGGTGTGATACATTCCTACTTAACAACTACACCACACTCTCTATGCAATCTTAAATATATGTAAATATTTAAAACTATATATCCATACATAAGGTACAAAATAAAATCTATAATGGATACCATCATTTACGAAAAAAAAGATAAGGTGCGAGGTGCGTGTACTGGGAAATAATGGTTTGCCACTTGATTTCTTTAACAAACGAGCTGTATTACCTCAGTTAAAATAGAAAAAAAAAAAAAACCACACATACATGTATATATATAAAGCAGCAATACATCAGTAACCGGTAAAAGATTAATCTTCTTCTCGAGTGATTGAGAAAAGATTCATGAAAACCAGTTTTCTTGTAATCCTCCTCTATCTTTAAGGAGAGAGATCTGGTTATAAAAATTACACCTATGATTCAACTTCTGTTGATTCGTCTACTTCTTCTTCTTCTTCTTGGGCTTCTTGATTCATCATCCCTTGTGTGCAGGAGTTTGTGTTTTTTTATGTTTGTATGGATGAACCTCCATAGTATATGTATCTGTTAAACTCTAAGCTATCTTTTTTTTTTTCAGTTGGGATCTTTTTCTAATTTTATGTTCTTGAGCACCACACACCATATTCTGCTGAAGAAGAATGTTGTTATTATTGTTGTTGGTGCCTTTTATAAACCATGGTCTGGTATGTTGTGCATGTGTGGAAGACCGAGGTCTCTTTTCTTCTAAGTCTTTTGTTTGTTTTGGAGATTGTTGATCTTAAAGAAGGTTCTTACGCTTGGTTGTTGCTGTTGATGTTCTGATGGGTTTTATGGTTGTGATTTTGTTTCTGTCTTTAGGGTTTCGTTCGTACAGAGTTTTCCTAGGTGAGGTACCGAATCTATTTTAAATTTTTTTTTCTGGTTTATTTGAGAACCGAAACATCAGGCTCACCATGGTTCTAAAACGCTGAGTGATAAAGGAGGTAGGCGTTGTAAAATTATAACCGAGAGATTTTAGTAGGACACGAAAGGAAGATGCAAAAAGGAATATCTTGAAGTACAAATATATAAATCTCTGACTTTCAGCCCAATATCTGACGTATAATTTGATTGATAAATCTAATCTTATTTTGACCTGCATTAGTCAACTAGATTTTTTCCATACGAGCCTCGTTTTCGTGAAGAATCATGAGACAATCTGAAAAGGAGCATCACACAGCATCAAAGCCAAAAACCACGGGGTGAATAAAAACAGAAAAAACTGAAACAGTCTAGCGCGTATCTTGCGCTTGTAAGATGAAACTATGTATCTAAGTACGTATAAGAACCAAGAACCTTCATAGCAGTATGTTAAGTGGATACCTTGTTACCGCAACAACTTTTGATTTTTTGGTGTTTGGGTTTTGTTTTTGAGGTCTCTGTGTATTCTTCTGTTGGAATTGAGTCTCTCTGCTCGCGACCATTCGCTTGTTCTTTTAGCGTCCATTCGTCCGTTCTTTTATTTTCCAATGTATTAAATTTCGGGCTATGTTCGTTTTTTTTTTTCTGGCTTGAAGGATTTGAAATGCCAATAAGCTTCTCGGGAACGTCGTCTACCTTGTTATCTTGTTTTAATTTTGAGAAGACCGGCCAAGGGGAGGAGAGGAAATCGAAAGTAAACAAGCCAGTAGCGATAACATGGAGGCAAAAGGAGGATTTATATGAAGTAAGCTTCGTGTACAATGAGCAAGCAAAATATAAGAATGATGAATTGTTTTGATTGAAGACGACTGAAGAGCTACCAGGAACGCTCTTTCAGCTAGTAGAAGATAGAACTGCAACACCTATATATGTCTTTCACCTAACTGAGTTAAATTTTCCAAGCGAAAATAAATAGATACAAATCTATAATCCAAAATACGGAAGCTTAACACTGCAGATGTAAAAGGCGTTATGGTTTTATAATATCAATTAGAGTCCACGACTATTTCTCATTTACAACTCAGCCACTAGGAGTACTTCATCTAAATAAATGTAGATAACATAACATGCTGGTATGGCGGAGCGAACAACTTGCTTGTCCGACGCACGCAAACGTGAATCGCTACGGCCATGACATTGAAAATTGCTTTTCGGTATCAGAGAGTTGAGCGAATAGGACATCTACACGGTGGACACCAGCAGTACCATCTTAGGCGCAGACTCCCTAGGCCACTATGGGTTGCTGGTAGCTCGGCAAAACAAGTCTCTTACAAACCCCGTAACCTCCAAAAAACATGTCACCTGCTCAACAGTCAGTCTGTCAGACATTTTTGAAGAAGGACCAGATCCTCGCATTCGCAAGCTCCTTCAAAAATAGAGCAACATAACTACTGAAAGGCAGTCTCTTCTAGCCAGCCAAGTACGATGTAAAGCAGCACATCCACACTACTAGTTCCCCTATCTTCTCGAAGATCCACCCCAAAAGCTCGGCTGTTGCCAAGAAAGAATTTGATATACCTTTAAACCAAGGTATTTGCAGACCATCGAATACCTGCTGGTCTTCTCCACTACACATGGTCCTGTCGTTTATCACCACGGCGTACCATCAAATCACTGCCTTTCCTGAAGATATTTCGAAAACGCCAGAACCATTCTGTGAAATGGGAAACGGGTTTATGGCCATGACATTAAAAAATGAAGAGGACACTGCCTATAGGTTCTGTGCAGAGTGTGTCGAAACCTTTATATGCGTCCTGGGACGGTATCTAACTATGTGCAAAGTAGGTCGAGGCACCTGGGAGGCTACTGAATACCAGATGCAAAGTTGAAAGATTTGGAAGTCGGAAATATTCTAAAATTCCTAACGGTTATAGACTTGATTGATATATTATAGTTGTGTATATGTGGGTACCAGTAAAAATAATGATAATAATACTCCTAGCAATCGAGAATGTTTTTCAGCGGTAATCGGCGATTTGTGACTCAAGGGAACCTTCTGCTAATAACTAATCACTACAAAGCATCTACAAATTTCGAAGTCCTTACAAATCACCCTGAATATGGGATCCCTGGAGTTCCCTGCCCTCCATCATGCTCTACCGATTGACGAGTAGGCTTAGTTAACTCAATTGATAGAGCATCCGACTGTTAAGGTCAAGGCTAAGGTCCGAACCTCATATTAGTCGTCATTTGTAGTAACTATGATGGTCAAAAAGTCTTTCCCAATTGACTAAGGTTAATCACGAGAGGAAGGCTATTCTAAAAGCCAGAACCTCTGCTTTAAAATCTCTTCTTCTAGTGATCCATTACATAGCAAATTATTTACGGAATGGCAGCAAGTCCAGTCCTCTCTTTTAAGCTAACTCCAACCATAAATGCAACTTAATGGTACATAAATAGCCCCTTCAGGCCGAATTTACTTGTAACTACAGACGATCTTGTTTTCCTTTCAACATCTCGTCGCTATAATAACCAATAATTGAACAGGATAAGGTAATCATTATCCTTCCTTCTTCACTGTCCATCATCATCAATGTGGTCAACACGGTTATTGTTGTTATTATAATTACTGTCAACGAATGAATAGAAAAAAAAGGACAGAATCATTTGGTGTTCAAGGAAGTATACAGGTGACATGGTCAATCTGGGTGGTAGCAACTTCATTCGTACTTTCTCACTGGTGACAGTCAAGCATGTCATTGGTATTGCCGCTAAGACTATGACCCTCAGATACCTGTAGTTCTCTGTATTAAACCTGCGAGGAATCCAAAAAATCAAAGAAGTCATGTTTGAACAGCCATGTTTTTTCGTGCTCGGCGAAAAGTCACAGCACTACCACTAGCTTTGGTGCCCATCACTCCATTTTTGGATAACTATCTTTTCTTGGAGTGTAAGTTTCCCCTCCCTTAAATCTGGCTGATCTCCTACAAGAGTTGCTTCCTTGGTGAAGCAAGGTAACGTCATCCTACAGCCTGTTTTCGAAGTTTTACAGGGAATTACTCATATTGTGGCTAGTGTGTGGTTGTCAAAATCTAAGTCGCAAGAATCCAAGGGCCGCCCAAGAACCATTTGATAATCACGCCACCCGGATTTAGCTCACGACCACGAGAAGTACCGAACTCATATTGTTATTTCATATCTTCAAGTAACCGATCCCTGTCATCAAAAATTCAAAAAGATAACGAAAACAAAACCTACAACCACAAAACTAAACTAACAAGAAGGTGAAAAATTAAAGACATCTTGTTATCTTTCGTGGTCCATTAGCCTGCATCCGAGAAGACGTGCACATTCAACTGGTTTTGCAAGGGATAAAAAAAAAGGTTTCGATCTGTCGACTGGATAATCTTTAAGGTTCTGTTTCTATTTTCTCTCTTCTTCTCTCTTCGCTCTTCTTGTTCCTTGCATGGGCATGGCACAATTGACTCTGTTATTATAAACCCGGTAGGAAGTGAGGCAGACCTGGGACCTATATTCAAATGTAGGTAATCAATGTGCTAAACCTGCACAAGGATTCAGACTGGAGGTGTTTTAAAATTGGATAACGAATGAAATCGAAAGGAAACTGTTGAGAGTCTCGAATAGCTGAGCTAACTAGATATGCGCAATAAAAACACTGTCCAAAGCTTAACAAGGCACTCAAAGGCTAGCCTCTTTCGAGTATGGATACTAACAAAAAACGCAGGAAACCCATGCACCAAATAATCGGTGATAATGTGCTGTGTATAGCTTGGGGCCTAACAACTCTTCGAAAATGCCCAAGCCAAAAAAAAAAAAACCAATAAGCAATGCTTCCAGCTCAATATATATATATGTACGCATATATGTATAGAAGAAATCACGGAGCTCCCAATTTTCATGGCTCCTAACAAGGCTTTAAATGGATAAAATTCCTGTGGAACGAATAATAACAACAAATAACCCATCAAGAGGCGTTCAAGTTTTCGCAGCAATATCCTCTCTGCTCCGTGCCCACATATATCCATATATGCATGGAAGCTAGGCTTGTATACATCCATAGAAATTCATGAAAAAGGAACAGACATGGAAACCATAAAAAAAAACATATAAACAAAAAAATACAAACCACACAAACTCCGACAACAAGAGTTGTCTTAAAACAAACATGATCTCGATCAGGAGAAGTTTAAGTCTTGTTTTGGAGCATGTGTTTGATAGTGAGAATACACACCATAATTCAACGTATATATACATATGTATATTGGGACAAAGAAGGGAACGATGATGATGATGATGATGATGCACATGCATAGCTTGAACGAAAGCAACAGAGCCCCCTCAAGCTAAATACGATTGGAATCTAATAAGAACCCAACCGTCAAATCATATAAAAAAGATATGAAAGAGAAGAAAAAGAAATGAAAGTAAAATATGTCTAAGAAAATCCTAAATATCCGCGAGAAATTAAAGAGTGCACAAATGGAAATTGATTTGAACAATTATGGTAGCCATAGGTCCCCAGGTGGGTCATGGCACGTCAGCTACCGCCATAGCTATCGGCTCCTGACAATTTGTTTCAACTCCCTCCATGATTTTCCGAGAAGCTTCCACTCCATCTCAGAGGATTTTGAGGTCCAAAGCGGAGTCAACCAGGGTGTCCACTTTGTCACCGAGATTATTCCTTCTTCTTATCAGTGACGGTCTTCATGCTGCCTTGTTCGGAGGAAGTGGAGGAGTTCACTGAACCACAACATTTCCCCCCAACACTTTGACTACCAGGATGACATCTATTTACTCTCTCATGGTCTGGATCACGAAAGAGATGCAGGTATAGTCCAACAGCTACACACCAACAAAACCAAAGTTCTCAGCCGTAGCTATCGACATTAATGGGCAGAGCATCGAAAGCGTTGATCAATTTATATTTCTAGGAAGTGTGGTTTCTGCCGAGGGTGGAACTGAACCTAACCATTAGCAGCGCTAGATCCATTTGCATTGTCTTGTAAAAAAAATTCAAGGTGGCTGTTGTTGATCGTCCTAGAAACATGACACAGAACGACGAAGGGGTGCAAGCTTCTCAGGAGGTCCTGGAGAGAGCTGAAGCATAGTTTGGCAAACGCTTCAATGATGGAGCGTAGACGTGCCTCACTCAAGGTGAACTAGTAATTATATGTCCCATAGAAGGTAAAAAATCAGGTCGGTCTTAAATGGATTATACTAAAGAAAAATACAGGCGGACCAATTTCAGGCTGTATTATTGGGAAGAAGCCCAGATTGCTAGTCTAGAAAGGGCCTCTTGAACTGCCCATCAATAAAACATTTGGCCAAGTGCCAGCTCCAATTAAAAATGAAGAACCGAAATCTGGTATTGAACAAGAGCATCAATAGCTATCCTTTTGATTCGTCTGATGAATTAGAAGCTAGCTGGATGGAGAGTCAATTGAACCCTATCACACATTATCCGACTTCTTCAGTGAGAACTCTTTTTCAAAATGAGCCTGTCCAACCGACTAATGCAAGCGTGAGCACAAGAAGGAAGGAAGAGGAGTTGATTCTACTCAAACATTTCCCCGGGAACCTAGGGTAGAGATTTCAATAGTATTCGAGTGATCGTTCAAATTCTAGGGAAGAGGTCACACTACTTTCAGCCAGGTCCCGGATTTTCAAGAGAATAAATGGTTTTACATGATAACCCTGCAATTATATCCTTTCTTCCATCTTGAATATTCAAAATATGCACTAAAGAGTTATTATATAATTCAAAAATTTATAATATACTTGGAAAAATTTTAAACAAAAGCATCCTTAATGGGAATGCCATTATATTTAACGCGAGGATTATTACTCCCATCAACATTAAAATATTCTTGAGATGATAATACCTCAACTATCTCTTGACGGGCTTCTACATTTATCCATACTTCATATCCTTATTTTCTCAGTACAGTACTGTTGACAAGGATATAAAAGTATGGGATACAATGTGCTGAGTGACGAGATGATGGAATGAAAAACGTAATGGCCTTATAACCTGAAATAAGTGATGCAACTAAAAAACGGTCTTCCTTCGCTCCCTCCTAGTGCATAAACCTACATGCATGGAAATTATCCGTTTCAATTCCATTACATCCGAAACAATAAATAGTTGATGGATATGTTATGTGAAGAGTAGGAAAAAATAACTTGATCCTTGTTTTGATTTACATTTTCGGGCAATTAAAAATATTTAATGAGAAGGATACCCACGTCAACGTTTTTCGACACCCACGCTGTGAAGGAAGCATTCCTGACATCACTGTTGTGTCGGTGGAGGGACATTGTTCCCCAGACATCCTGTACGGGTTGATGTCAACAGCGCGGAAAGCGTCGAAGATTGCCTCCTTTTCGCAATCAGAGAGCTCGAAGAAGCGGTTCTCACTATGAAAAACAAGAAGGCGCCAGGCCCTGATAACATCCCTGGCGAAGTTTACAAAATGGTGTTCCACCAATGGTCAGAATTGCTGCTTGAGGCGTTCAACGCTTGCTTGAAGGAGGACATTTTTCTTTGTCACTGGAAAGTGACCAGATTTGCGCTGATCAGCAAGGGTAAAGGAGACCTGGAGCTCCAGTCTGCATACCGATCGCTGTGTGTACTCGACACGTCCGGGAAAGTGCTCGAGAAGCTCATCACGACTCACTGAAGCGATCCGCGCTACCGGGGGATTATTCCCAAGGCAGTTCGGGTTCAAACCAGGGAGATCCACAGTGGATGATATTATGGAGGTCATAGATGCTGTTGAGATGCCTTCAATTTCGTAAGATGGACAGATATGCTAGACACACTGGCAAACTCATTCCACGAGGCAAGTTATCTCTTGCGAATGTTGAGGGATTATCTGAAAGACCGCTCACTGCTATATGAGACGGTAGAGGACCAAAGGAGGATGGAAATTTAGGTCGGGAGTAGCATCCATCCTAGGGCCGGACCTCTGGAACGCTTCCTACGATAGTCTGCTGAGACTCCATATGACCGAAGAGTCGCGCCTGGTCGGTTATGCAGACGACGTTGTAGCACTTGTTGCCGGACGCACTGTTGAACAGGCGCAAAGCAGATTTGGCATATTGATGCGATGCGGGTAACACACGGTGAGATGGATTACTTCCTTACCCAATTTCTAAGCGAGTATGGAAGTTTTGAGCCTTATCTGCACAGGATTGGGAATACGTGATCTCCTGATTGAGTGGACGACGCTGAACACACCTATTTCTCTTGCAAGAGGTGGGACGGCTTTCGTCAGTAGCTTTATGCAGGCACATGGGACCAGACAAGATTGTTAGAGAGATGCTGAAGAGCGCTGGCAGCTGGAATCGTGTTGCGCATTATGTTCGGGCTCTTCTTAGTGCGAAGAAGGATCGGATAGTAAAGAGTTCTCCCTTCCTCCCCTCCCCTTCCGTTCGTGAAAGAGATTTCCTGACTTGAAGGCTCACAAAGCCGGGAGAGCTAGCTCGGAGTAATGTGTCAAACGGTTCCAGGCTAGTTCTCTGACGACAGGGCAGTTTTTAGTAGGTAGTTCGACAGCGTACTGTTGCAGGAGTCTAACACTCTGTGCCTAAACGCATTTACCTACTCTACTCCAAGAAAAAAACTATATGTCAGGCTACTAGTTACGTCGGATATTTCCATAGGTTAGCATTATATACTTCCT
Organism: Hermetia illucens; assembly: GCF_905115235.1. Lineage (NCBI taxonomy): Eukaryota > Metazoa > Arthropoda > Insecta > Diptera > Stratiomyidae > Hermetia > Hermetia illucens. Next base: position 14,940,993 of record NC_051855.1, on the reverse strand, counting down.
GTTTTTTTTTTTTGGGGTCGAGTAGGTGAATGCATTTACGCACACAGTGTTGGACTCCCGATTCGGTATGTCGTCGGACTACCAACTAAACACCTCCCCATCGTCAGAAAGCTAGTCTGGAACCGTTTGTCACATTACTTCGGGCTAGTCTCCGAACTCTCCCGCTTTGCGGAGCCTTCAAATCAGGAATTCCTTTCACCAACGGGAGGGGAGAGGAGAAAGGGAACTGTCAGTTCAAGGAACCCCCTGCCATCCGGCTCCTCCACCGGTCGAGTTTTATCTTTTTAGCAACGAGAAGGGCCCGAACGTAATGGGCAACGCGGTTCCACCTGTCAGCAGTCCTCAGCATCTCTTCGACAATGTTGTCTGGAGGGAGATCCCCTGTGTTTAAATAGAGGTGCTGACGAACCCCATCCCACCTTCCACAAGAAAAAAAAGTGTGGTGGGCGACGTCCACAACTCCATTGCAAAACACACAATCCGGAGAACGCGCCTTTCCAATCTTGTGCAGGTAAAACTGAAAACCTCCATGCCCACTTAAAAATTGGGTAAGGAAATAGTCAGTTTCACCATGCTTCCGATTCAGTCACGCACCTAAGTTGCCGATGAGCTGCGCAGTCCATCTGATTCTAGTTTCATTTTGCCAAGAGAGCTGCCACTCGTCTAGAGTGTGTTGCCGCCCCTTGGCTCATCTCCCTTGCGCTTGTATATGGCCTGACGCTTCCCAGCAAAAAGAGCAACGGGGATAACTCCCGTGATCACCATCACGGCCGGTTCGGAGAGAGTGCGGTACGCAGACGGCACCCGTAAAGTTCTCCGTCTCTGTACTTTCGCAAGGCGTTTACGATATACCTCCTTTTTAAGAGGCCCAGCCCATACCTCTGCGCCGTAGAGCAGGACAGACTACTCTGAGCTCATCAGGAGACGTCGCCTACTAGACGTAGGACCCCCAATGTTTGCCATTAGTCTACTTGACGCCGAAATTCCACCCGCAGCCTTGTTCGCTGCTGCTTGGATTTGCTCAGAAAAGCTCATCTTTGAGTCAATAGTCAACCCGAGGTATTTTAACGCTGATTTTGACTTCATGATCGACTCGCCGAATGGTATGGGACACAGGGTCGGAATTCTCTTTTTAGTCAGGATGACTACTTCTTCGCATCAATATGCCGAGTCTGCTTTGCGCCTGTTCGACAGTGCGTCCAGCAACAAGCGCTGCGACATCATCTACGTAGCCGACCAGTCGCGACTCTTCTGGCATGTCGAGTTTAAGCAGACTGTCGTAGGTAGCGTTCCAGAGGTCCGGCCCTAGGATGGATCCCTGTGCTACCCCCGACGTGACCTCCATCCTTTGACCCTTTAGTGTTTCATAGAGCAGGGAGCGGTTACTCAGATAGTCCCTCAAAATCCATAAGAGATAGTTCGGCAAGTCTAGTGTGCCTAGAATGTTTTTTCATCTTGCGGAATTGAAGGCGTTTCTGACGTCAAACGTTATGAGGAGCACCACCCGTCGAGTTCGGCGGCTATGTGCCACTGCTCGTCGAACGGCCTCCACGACTTGCATGACAGCATCAATTCTCGATCTCCCTGCCCTAAAACCAAACTGCCGCTGCTCCTTAAAGCGTGACTTTATGTATATATATATATTTTATACTTAATATATATTTATTTTTCTTTATTTAATAAATAAATCTGAAATATGAATTCTGAACAAGAAAAAAGGAAACTCTAAAACCGTTCGTATCTAAAAGCAAATCTACTGGTTGTTGATTTTTTTTTGAATAAGATTCAGCAAGTCAAAACAGTTTAGCATAATGATAAAAACCTCAGAAGAGTATCATTTTTCATTTTTCCACTAAACTTGATCAAATGTCAAATATCAAACACGTGTAGATAAATTTTCGGATATACAGATACAATTTATATCATGTGAGTATTCAAATTTCAACGTTCAAAATGATGATTTTGAATGATTTGATTTTTTTTAAGGACCATTTTGTTTATTCCTTGATTTATGAGATACTTTTGGATCGATTATAGTTTGAAAATAGCCAACCAAATGATGAAATCTATTTTCTTTAATTGTTATTATTAGTATCTATCCAAAAAGAAAATGAATGGATGAGAATCAATGCATGGGAATGAAGGATTAAATACAACAAAGAATGTGCTTGATAATCATGGTCCTGCTTCCATGCTGCTGAAATTATGACGATGTTGATGATGATCATGATGATAATGATGATTAGCACAAGAACACTGAACAAGGTGAAGATGAATATTCCATACAATCACCATACCTTCAGATAAATACATCTACATGGAAAGACAAAAATCAGATTTAACACCGTCATAAGAAAACTTGATGCCCCCAAACCACACGTTATGGACCCCAACTGTAAGAGATGTATGTAAGCAAAACTATCTTGTATTTTGTATTTTCTTAAGGGAACCGGTTAGTTGGTTGGTTAAGTTTTGAAAAAGTTGTGGTCTCAACACAGATCTGCTTTTTTTCTGTATTATTTTTATTTCATCTTCTATTTTTTCCAGTTTCTTTTTTCTTGGAGTTGGTTCTTAACAGCCAAAGATGTAGAAAAAGAATCCTGAGGGCTCTTGTTTTATCTTTTTTTGTTTTTTTTTTTATTTTATCTTTTTTTTATCCGATCAGAGTTTGCTGATAGTATTAGTGTGGAAGTGAAACATGGACGACAGAACAAACGAGGTGTTAGATGTATAAAAGGTATGATGATAAATGTGCTAATCAAGATGATTACGGGTTGTTTAAATCTCTTCAATTTGATGGTTTTTTTTTTTTGATTTTGGATAGTTTTGTTTTTGTTTTGTTGTAGTTCTTGCACACCATACAGAGCCGTGTCCATTTAGGAGCGTTGAGGGAGCCATGTCAAGATGAAATAGAAAACGAGGAAAATGAAAAAAATATATATACAAAAGCATCAAATTATAAGTAATATAAAAAAATAAAGATAAGATATAGAACAAGGATGTGAAGCAAGATCAAGAAGCAAGTTCGATAGTTGGTTGATTTTTTTCTTCCCCTACCTAAACTGATACTGATCAGTTTGTGGGGGCATATCTGGCGAGAGATGAATTTTTTTTGGTATTCTATACTGACAAAAAAACTCAGAATAAAATTTGCCAAACTTCATGAGTCTTCCTCCCCCACAGGTGCTACCACAATAAACCATCAAATCCATCTAACCTCCCTCACGATCCAGCCATACCGAACTACATGCTAATTAGCGAAACTCAACCGATAAGAATAATAGTCATGAAAATGATAACGAATAAAAAATGCTTCAACTGAAAAGAGGGGCCCTGCTTACAATATAATCGCCCGGAGCCTATGGAATCATCTCTCCTCGAGTCCAATCACGCCGGGCCCTCACAATATGTCGGGAATCGTTTCCGAAATAGGGAGTGCCATAGTATATGGACATGAAGATCTCTCCTAAATGCTCATTAGCATGATGAGTGTGAAGAAAATAGGGAGGACGCAAAATAAGATGATTGCTTAAATGTGGAATGGTGCTTATTCAAAAATTGCCTTGTCCAACAACAATAACAAGCTCAGTAAGGTGCCTGAGTTGAATGAGGTTCAGATGAAGAGAGGTCTCAGAATGATCCATGTTGAGTTGTGAAATCAAATACAGAATGTACTTCGAACTCAATATGCAGACGAAGAACAAAAGACAGAAAGCAGCAAGAAAAAAAGGAAGGGGGGGGGGCAGAACAACTGGCAAACGAGATAAAGTAAAATCGTAGTAGATATGATCATGGTGGTGATGATGATCATCATCAATCCATCTGATAATTATGGATAATTGCGCTTGCGTGTAATCATCACAAATTTTTGCACACACAATCCTTGGTTATTCAGTTTTCAGCACTCTTTTATATGAGGGTTCTTTTCCCGAGCTTATAATTCACAGAAATATGTAGTTATGGTTATTTGGTGAACATGGTTTTGATCTACATGCATATATGCATATAGCCAATAAAAAGACCTACGAACTCTCTTCCTGCCTAACCCGATTGAGGGGCGACCAACCTAAGGATGGACTGAAGGCAGTATCCGAAGGTTCGCATCACAGCAATGATGCGTTTCAACCCGACCATGCGAAAATATATTCCTAGATCCCCATTTGTCGGAAACACTTCAACTACTAACAAAGTGAAGATGGAAACAAAGGATTATAACTCTCCAAGTGGTAGGAAGACACACAGAATCCACTCGCGACTTTGGAAAATCAAGTCGTCGACGAGGCAGGAATTTTGGAGGCATCACCAGACTCATGTTCCCCCGATGGAAAAATCTGTGAAAGACAGGATCTCCATTTCAGTGGAAAATCTATAGCTAGTGTCTACAGCGCCGTCAGCCAGAAAAGATAATACACTCCCTTAATGAGAGGAACGGGAAACTATGGTCGGCCTGTTGCTGGCACTGTTGCCGTATGGGGGCGAGGTAATTTTAAAAAAGGAATGCTTAGGTCACGTCGAGAAGCGTATGAGGTCACGACTACGGAAAATGGAAAAAGAAAATAAGGGTGTTGGTTGAAAGGGTAAGGGGAAGTTGACTGATCAGCTTATTGGATAGCTAATAATTTTATGGGCTCTCGAATCGTAGAAATCCCCATTCCATCGAAGACATGAAAATTGTCATTTGGGCCTCATTGGAGCACCTACAACAGCCCTAATGCGCACTGCCCCGCCCTTCGGTCACCGAATTCAGAACATTACCTTAGAGCCCCCCATCTACCTCAAACCACAATTTCTATCACAAGATAGCGGCATACAACTTTATGATTCCCAGGATGGTCACAACACCGCTCAACGAGGAGAGCAAAAAAGGAAACGAACTACTTCCTTCACACAGCCAAGTAAAACGGGTATCACAGGAACTTGATCATAAATCGGATCACAAATAAACTACGCCAGGCCTCAAATCAACAAATTTCAACATTCCTCCAGGAGTCAAACACAGAATCAAGCCAATGGGTAACATTAATCTATTTGGGTCTGACGACATCAAAAGGCAACTATATAAACGTGGATTCCAGGTCACATCGACCAGTAGACGGTACTTACTGAAGACCCGGATACAATCCGTTAAGGATGAAAAGACGGGTACTAAAAAAGTGGCATATATAAAATTTCCCGTCCAGACTGCCACATGAGCTATGTAGGGAAAACAAAACGTGTGGAACATCTAAAGGAGACCGAATCTACAAAAAATAGGGGCAACCCACAAACAGGGGGTTGGGGGCTGGGACACCATTTTTCGTTGGATAACGCCGATAAATTCTGAAAGAAGTAAACGACACTAGGAAACTAGACTCCTACGAGAGCTTCCACATTTCAAAAATTCGAAAATAAAGGAACTATCTTTCAAATCAAGTCTCTCATTTAAAACTGGGGCTGACTAACTACCTCCTAATTGAAACCACCCGGTGAGTGCTCTTGAACCTTTTCTGCCAAGAAGTTGTCCTGACGCCTTCCAATTACCTGTCTTTTTAAGGGTTGCTTCAGCGTCAACTCCAGTTATATCAAGCATGGTTATTTTGGGGAAGGCCTCGCATGAATGCCTAGTGTATGGAAGCTATGCTGCTTTTAAATTGTAACGATTGAGTTAGCGACTTTTCTCCAGAAGTCTTCTACCTGATCCTGATTGAGGTTATTTTCAGGACCGGAGCTGGTGAGGTTTTTATAAAATCCTCTTTGGTTGTGAAAGAACAAGGTGTTGTCTGTCTTTCGTTGAAAGCTCTTTTGATCCCTGTGGATGTGATTGGAACAAACTGCTTCAGCACCTCGGAGATTTCTTTGGTCGGCATATCATTGGAGAGTTGATAGTTTCCAATGATTTTCAATAAATGCTTGCGCGACAAAGCCAATTTCCTTTCTCAACTTTTCGACTCTTTTGTTGAATCGAAACACCCAGAAGGATCAAGAGCTCCAATGTTCCAGTGTCACAGTAGGAGCGACTGAAATACAGTGTAATGTCACTGCAATTCATCCGATAGATCTTGTACTAAAAAAGCGAACAGATGGCTCCCGAAATACCGTATTTGCGATAAGGTCAATGAAAAGCTTCCATTGATTTTCATTTAAAAAATTGGTAGAACGAAGTAGCTCCAATTGATTGAGGCAGGGATCGAAAAAAAAATAAATTGAACATAAAATTTAGCATAAGGATTAGGGAGAAAGGCCGTGCACTGAGGGAAGAAATAAATGGTTCCCGAAATGCTGTATATCTTGTGAAATCTTACACTGAAGGAGAGCAGTAACGCAAGATTTACAAGTGAGTTTGCAATAGGAATATAAAATTTAACCGAAAACGCAACAATGAAAAACGACACTGTAATACAAATAAAGATGTGTATTTCAGATACAATGAGGAACGTATTCGATTCTGAACCGATTACGGGCAAATAGATAAAAAATCAAATTGATAAAAATGCTACGCATATCGTCTAATGTATGTGAAGATTAGATAAAAAAAAGCAATGACAACAACAAAATTGAGGGTACATAAAACTAATACGTCAATGCGAGTGCAATAGCTGATTCTTAGTAAGTGATAATATTTTTTTATTGTATTACAATATTTCGTAGGAATTTCTTCATCAGAAACAATCAAACAAATCTGATCATTTTTTTTTTTTGTGAAGTAGGTTCGACATGAATTTGTTTTCAGGCTAAAAAGATATCAATAAAAAAAAATTAAAAGATTTTTCCCTTGTAGGTAGGTTAAAATTTGTTGTCTCGTAACATGTAGTGTACACAAGTACTTTATTTCGGGAACCATCTGCCCCTATTTAGTGCAAGATCTTCTGACAAAATTGGACCAAGTAAAATCAAAACATATAGGTCGGGTGATTACACATATTTGTCGGGACCCTTAAAACTGTCCAAAAAGGATTAAAGATTGCGATGGAAGAGATGCATTTAAAAGTAGTCAGCTGAAGGATACATTCGGCATTTGGAAAAAAACCCAAAGTTGTTGATTGAAATCTCTTTCTTTTCCTTTATTGGGTGTCTCCCTTTTCCTCTATTGATCCTTATATTCGTTTGTCTCTGCCCTTCTATCTCATCTGAGATGAAATTTCATATCCTTATTATACAGTACCGACCCTTTCACTATCTATGTCCTCCTCGTTCGCTATATGATCCGATTATCACCTTACTCATCTACCACACTTGCTTTTTCGCTTCTTTATCAGTACGAGCACCGTAAAAAATCTCCATTATGTATCTTTGTTCTCCGAACTTCACTAAAGAAATTGAGAACCCGAAGCTCTAAGGAAGAGTCCGATCTTACTTTCGTTTTGCCATTTTGTAACCAATGTTAAACTTAAGTGCAATTTGACACTTGGTGGCGTGGCTACATTTGAAGAAAAAAGTGTGCACCCCCTTCGCCTGTATGGGGATCTATCCCCCTCCCTTAGGGTTCCTATAAAATTATATTCTGCAAATTTCATCTAAATAGGTTGAGCCGTTCTCGAGTAAACCGATTTTAATAAGGTCTTATTTTTACACAAAAATCTTAGAAAGGATAACATTGGCCCTTGCACTTTAAAATACATTAATTCCTATCCTCATTACCCATTGAGAGGTGGTAATAGTGCTGTAATAGATCCATGATGTAGATACCCTGAGTGCGGGGGTATGTAGCGAGACACACAATCCAAGTGAAAGGACTATACCAATCGCCATCAATTCCAACCCCAGTTACATAGTCGAAGAGGAAGGGTCTTTAGATAATACTCTGTGATTTTATCAAATATTTGTCGATAATTTCTTTTAGATGGGAAGTTGTTAGTTACCCTCATTTGTTGATGAAAGGGTCGTTTCATTCTTTGCTCATACTTTTGTTTTGCTGCCCTCGAAACAGGATCAATGATGACCATGATGATAACAACTATGATGATAAAATGAACGAATAGTTCGAACATAAGGATGACGAGAACAGTTGATGAAAATGAGTGATTACAATAGTCCTAAGGGACATCCTGGCCCATATAATTTGTATAGAATATGCGCGTAATTGATTTGATTTGTAGCTGAGATAGAAGAAATGAAAAAAAAAACAACAAACAGAGGATAAACTATGTAGATATCCTCTGCACATATGCATGTATAAAAGGAGATCTGGAACAAACTGATAAGCCGAGATTGAGTACAAGTCAAACAAGAAGGGGTGACATGATTATGATCTGTCTTTTTTTTTATTTTTTGTCCTTGTAGGGCAATGAGAATAACGATTTTAAACAAAGTAATAAAAAAGTCGTCGAGGATGAAGTGCATATTTCAGAATGTCTTGTACTGCCCCTTTGAAGAGCATTTGAACAAAGCAAAAGGAAATGTTTGAAATTCAATTTTCCGATCTGAGATTACTCTCAAATTATAGGAGTGATAATCACAGCCTGAAGCAGAAGCGAATTGAAAAAGGATTAGGTAGTGTTAGGAGACATGAGTCACTTGAAAAAATCGGTAACCGGGAGCTCAATACTGCAACATTTTTTGTGCAGCACCGACTCTTCCTAAATCGCTCAATGATTTGATTTTCACTCACTGCGAGTATCGTAAAAAAATATCCATCTTTCTCCAAGAATATCGAAAAGGTCGCAACATGAAACTAGAAAGCAGGATAAACTAAAAAAGTATGGCATGCATACATATTCGTTTGAACAGGACATTACCCGGAAACTTTCTTCTTTTTCTCCAGCTTTTGTTCCGTTCAGAGGCGGGCTCGGCTCGTCTTGATCAGTTGAGCCACTTTGGTCTGTCAAACCACTGATCTAAATGCAGTCACGGGGCTTTAAAATCCCCATCCAGCCTATCAAGTCACCGTTAATGTGGCCGGCCTGTAGGTCGCTTACCATTGACTTCGATGCTCAGACTAATCTTGGCAAGTGAATTCTCGTTAGCGGGAATTACGCGACCTTGCACCGAGGACGTCTCTCTTGCAACTATTCCATGATCGATGCGATGGATATCCTCACATGACTATATTTAGTTGAAAAAAATCGACACCTCCCTTTTGCATGTATGGGGACCCATCCTTAAAATCGACATAGAATTATGTAACTTACTGTACGTGAACGTTCACAGTTCCCACCTTTCCACCATTTGTTGTCAATCGTTACACCTTTTCCGAGAAAAATGTGATAGATCCGAACTGTGTCGAAGATGTGACGAAGGACTGCAGTAAGAACCTTCACTCCCTTCTATGCAGGGAAATTGAAGATCGCGATTGCAACCACATAACGGGTAACACTAGGTGTCCAGCCTACAGGATCGCTTTAAGTATTCTACGTAAATGGGAGTCATCGAGCTGAATCTAAATCACTGCTAAGGCGTCCAGGACCTGCTAGCACAGAAAGTGTATGAAGAGGAAATAGAATAGAACCCTGCAACATAATTCGAAAAAATGGGGCAACTCAGTACACCTAACTAGAGCCTGAAGTCGTGGGTCGAGCTTCCTGGGGAAGACCGCCCAATCGTAATACGTTAAACATTACCTACTTTCACGCTGCCAACTTGGTTCTCGAACCAACGCCACTATCGAACTGGAAAAAAACCGAAAAAGTATCCAAAGGTTCCCTAACAAAAATAATTCAATCCCCTTCCAGAAAACCCTTTGAACACCTGTTTAAAAATTTCCATCTATTTATTCTTCAGCAGATCAATTACGAAGGTTTCAATATGAATTGGATGCTAAATACTAAACGAGGGGCTGGCGCATAAAGGCGCCAAATTGAAAAAAAAACGAACAAACAAATAATAATAAACCAGAAAAAAATCCGCGACTGAGCAAAATACCACGGAAAACATTACAACTTTAACAAGGAAAAAAAAACCGATAATTTTAAAAGTTCACACCAAATAATTACCATTGCCGTACTATATATTTGATATTTCAATTATGATCATTAACATTTTTGCACTGTGCATGAAAAGTCGTGAGAAAGGGCGGAAGATTGGACAGAAATTCCTCTCAAACACTGCTCCTGACTTTTAGAGGTGAAGTAGTTGATGCGATCAAAAGGCTTTTCATGTCATCATGCCTAGAGAGGCCCCATTGTGGGAGGGGTCTGTCTGGATGACGTGAGTATTAAGAGGGTTTGAGGAGTCATTTCTGGGATCGCAATCCCAAACCGTGTGACAGATATTTGTGATTGTCTTGAAGACACAGAGTGATAGAAAGGACTCACTAAATGCCTGTGTGTTGCACCTGCATCCCCCTCCCGCCACAAAAAACAGACAGAACCTGCCAGGACATCGACAAAATAGGTAAATATCAATCTAAAGGCAACCGCGGAAACTCCCTCATCGCCAGTCTGCAGAGTGATGGTGTTGATGACACGAGTCAGCCGTAAGATAACTTTCAATATTCAAACATATTTTCACATAAAACAAGATTCAATCTTATTCAAGTGCATCAGCATGGCCACCAAATGATAGACGAACCCACGTAAGATAGAAGCCAAGAGTAGCAAGCATGGCATGCATCATGCCGTGACCGTACTGTCGGCGGCGTTGTGGCACGTTCAATACAACTCGACATATCCGGAACAGATAGATGGCCGGATGCCACACATATGCCGACTTTCGTTGTTCAATAATCAGCAACACGACCCCCAAAGATCGTAAAGTTAAGTATAAATCACGTAGGGAGAAGTTGTTTAGGTCCAACGTTTGCTTCTTGGATTTTTATCTACTTCTGTTTTGGGCCTTATATTTCGATAGAAACGAACTGAGAAAAACAACAACGAGAATACCAAAAATGATAGAATAACAAACAGAAGCAATAGCACGACGATATCTACGCAGAAGAGCTACAGATATTCAGCCCTATCTTAAAATAGGTCTACAGTACGCCAGGTGCTTGCACACCGCAGCAATATCGTATCTACAGTGAACAGGAGACTTGAATCTCTTTCCGTTCCACCTCTTGTCGTGGTTTATAATTCTATATTACACCCATCGTCATCATTATCACCAACATTATCACCACTATAATCAAGCATGAATAAAAGATAGTATCACGCATACAATCATCGCATTAACACACTTGGACAAAAACGCACACCCTCTTCCATAAATGCATCTGATAGATGCTAGCTGAAGTCAAAGCACGCTTTCGATTACTTTGAAGCTAGCAAGCCTGAAAGCTAGCCAACAGTCGGTATCGCGGAATTATCTGGGATTTTTCTTAATGGCTGAAAAATGAGCGCAAAATGAAACTATACAGAAAAAAAATTCAGGGACAATTATTTAATTTTGAAAAAGAAATTTATCGAAATCTTTGGGAGATTTGAGTTGCTTTTGAGAAGGGTAAGAAGATGGTCATTTGGGATATACAATAAAGTGATTCGATAGACGGATTTCAATTCAACTTAGATATTTTGAATAAAACAAAAAAGATAAAGAATGTCTGGTTCGTAAAGTACATCTTCGTCTCCATTACCGCAAGACGTCGTTCATTGCCTTTTATAGTCAGCCAACACTTAGAACCATAGAAGGCGACCGAGAGGACGATATTGCAGTAAACTTTAGATAGGTGATTTTAAACGGTGAATCTCCAAAATGTTGTGAAATGCTATTATTAACTTTACTTGAGCAGATATCGAGATAGGATGTATTTTACCGCTCACGGTTCACAAAAAGTCACCTTAGACCCGCACTGATGAACTTGCGGAATATGAACGCAAGACTAACCCCAGGATGCGACTTCTCAAATGGTATATCTTTTTTTATATATAATTCATAGAAAATATTGGATAAAAAGGTAGATAACTTACCATTGAAACAGGCAATCCACCGGCTGCCCCATTTGTATAGGAATACGGTGAAACTAGATAACCCATATTAAAACTAGATGCTGCATGCGGCTCTACTTTACCTTTGGAAAATAGAAATGAAAATAGTTAAAATAATTAAAATGACATGTATGTCTAATTTGATTTATTTAAATAAATATCTTTGTGATTATCTTTTTCAACGACAAAGCGAGAAATGGAAAAAGAATTTTGGCCAAACACCGACGAAACATATCCCTTCAATACTGCACTATCAATTAAATAAGGCACCCGCATGATTTCACCAAGTCAACATGAGATGAAGCGTATGCGGTCGGCAACGTTCTTCCAGAAGAACGTCAGCAAAGAAGACGTCGAAAATGGACGTATGGAACTACTGGGCCGGACTTCCTTCTACAAGTGAACGTGGAGAGAAGCAGATACTGCGTGGAAAGCACAAAACAGCCGCACTTCTCGCTGAGAACAGTACAAGTGCCAAACGGACCGCAGATAGCCGTACCTGAAGGCGACTTTATCCAAGTAGTTTCCAGGGCCCAAAAAAAAGAAGGCAAAGAAGGATAAAAGGAAACAACTGGCTACGCCGCCAGAGACCCGTCTATATGAAGACAAGTAGGCCACAAACCTAAAGCCAGTAACAGAGAAGATGAGAAAACGAAGAAGGACGGCGACGGAAGGCAAGACATTGCGGAAGTCCTTCGTGATATCCACTACAGGATGAAACCCGAAGACGATGGAGCCCTGGGCGGATTATTTCTCTGGAAGGGGCCTTCATTCAAAATTGGAGGAATTGTCTATGGAAAACAGTAGAAAGTGAGTACCCAAAAGCAGACAATTAAGCCACGGATATAGTCTCACCCTTCCTTCTTCAAACTTAATTTTTAGGAGCTCTCTCTACAAATAGTTGTTCATCTCTCTTGTAATAGCTCTAGTACCATACCCTGGACGTTTCTGCATTTTTGTCCTTGTCTTGAGATTTAAGACCTCGAAAAAATTGCCTATCTGCTTGTCATCTGCATGTCCTTTTCAAAATAACGGATTTAATTCAATTCATTTTTTCCAAAAAAAATTTTCAAAATTAATTTCTTTCCAACTACTTCCAATACTACCTCTCTACACCCCTAGGAGACGACGTCAAAGGACCTCACATCCATTACCAGACTGAAAAAAAAACAGCAAAACTAACATTTAGACGTCAAAATGTTTTCCTTCCTTAACTAGAATCTAATGTAAAGAACGAAAATCATGGGCTTAGTCCAGGTAATGAAAGGTAAAAAGGTTAGGTTACAATTCTATGAGAAAAAAGGACTTTAATTAAATTCACAAAAAGGGAAAAATCCCGAGCCAAGTGAAAATTGGTCAATAGATGATGATGTAAATATCTCACGTGTGAATACCATCTTATTCCAAATATTTCCTGTATTCAGGCTGATGTTGAAGATGCTTATGATCAGTTACATATCTTCAGAGTTGTCTGATTTTTTTCCTATTTCTATTTCGTTCGTCCTTCATGTTTCGAGAGTTTCCAAGAATACATAATCCTCAATATTGACTCTAACAAGAGATAAATATCTTTCATGGCGCAGCGGTAGGTAGGAGACGAGATTGTCAAATGAAAGCAAGAAAAAAAGAAATGGGAAAGTAAATGATTTCCATGGTAGGCTCAGGGACCTTCATAGATTTCACCTTGAAAATGCAATGTTTGGCCATATAAATCGATGGGGCTTAGATAAATAACCGACTTTTTATTACAACATCATGTTTTGGCGTTTATGATTGAAATACTAATGTGAAAACCAGTTCGTAAAAGGGGTTAAGTTCGTCTTTACATAGGATTGGTTATGATAGCATACATATATTCTCACCTAATTGCCCACTGCATTTTGCAAGTGTGTAGCGAATAGAAGAAATAGGTAATAACATTACCCCAATGGGAAGTCCAGGAAATACGCTGCGATGAACGAGTTGGATTGCTTCAACTTGAATTGCTCTAGGCCACCGCAACCTCTCAGGAGGTAGGTGCAGGAATTCTGTAGTCAGTCAAATATAAAATTCAAACCCATTAGATAAAGAGAAGAAGAAATCTAAGATCCGGTATGGGTAATCGGTGGGAGTCGTCCAATTTGATAATTGGGTCGGGCTCGTATAGTGGACAGTGGGTGGGGTGGGGTGGTTCGATTTCTTTGCGGCTGTCATCAGGAAGCGTGTTCGACTTGAGGCTACGGCGGAAACTGATGACCAGAAGTCGATGGAGGCAGAGGTGGGGACATCAACAACACAACGTTTCAGTACTCGCCGAGGGACTCTTCTTCAACGTCCGGCTGAAATCTTCGCTGTGGTTCTCGACGAATGTCAAAGCGAGCGTATAGAATTTTCCAAAATTTGCATAGACCAGGTATTTCCAGGATCTATGCATCTCCAGAGACTTAGAGAATTCCATCTCAAAGCAATGACGAGGTTGCATCTTGGCTGGTATGTCGCTCCTGAAGCTACCATGAATTGTGTGTTTTTTGTGTTAGAGTGTGGCTTGAGCGGAAACATGAGGTGACCAACTACCACATTAGCCAGTTCCTCACGGGGAAGTATCTGCACCGCTTTGGGTTGAATGACTCTCTGAATTGTCCTAGATCCGATGGCATACAATAGGATCCAGAACATGTCCATGTTTCACTGCCCAAGGTTCGCAATGGAGAGGAGGAACCCAAACCAGGCAGGCAAAGAGAACTGGCTCACGGCACTGTAGCCCCGGCGTTTATGCGGGGAGCTGGAGCGGACGTGCCTTACTCTGTCTACGAACACAATATATATATATATATAAAACTTAGATCAAAATTCTCGATAAACACCAGAAGTTTTCAACTATTGAATTATTAGTGGAGAGAAATCAAAAAATCGAATGCTATTCAGAATCCCTCCTCCCATTTGCAGCTGATTGCTACCATCTCGCTTACCAGTACACAGTTCATCATATTTCTCTGTGCAATTTATAATTGAGTGGCATCAGATTGGAATTTAATCCTTTTTCTCTTCCATACTGAAATCATGCAATTTCTAGCTTCCTTAAATCAACTAGAGCAAGAACAGCACAAGCTACAGGGAGCTCATTCAAATGTGACTGTCCAGTACGAAAATGGGAAAGGAGGAGTTAGTTGGGAAGGATGAAAAAAGAAAGGTCTGCGACATGTTGCATCTGAATTTGCTATACTCTTTGCAATCAAACTGGATACATATAACTACCGGAGATTATAGAAACTGCCGACAGCTTTTCATTGCACAGAACCGTAACGCAATCAAATGGAATGGAATGCAATATGGAGTGAAGCGGGGTCACGATACGAATATGTATCTATAAATTCCAGTGTGAATGATAGCACACAATATGTATCATTCAACTATATAAACTAACAGAATACACAAGACACAATGGAAAATATACACAAAATTTTTTTGCCATTTTATATTCAACATTGCTAATGGATACTAAGTTAAATAAAATATTATTCTTACCGAAAACAGGACTGTGGTCCGGCTTCGATGATCCTTTACCGCTCTTTTCCTATTTTAAATGGAAATGGAGAAATTAAATTTGTTTTTAGGGAAATGAAGGAAATAAATAAAAATAAAAATAATTAGAAAAAAAAACGGAATTATGGTTCTAATTTTCAAATAAATAAATAAATTTAAATTAATAAATATAAATAATAAATTAAATTAAATTTAGATAATTGAACAATTGATACTTGAACATTCGTATGTTTAGAATAATTAAGACATTTTCTGAAATTTCATTAGTATATGTATTCTACTATATTCAGTAAAATCTTACCTCACTTTCTGTTAAATCTATTAAACTAGATTTCTCTTCAAGTAGATTTTCCGATGAGATTTTCTCATCTTCACGATCACCTTCATCTTTAAATATTTTCACCTCATCGGTACTTCCCAAATCATCACCAGATGATCCAGTATGTCCGGTATGAGATTGGTGA
The DNA here is from genome assembly GCF_905115235.1 of Hermetia illucens. Classification (NCBI taxonomy): domain Eukaryota; kingdom Metazoa; phylum Arthropoda; class Insecta; order Diptera; family Stratiomyidae; genus Hermetia; species Hermetia illucens. The sequence continues at coordinate 14,925,170 of NC_051855.1, read as the reverse complement.
CTATTATGTGGCATTGTTTTAGCATTTATCACGAAGTTTTTTTGAATTCTAAAGTGAAAACCTTTTATTTTATATTTAATTTTATAAACTTTCTGTCTATTTTCGCCCTGGATTTTTATTTAAATTTGCCTTTTATGCCAGTTTATGGTTTCCTATTTATATTATTTTATTTATAATGTTGTGTTAGATAAGATGATCTCCTTCCAGCTTTTTTTTTTGTTTAAATATTATGCATGACTTGTATTGTATTAATATTTTTATTTTAACTTTTAAATTATAATCATGTGCGGTTAAATTTTGAAATGCTGATTGAATTTTTTCTATTTGTTATATTTGACCCGGCATGAAAAAAATTGTATTTTTTAAATTTTTGTTCTGCTACTTGACATTTTGTTCTCACAAATTCAATTCATTCTATTTCTACGTTTATCTATCTTGTATCATGTTTTCTTTTTGGCAGAAGGAGGATGTATTGATTTTTGTTTTTATTTTATTTTATTTTAAACCAACATCAATTAAATATTTAACTAGAATTTCTATCTAGTTATATTTCATAAATTGGAAAAAAATGTATGTTGGTTGTGGTTTAATGATAACTTTTCTTGATTTCGTTTTATTGTTTTTATTTTAATATTTGTTCTAGAGAGAGGTAAAACGTTTAAAAATTTTCGTTGTTAATTATCTCACGCCTCATAAATCAGGAATGGTTTGCATCAATTAATTTTATATTTAAAACCAAGTAAGTTCATCGATGAATCTTTTCACACTTGCAGCTAGATTAAGTCTTCTTGGTTTAATGGATTGCGATCTTTAATTTCTTTTATAAGTTTTTTTTTAATACAAAAATAGAAAAATTGCAGGTTTGTTTTTTTTTGTATAATATATATGGCTATGATTTCTTGTTTCAACTTTTAAATATTCTTGCATTCTTTTTTTTGTTCTTATTAATTATATAAACGCTTCAAATTTACACTACTTATATTTATTACAATATTATCTGTGATTTTTTATTACAAAAAATATTGTTACTTTATAGTAGAAATTATAGGAAATATATCACACTTGTTTTTGTTGTTTTATTAACAATTATGTTTAAACAAAAAATCTTAAGCAGGGTGGAGGGAGGAAGGCGAACTAGAACGATTTTCTTTGTTGTTGCGCAGTTTTTATAGATTATATAAAACCCGTATTACATACTAATATTTAACAAAAAAAGTAATTAACAGAATACGTTTTGCCGTTTTTCTTTTAAAACAAAGGGATTGGTATTTATTATTCCATTAATTTTTGTTAATTAATTTTTTGTTCTTTCTTTGATATTTTTAAAAACGAGAGATTGTTGCACACTTTCTTTTGTCATAGACAATTTAATTTATTTTTTTTTTAGATTTACAAACGGGATGCAAATGGCCTGGAATAGAAAAAAAGAGTAAATATAAGTCAGATATAAGCTTACGAGCCGAGACGTATGTTGTTTCTGTTTTGTCAATTTTTATTTGGAAAATTAAATTAGCGAAACATTATATTCAACATAAATTCCATTTTATCCTGTAATTTAAAAAAATCATACCACCTAAATTATAAAAAGGAGGGGGGGGGGGAACTGGGCAGCGGAAAAAAAGAACAAAGAGAGAATGGGAGGGAGAAGAAGAAGGTGCACTCAAATCTTAAGAATTTAGTTCCCTCTCTACAAAATACAAATAAAAACAGTAGACTAGATCCAGGACGTTGGCACTAAATGGAGTCAGAGAGTACCAACCCATATGAATATGCTGTGAAAACTTGTAAGAATTCCTAGGGAAATAACATCTCAACAAGTTGTCTCATCAAGCCTTAGCATGGATCTTTGAGTAACATCAAAAGTGTTCAGCAAATTGAACACTCCACCCCCAAGTAGATTCCAAAATAGACAATTCGAATAAAGCATGGGATCCCGTAACGTACCAAATGGGTAACATTAGAAGTGGGTGCTTGACACGTAAACTGAGCCTGTAAATGAAAAGCTTGTTGTGCAAGGGTTCAACGGCCAATTCACGGAAAAAGAACCTCCACCTTATTTATAAGTCCGATGGAAACCATCAGATTCGGGCAAAACTGTTACAACGACTTTTACAATGGATTATGTAATGTCAGTTTGGTACCTGGAAATCGATCAGACTCATCAGAAGGACAGGAACTTCATCATCCGCCCTAAAGCTACAGGAAACCTTTTTGGCGTCTTAATTAAACAAATATTAGTACCAACACTATCAAAGAAACCTTGACTAGTATTGGATTGGAGGAGCATCTTACATATTGGATAATATCCATGCTAAGAACCAAGATAATTCAGTCGGATGTGAGAGGCAGCCACTTGACCAGAGCTATTAAACAGAGGAGCGTCCCAGGGTGACGCCTTCTGTCTGGTGCTCTGGCTAATAATCATGGACGAAATCTTGCGAATATTGGAACTGATGCTGCCCAAATTCCACCTACCGCAGCCGAATGAACAAAGATTGGTTCTTTCCTCCATTGTAATGTATCTGGATGTAATCCTGGATCCGAAGCTAAATTGGAGATAGAATATAAAACTGCGGGTTAAGAAGGCCGGTAGAGCCATTTATGCCTGCAAGAGAAGCTTTGCAAAGAAACGGGGTCTGGATGCTGGACAGCGAAGCCTTATGACGACAATAACATCATAGACGAAGTACCTTCGGAAATCTGGGCATTCCCCACAGACTATGTCACACGCAAGCTGAACTTCACGAGAAACTTTGCGGTGGACTTTTCAACTAGGGCAAAGTGGAAGACTGGCGGCGTAGTCCCGGTCATAGAAACGTAGAAGGAAACGAACGGGGCTCTGCTTTTGGCAGTCCTTCTACCGGTACAGTCTGTTTTCCGCTGGTAATTGCCAGACGCGTGCAAATGCATGCAAGATTAGCGCTGTCTGTAGGGGTCTTCGCCCATAGGGGGCCATGCTGCCAGACTTGGCATAGCCTACAATTCGAATTGTCAACGATGCGGAGAAGATGAGGAAACTTTCAGGCACTGCACTTCCTTTGCGATTTTCCAGCTCTAGCTAGAGTCAGGCTGCGGTTCCTAGGTAAACCATTCTTTTGAGGACCTCAGAGAGATCTCTGGCTGCAGTGCGGGAGAGGTGCTTTCCTTCGTGAATGCTACGGGCTGGCTGTGAAGATCTGAGGCATCTCAGATCTCTCTGATCCTCCTTGCTCTCATAACAGCAGTCACAGGTTTAGGAGTTTGTGGTATCAAACCGCCGCACCACAACGCTAAATGGACTCGTCGAAGCGACCACTAAGATTTTCGGAAAATATCAGGTTCACTTTCCAACGTTAGGCTAAGGAGTCGAAAGACAGGCTTCTGTTTCCTCGCAATGTTTTTTGTTAGTTCGACGTTAGGGACCGTGGACTATCTTATTTTAGGCTGCGCTGTTATCGCACCGGTGCAATATGTGGACAGGCACAATGCTGTTTGTATGCTGATTCATCAGAAAATTGAATATATATGTGGACTGACCCCCGGGAAGATATCTGGTTTACCGATATCAGCCGCAGGCAGTAGTTAATAGTTCTGCTTTCCATTTCAAATTCAGAGATATTTTATTAACGTTTTATACGAACATTCTACCACTGGATAAGGATGCAAATTACACAATGAGCAGAATCTTAGCTGCCTATCAATTTTCTATCATTGGTTTGGATTTCATGATGTGGAAAAAAAATCTAATCTCATTAATCTTTACTGTTTTTCATGACTTTTATTTTCTAGGGAAGCTGTCTTTCCCCAAAAAGTTACTTAATTAAGGTTTCTGAATTTGAAATGGAAAGTTCTGATTTCTGAATTTTAAATGGAAAATTCTGAAATTGACTTGGAAAAATTTGAAACAGTTTGGAAAATTCTGAATTTGATTTGGAAAATTCTGAATTTGATTTGGAAAACATATAATTTAACGGTTCATGATGGGTGATTTCAAGGGCATGGTAACTGCATTGGATCCCAGGAGTCGATGTGACAAAGCAGCGATCAAGAGAACAGAGCCATAATCATATCGTGAGCATGTAGGGACACAAACTCAGCTGTCAAAGACGACACGCCCCGGACATTCCCTTTGCTGTATCGCATCCTCTGACCTGATATACTCGTCAAATCAGAATTTTGATCGTTGCCTATTTTCAAGCAATTAACCATGATTCCATAAAAAGGCTGTCAAGGGTTGCAACAACAAACAAGTTTTCGTGTCTAGAAATTGGATGAAAGGCCACAACATGGAAACCATAATGCAATCTGGACTTTCACAATGCTATTGGTATTTCCCTTTTGTTTGGGTAACTAGTCGCAGAACAAAGCATTAAAAGCTGTCTCCTCAATTGTCTGATAATTTATTAGATGTTTGCTCTCCGGGTCTTTCCTTAAGAAAAAATGTGCAATTACAAGACAATAGGAACCTTTCGATAACAAAAAAAAAGATCGTTTGGTTTGGCACAACACAAGTAAAACCAAAATAGGATTTTTTCATATTCCTTCTAATTTTTCTAGAAAATTCTCAATGTGATTCCTCTTTCCATCCCTTGCTGTGATTCCTCTCTGGAACAATACATTTCTCTTAGAATTTACGTTTGCCTGTAGTACATTAAGATTTATTGGAATTTCAATGGTTTTACCTGCTGATCGACACATCATACCCTGCTCAAAGGCATATCTAACTACATGTCAGCCTACCTGTGCATATGTCTACCCAACCAACTAGTCTAGGTTATTTCCACATAGTTTTTTTTCTCTGTATTCCTACCTGAACCCGGGACCCTCTTGAAAACACCGGAGACACTAATCTTCAACGACCTTAGCTGGTCTTTCTCTGAAATTTCAACAATTTTTTCTGTCATTTTCGTAGTAGGTTTTTTTTTTGGTAGTATGTGATTTGAATGTTTTCATAAATCAGAAAAACGACTTTGGATAATTGCCATAGGTTTTCAGGGGACGAAAAAGGAAATCCAAGGGAAAATTTTTGGTAGTGAAAGGGAAACAGAAGACGAAATCAAATAGGATGGATGGCGAGGGATGAGAGAAGCACAGCCTGGTTATAGTGGTATGTTAAGGAACCTCAAAATGAAGCATATTTGTAAAGAAAACACGTTTCGGTGGTAAGGGACTGGGGCGATTTTTTGAAAATGGACAATTGTTTTTGAAGGAGACAGAAATAAATGAACCTGAGCGTATGGTTGATAAGAGTCCCTGCTTAATGAGATGCACCACAAAGAAAAAATTGGAGAAAGCTTAGCAGGAGAAAAAGAACGAATGATAAAGAAAGAACATCCATTTCCAGAGAGTAGAAATCTTCAGTCAGTCTTCAAAACATTGCCCAAACCATTAGAATTTCCAATAATAATGAAAACTACCAAACGCTACGTACTGATAGATACTTTGAAAAAAAGTTACATCCACTTACAAGTCGCAACCATCCAAATTTTCTTATCATATCTCCCACATACATGGGGGCTTTTTTCTTTTCATTTTCAACTTTCATGGTCTTGTTGAATGTTTCCTTTTTTATCTTATCAGAAACAGAAAAATATACAAATATATTTTCACACAATTATTCATTAGATAAAAGATAAATACATATTGAATGAATTCCAACCTACACTGCGAATGTCATGCGCAATCAACGAGAAAGTTAGGGTCAGCGAATAAAGTGGATTTCTATTTGATTGTGCTCTGTAATATCTCACACCCTTGGCTACGTAAAAATTACCAGCCCAACTGATTCATTTGCCTACATATAATATAGCAGACTAACAGATATCAGTAATAATAAAACAAAAATACACTAACAAGAAGAACAAATCGACACAGGTAGGAGAGGAAAAGACAGCCCAAGAATAAGAAGCAGCCCCAACGTCTTATCTTACCATTGAAGAATAAAATACGACGATGCGTTGAAGGGGAGAGACAAGAGCTATATGGGCAAGTCAAGGCTCACAATATATATATATATATGGAAAAACAAAAAGAAAGATAGCCCAAGAAAGGTACAAGATATAAAAAGCCGCAGACCAAGACCAACCAACCGACCAAAGAAGCGAGAAAAGTTTCCTTTTGCTTAAAAATGGTTCAATCTTATTAGTATTGTGGTTGTTGTTGTTGTTGTTAGACTTCTGCAACTTTTGTTTGATAGTTTGTCTAATGGTCAGAACTCCTCACAGAAGCCTCCACACTTCGGGAGGAGGGGCGAAGGTAGTTACAGCAACAAAGCTCACCAGAATAAGAAGCAAAAAAAACAACAATAACAATTCGAGAAGAAACATTTTTATGGAAATTCCCTCCACGGTAGATTATTTTTTTTTTTCATTTTAAGATACATTGCATGTAGGAGATAACAAGATACATCGATATATGTATTGTCATTTTCATTCGCAATAGAATTATAATTTTATTTGAGCTTGAATGATTTGATGTTGTCGAAGAAGAATAAGCATGGAATCCTGTGCTCCACACGTTCTGATTTGCATCGAGGCAAGTCCATCTAAATCAGAAAAGGAGGTAATATCTCTCGGGGTCCAAGGGTTAGCCTAGAAGGGTTTTTCAGAAACCTGGAAAAGATTCTAACCAAGATATATGTGCAATTTCGAAGGGAACGGGGGCCAGGGAGGGAGGGGGTCCAAATTTTCTCCATATTATTCTCACCATAGGAGTGAATTCAATTTACAACGATATCCTTCCTCATTAAATGCAATTACTCTGATTAAGTGGACTCAAAAACTTCGCTTCAAATATGTAAACATTTTGCATTGAAAGGACACGATTTACACCAAACTTTCCAGGCGCGACTCCAAAATAAGGGCAGGCGAAAAGGGCAAATATGTGTTCAGGCCATGTGAGGAGCGCCACATAAGTTATCAGTAGTTTTTGTTCATCTCTGATATGTGGGCGAAAATGGCTATGGAAAGGATACCCAGGACACAAAACCACCATGGGCGACCAGAGAAAGAGGAAACTTACGATGCTACGGTTTAGGGCCTCAATATCAGCGGCTTTTAGGTTAGAACGCTAGGCTACCGTAGCGAGAGGTCGCTGTTCAATTGTGGACGCGGGCGAGGGGGGGGGGGGTATCGTGACTGGATGTCGGATCAGGGTAATAATCACGGGTGAGCTTAATGTTGACCACATTGCCCTCTACAGGGTACAGGGTACCGTAGTTCTGCAGTGCACCGTTACGGCCTTGAATGAAGCCCTAACCATGCTTCAAGGCCCTGATGCAATTAGACTGTCGCGACACTGCTAATATTATTATGAGTGCAGGCAGCGCAGAAACTATTGTCAGCCGGAGAAGTTCGAATCGACTTCAATAGAGGTGCGCTTCCAATGCTTCATCTTTGAACACTTCCCGGGGCATGCACCAGTGGCAATCATCGATCCGATTCATTGTGGGCCAACAAAGGGAACCTAAACACTTTTCAGAAAGGAGGATGAGGCTTAGTTCAGGTAGTCAAGTCTACACCTGTCCTTTGTTAGTCCTACACTGGTGCATGATATGTCCTGGCACGTTAGCGAGAACTATCCTCACAGTGATCATAAGGCAATTATTTAAAGAGCATATCCAAAGCCGAGAAGGCAAAAGTATTGGATGATCAGAACTTCATGGGAGTGTGTACTAAGACTACGTGTGACAAAATGCACCTCTAAGGCATGTACCATGCCCGAAATTGCACATTTTCTAGCAGAAGACCCAACTACTGGTGGAATAGTGAACTAGGCAGCCGTCGATCAGCCTACTACCGAGCCAGATGAGCTCAGAGGGCTTTAGGTAGGATCGATCAGGTGTGAAAAGAGCATGCGTATAAGTAAGCCCATAAAAACCTCAAGCTCTCCATTTCGCGGAGCAGCTTAAGGGAGCTCTGCTCGGAGGCGGATGAAAACCCCCTGTCATCTTTACAGAACACATGCTCTATCCTATTGTTGTAAATAATCTAGAAATTATTCCCCAGGAAGGGAGGGGCGATTTCAAAGATCTCTGAATATATTCTGGGTAATAACGACCGACGAAATGTTGGAAATTAGCAGTATAATAGGTGACAATAGAGTAATTAGGCTCGCTGTTATTTGAATGGTGCATGTCGGAGGGGATATTCCTGCACCGAGGAAGCGTCAAAAGTTAGTACTGTTACCTAAGACTGACAAAACTCCAGGTGAGCCATCCTTGCAAAGGAAAAGGCGGAAGCGATCCTCATCATCAAGCATATCGTAAAAGAAATTATGCTCGCATTAGAATTGAGAGTTACATCATCATTTCCAAGCCGTCCATCAAATACTTGGGAGTGATGGCAGATGCAAAGCTCAATTTTAAGCAGCAAATAGAGTATACTTGCGAAAAGGCACCCACCATAGTGTTGTCCTTATAAGAATGATACCACGGTGGTGAATTCCATCAAGCTGCATAGCGTCCTAATTTGCGGAACAGCGCTGCATATCTTATCTAAAGCACATAAGCTGAGTGCGGTCTACAGGTGAACAGCCCTAAGGGTATGTTCTGCTTTCAATTCGTCGCAGATGATGTGGCGTTCGTCTTTCCAGGAATGTTGTTAATGTTATTTTGACAGACGATATACTGAACATGACGACTCTTCTATTTAAATTGGACACCTCACCTGATTGTCGGAGCTGGGATGAAATCGCATAGGAGCCAGATCACGTATTCTCCAATGCCCGAGGTTCGAGGAAATATGAAGGAAGTTAAAAAGAAATCTGAGTGAGATGCTATCGTCGGAAAGTTGTGTCTACCCCAAAAAAGGAAAGACCTTTACCTTGATATAATAGTGACAAACATAGTCTCACTTAATAGTTACTAACTGGGAAGACCTTCAACCTCCTTCAATTTTATCAATCCCATTATTAATTCTCAGGTGGAAGTACGACCACAATCTTACTTTTTCAACAGATAGACCTAAACTCTAGCCGTGACTACGGTAGATTTCTTGAGCATCTTACTACCGAGCAGGGGAAGGCCAAAGGAAAAGCAGCTTCTCAACATCAGTACGTATGGTGTTCCTCGACTATGGTCGTCTTTTAGTTAGTATTCTACTAACCAAAATGAGGCTTATGATCAAAAATTGGTCTCATCATTCAACAACAGCCGTTCAACTCCACTTGGACCAGGAAAAGTGCCGAACCTTATCCAGACTACATTACCCGATTGGAGAAAAGGCGAGGGAGTCAGTGATAAAGAGAAGGAGTCGCAAAGTCAGAGCTAGAGGCCGAATTACAAAACTAGCGTTTAGAAGCAGACTTTGAATCCAATAAGAAAATTAGGTCCAACCAATAGAAAAGGGAATGCCCTATTATGGGCCCTCTTTAACCTGGCCCTAGAGAAAGTGATTCGCGATGCAGATGTCAATGCAAGAGGCACCACCCACTTCAAATCCACCCAACTACTGGCCTAAAATGACGATATTGGCATTATACGAAGAACAACCCGAAATGTACAGTCTACCTTCACCCAGATCAAGCAGACTACGACTCATTGAGATCGTTGAATACTTCTCCTATCTAGGGTCGCAAATCACAACCGATAACAGCTATGATAATGAAATCCGCGCACGGTTGTTGGCTGCCAAGAGAGCCTATTTCAGCTTACAAAGACTGTTTCGCTCGAAATGTCTCACCACAGAGTCAGCCCTTATGTATTCCTAGGCGGCCTGGGTTCTTAGCAAGAAAAATTGCGAACTCTTGGCCGCGTTTAAGAGAAGAATCTTTCGAAAAATTGGTGGCCCCCTTAATGAGGATGGACGTTTTCGTAGTCTACATAACGACGAAATCCATTTGCGATATAATGACCGTCTGGTTGTGGATAAAATCCGGCTTAACAGGTTGCAGTAATATGGATGAGGATGATCCAGCCCGGAAAGTCTATAAAGGCAATATCTAGAAAAAGAAGACGAGGCAGAACTTGCCTAAGATGGAGCGATGGTATAGGTCAGAACGCCAGACAGCTTTTAGGGATATCGAATTGGTAGACCTCGGGGCTAAACCGGGATGTCTGGATTTCCTTACTAAGGCAGGCCTAGACCAGATACCAGTTGTTGCACCGTTGATGATGAACGGACAATAGCGCAACACCTCCCAAATATGAAAAAGAGGGTTCATAAAACTAACAATTCTAGCAACAGAAAGATTAAACCTTATTGTTAATGAGTATATGCCCAATATGGACTTGTAGGAAGGAGTAAGTTCCTGGCTTTACAACAAAAATAAGACAAGTCATTCTAGGACGCAGTTCAAATATTCATAGTTACCAGATCTCGATAGTTTAGCTAAGCTTCAGGCCATGACTGGAGTTAGATATGTTTTGCTGCCAAAGGACCTGAGAGACAGAGAGAGGGGAGTAGGATTGTCAAACAAATATCCTTCAGAGCAGAGTTTGCAAGCAACAACTCGACGTGAAATCCCGGCTTTGCTTCCACCTCAAATCAGTATCTTAAAAAGTTTTACTATAACCTTTCAAGAAAATTATTAAAATTAGAGAAAAAAACCGTTTGCAGATTTATTTGTCATTCAGCTTTCTGCCTCCTTATTTCTGTGCGTCATTCCTTTTTCTGAGTAAATTTTTTGTGTTGCTGATTTGTGCCACTATAGATACAAAAAAAGACAAACTACATACACCTTTTTTATAATTTGTTATTCAGCAGAAACCACATAATCTTTTTGGTCTTCTATTATTTAAATTAGATAAATAAATCAACCAGTAAATCTCCTCTATAAATTTGAAGCTTAAAATGGAATTTGTGGATGATGGTAATGGTGACTAACAATATTGTGTCCATGTAATGGATATTGTAAAGAAATATAGTAGAAAATATAAATTTTCTAAGAATTCTAAAGAGAAACTGCCAAATGAGAAACAGCTGACAAAAGGTTAAAAGAACTTGCACAAATGAAATAAATGGTTCCCGAAATGCTGGATATATTAGCAAGATCTTGTACTGAAGAAGGGAACAAATGGTTCCCGAAGTACTGCGTGTGCAATAGGAAGATATTTAACCAGAAACGGAATAATCATATGCTGACTTTTGTCACAACTGGGTGACCAAACACGCTGGGCCGAGATTTACTTCTAAACTAAGCAAAGTGAATATCGCATTTATCTTTCATAAGCCCTGAAAATTAATATTACCGCTTGACAACAGAGAAGAGAGAGTCAATTCTGAAAACATACAATTTTAGAATCCACTAGCCACTGATATCCCATCAGTCAACTTCAATGGAATGCTGAAAATCGAAGTCGACCATCCAATTGTCTCCTTTCAACGACATTAGCAAGAATAAAATTAATACAAAAAAATAGTAAATTCTTAAAAATCTCATATGTAAAAAAATTATAAAAGATTGAAAAAGAGAAAAAAAAAATCAAAGATGTCATCTTAATATTCATCGCCATTTTTTACGTCACTCTATCTTTACATTTTCTCCCCTAAAATTTTTCCTTTTATACCAGATATATCAATAAAAATTCGATATTCATAAAAATGCTAATCATTCCAATAAATTGGTTGAGCATATGATAATATTTTTTGTTGAATTTTAACTTAATGCCTTTGAGCTTCTCTGTCCGGGTGTCGATTGTAATATATATATTTTCTTTGTATACCCCCTTATTTGTTTTTGTATTATTTCTTTTATGGAATTTTTGTCTATTTCGTTATCATTCAAACTAAAAGGTTTGATTGTCGCTATCTATTAGGTAATGTAAACTATGTTTTGAGCCATTGTTTTTGTTTTCAGCTATGTTTCAAAAGATACTTTTCAGTGAAGGCCTAATTTCATAAATAAAAGAAAAATCAACATAGGTCCAAAAAAATAATCAGGAAAGATTACTGGAAATCTCGTTGGCCTTATTAGGAATATTCTCTGGTCAACCCTGTTAGGAATATTCAAAACCTTCGTAAACCTTCAAAGTTATTACAACTCTAAAAAAAGTTCTCCAACTTTTTCAAAATCTTCAAATCTTTACCAAAGTATGCGTTGCTAGGGTTGCTGGAAGGCAATGTACTATCAACAGGCTCGTAAGGACAAAGCCCAGGCCCAAGGTGTAAATCTCAGAATCGGGTTCCTTGATCATCTTCGGCAATATAAATTCCAATATTAATGCATATCAGAGAAGGAAGTTTTATGAATTTATTCTCAGGTAATAGGCTTCCTTAAACTTATTGCTGGACTCAAATTCCCTGGAGTATTCCATATCTCCTGGAAATAACGACACTGAAACTTAACGAGCCAGATAGGCATAGTTTTCACATTTTTGATACAATGTAGTAGGCGCGAATAGTACTGTCGTCTTTTCGCAGAAATTGTCTGTTATTTTTAGAATTGTCAAACCTGTATTTTGAAAGACGCCGATGGATATCTGTTGCATCCAATTATCAATCTATTTCGACAGAGGAGTTAGGCCCTGAGGTAAAATTCCTCTCTCTCCCTCTCTTTTCTCTCAACTCTTTGAGCTAAGGAACAAGCGCTCCCTTAATTGAAATTTTCTTTTGATAATATTTTGTGTAAAGTAAATTGCCCCCCTTAATAAAGTGTTAAACTACTTTTCAGGACAATTGAGAGATAAACCACAACATTTTCTAGTCAGTGAACTAAATATGCACCCAAGTCCACAAATTCAACTCTCAAATGGAAACTTTTCAACAACTCACATATGGAGGAAGCTAATCCCGGAGGTTACGAGCGCTGGCCATATTTCGGACTAGCATTTTCAAATAAGTGAGGAGGAGGTGTCAGATAGTGAAACTGGAAAGCGCTACTCTACGTGTCTAATCAGCCTGTGTAGGATTGATAAATCTCTCATTAGGCGTATGACACCTTGGATCTAAAGAAGACACTATTTTCTTTTAATTATATCGCCCTTTAATGAAGTTATTGTGTCAAATCATCTGAAGACATCCAATTATTAAAAGGCTCTTCCAAGTACGGACAATGGAAACATTAACTTTATTCGTCCCAATACGAGGGCCTATATCCTTTCAAAATAGGAAAGATTAATCCGAGTTCCCTCCAATGAGAATCACGTTATCGATCAATTACAATTGTCCGACAATCATAAAACTGTGAAAGCTACTTTAATCTCAGAGAACATGATGTGTCCCATTAAGCAAGGCAGTTGAAACCCAGCTTTGCAATTTCAGGGGGAGGAGGCATCGTATCTGCATTTCCTCTCTGGTCTTTCTCTCCTCTGGAGCATAGATTTCATAATACCTAATAGGGCACGTCTGCACTTCGGGGGGTATCCCACGGCATATCTTTGACCTGCTTATTGGAGCAGCTGTCATCTTGAGTTTAAAACAATTTGGTGCCAGTTTTGTGATAAAACTCCGCCATAAAGGAGAAAGGTTTGAGGCAACATACTTTGTTCTATCCTCAGTAAAACAGAAATAAAATGCTGAGATAAGGGAAAGAGATAAATAAAGTAAAGTGGGAGTTATTCCACTATGCTAAATCCTACCTGCTCTCTCTTGGGGACAGGTCCCGCGACAGATCGATCAGGCAAATGCATCCAATGTCGTTAAAAACAACATGATCGGATCGGAAAAATGCTAGAACATCCACTTCAGGTGATGCGGCAGAACACAAAGGATCTTCGCGGTCAATTTAACCACTTTTTTTTAGTGTCCCAAAGGGGTAGCTCCCTCTAGGTCGTCTCTGGCCACTCATGGTTGTCGTCTACCCATCGCAATTCCCATTTTGTCATTACAAATGGCACCTCACAAAACATCTGAGGCAGGAAAAAGAATGATCGAGGATGTAATCCTTCGTGGATCCTAACTTTCGATCGCGACACTCAGATCCGGAGGAGGTTTACGACTCCACGCGCAGCTTTCGAGTCGTTTTTTTAGGTTTTTATTTCCAGATTTAGTTCACGTGTGTTTATTTCGTTAGGTGCACGCGAATCCCCGCGTTTATTTAAGTATTTTTCAGTATCCGGTGCGGAGCCACGCACCGATGTGGACACGTCAAATTTTGCATGACACGTGAGAGATGGAAGTGTTTAAAGGACCCTCCCCCCCCCCCCCCCCTCTCACATTCTGGAGGCTGGCTAGCACGTGTCGACGGAACACTTCGATGAAGCTTCAGAATTTGCGGGTGAACCTTCACGGTCAATTTAACCAATTTTTTTAGGTATTTGGTATATTTTGAGCCAAGGTCGACCAATTCGATATACCTAAAAGCTGTCTGACGTTCTGGCCTACGCCATCGCTCCATCTCAGCCAGGGTCTGCTTCGTCTTCTTTTTCTATTATAGAAATTGTCCTTACAGATTTTTCGGGCTGGATCATCCTCATACATATGGATTAAGTGACCCCCCCACCGGCACATATCCAGCCGGAGTTTATCCACAACCAGACGATTTTGTCATTATGTAGACTACGGAATCATCGATCCTTATGTAGGGGTCCAAAAGTTCTTCGAAGCATTCGTCTCTCGAACGCGGCCAAGTGTTTGCAATAAAAAATATCACCAGTTTCGAAAAGTACTAAAAGAGTCCTTTCGTTTGATACCCCATACGAACATATTCGGTGAAAAAAAAATTACACCCTCCCTTTCACATGTATGCGCGCCCCCTTAAATCCAGTGCAAAATGATGCCACCCGTTGTATGTAAAGGGGTTGACAGACCACACGTGGTCACCAAATTTATCAACTTTTTTGGTAGACAATCAATAGAGATTCATCATTGAATCTCTAAAATTCATACCGTCTTTAAATGAGCCGGGGTCAACAAATCGACTTTTCTTTGAGGTCAAGAGCTTGACAGCTTGACAAGTTGTCTTGAAAATAACATTTTAAACTCGACTTGGTAGGAGATGAGACGGAATTTTCGGGTAACCTGTCCTCCCTTTTCTTGAGCCTTTGTCTCAATCAAGGTTTGCCATTTTCATCGATCATAAATTTGGTCCGCGGTAAATATGATGAAACCTTTAAGCAGAGTAACTTCATTACTCTTAAATAAGAACCAGCAAAACAAAAATATTCAAAAATCAAAGGTGACGAAAAAGTGATTTCCATCACAATCCCCAATCCCATTTCAATGTTACGACAACAATAATCATAACACTAGCAAGAGGGAGAAAAAGTTACCATCAAAAGATTTAAAATTGCCAAGAAAATGATAATGAAACTAGATAAAAAAAAAACGATCGATTAAAAAGAGGAAACCAACCAACAAAAACCATGAAAAATAGCACTTATCCCATCTAATCAATTCAAATCATCTCAATCAATTAAGAAACATATATATATATTCAAAACTAGTGTGAATTATGCATAAATTACTGGAATTTCGCGTGAACGGTCACATGGTGTGATATTTAGAGAGAATTAAAAATTTTAGGAAAAAGAGAGAAACAAAATAGTCATATAGTGTCTCCACGCATTTTGGCATTGTGGTTTCATGAGTTATTTCTGTCCAATTTGGTATATCATGGTCTGTCATGGTAAATGCAAATAAAATAATTGTTTAAATGTTGAGGAAGAATGTAAGAAGTGGTTTACGTATACAGTATTTCGGGAACATCAACGAAAATCGCATTGAGGAAAGGAATAGTAGTCCACAGGTTACAGTATTTCGGGAACCAACTAACCCCTTCATTACAGGAGAAGACATATTGAATCTGTAACATATTGAATCTGTTTCTTGAGGTGGGGAAGAAGCATAGCCTCTGAAGACTCAAACCATAGTTTCAGATTCCAGATTCATTAATATATCACAGGATTTATGTCAATGGAATCGACTGTACCCACTCGAAGCCCCCTCCCCTCCCTCGGTTGTACGCATTTGTCATTTCAAAACACTCGGAGACTAATAGGATCTTGAGTGAAAATCAAGACTAAACTATTTCAGTGCCAGCCTCTCACTCTCCATACAGCCCTGGAAATTTTGGCATACACAGTATGACAATAAGCTTGGGCTTGTCACGTGCATACTTCCTTGTCGATATCCGAGGTAACAAGGTAGTCAACTCAGTAACCGGTCCGGTCTCAGTCTATCCACAACATCTCTATAATTTCACTAATAGTCATACTTTCGAAAAAACTTGGACCTACCCTGGCGAACTGGTAGAGTTCAAGGCTGCCTGCTCTCCACAGAGTAAATCTATTTCGGTACTAGGACTACCAGTGCATCACGAGGAGTCAGACAGCAGTCACTCTTGTCTTCGACAGACTACTTTGGTAGTACCCTCGAACCAGACAAGGACCAATCTCGAGACCTGCAGTAGCAAGGAGTAACCCACCCCACTTTATTTCGAAAGCAGATGCAAAATAGGGGGTATTAACCCGTCATCAAGGACTTTTGGAAGAGGTGGCCACCGAGCAAAGGAGAAGAATCCATCAAATCAGGTGGTAGAAGCACTGATAGCATTTGAGATGAGGTGTTGCTCCATTTGGAGTGGATATCCTTAGGTCCTTACAACCATATCCAACGCCAAAAATTGGGACCATCACTAAGGGCTAGTCTGATATCGAATGCAAGAGGCATGTATCCTATTCGAGGCTTAGAAATGAGACTGTGGGAAGGGAAGATTCCACTATGCAATCTATTCCCCAGTAGAACTTTGGACAGGACTACTATAAAAGGAAAAAAACATATTACAAAGAAGCCTAGCATACAACATCAAGGACACAGGTTAGGTTACAACGAGGGGAACTAGTATTCATTGTCAGATGCTTATATTGTGAGATTGGATTAGTTTCAAAAGGCGACGATTCAAAAATTCAGTGCTAACTGTTATGGAATTAAGGATTCAAACTCATATCTCCGATTTAGGATATTCTCGAGCCTTGCGAAAAGCTCCTCATATCGCTGTTCCTGATTGTGTTTCACTAGGAGGACATAATGAATGAACACATCTCAATAATCGTGAAAGAGATTTTCGAAATAAAATTTCTTAAGTCAAAATATAAATTTATTTAAGATTAATTTATTTCATTCTTTAAATTAATTATAAATGAAACGGGAGAATAAAAAATTGATGATGAAAAGTAATGGAGGTGAAAATTTCTCGATGGTATAGAACTGAATATGAATTTTAAATCTCAGTCACTTCTTGATTGATTTGAAGGACGAGACTGTTAAATTCTAAATATTTGATCAAACAATTGAAAGTAAATTTGGTATAAAAAAGGTTTATTGATCTATACTTCAGTAAATAATTTTTTTTCTTTCTCTTACTTATCTTTAATAAACAGTCTATTACTTAAAATATTTCACACCACCAAAGCAAACATCTTTTAAAGAAAAAAAGCACCTGAAAAGTTGTCCAACTTTGAAAATTTTTAGAAAATTTTCAAATACAATATTATCAACTTTTCATATTTTTCCAATAATTTTAATTTATTGCATTTTAACATAATAAAATCTAAAAAATACTAGTAGATGCCTAGACTCTACAAATAGTAATAAATACGAATTTATTCTTTACAAAATTCTAGAAAGAAAAACCAAAAACAACTAGGTACAGAAAATTGAGGAAACCGAGCAAGGCAGGATAGCTTGAAATTTATTTTCAATTAAAAATAAAGCGTATTGAGACGACGACCGTTACAACCATTGATAGAGGCCTTCCAAAAAATAACCCAAACCAGAAGAAATCTTCCATTTTCAATTAAAAGTAAAGTGAATTGAAATGACGTCTATTCTTGCATTTATTAATTTATATATGGGTTGCCCTTCGCCCACTGCTTGGTGAAGTGCGGTTACTGGAAATGTGCTTCAGCTCCCCCCTCCCCCTACGACTTTCCGAGACGCTCACACTCGTCCTCTACTGTTCTGCACCAAGTGCCCTTGGGGCGATCCACACGTCGGCAATCTTGGGAGAGTGGATTCCACTGCATGACATAGCCAGCCATGCAATTTTCGCCCTCCCCCCCAACCCCCTTCATGTGTGACCTATCCACTGCCACTTAATGCCAATACCACAAAATACTGCAATAAGCAAGTGCCAAATTGAACAAGTGAACAGTTTTGTTTTTTTGGGCTTGCAAGTTGCTAGCAATGGAACTAAGAAGAAGGAACATGGAACCAAACACATTTTTCAATACTCGACAGAATTGGAAGGCATGTATCGATATGGGTGGGGTTCGAGTTCGACTATTCGACCATCGTAAGTAAGTTAGTGAGTCCACTCTAGAAATCCTTTTCATTGTTGAATTCCCAATTGGGAGAGTGCTGAAGTATTCCCCCATTGAGCTGCAGAAGCAATAGACGGGCGACGAGAATCACTTCTATGGTGCAATCTAACAAAACCCTCAAAGACCGTTTTTGAAAGAAAAAGAACTGTGTCTTTCTACATTATCAACATTTGAAATTTCAACAAAATTCAAAAAGACTGAAAAGCCCACGCCATGTTGTCTGACGTTACAACTCGAGCCAAGAAACCTTCTAAGCAATTTCTTTGTCTGGCCTTTCTGTAAATCGTAAAACCTCTTTCTATCAATGATAAGACATATCACGACTAACACTCACAGGATGCAAGTATTCCGCTGGTAATACATGCTATATTTGTACACACCCGGTACGGAGAAGTGAAGGGAGTGGGTTTTCCCCCAACAGGACCTGATGAAATCGCATCTGAGCTCTGGAAAGTGAAGAACTAGGACCCAACGCTGTGGCTCAGTGAATTCTTTAATCGGGTTGTTCAAAAAGGTGGAAAACCATCTGACAGACAAGAAAGTACCACAGTTCCAATATGGAAAGGAAGAAGGGTAATCTTCTGGACATTGTTGGACATGTTGTCATTCTTGACAATCGTATTCGCAAAATCGTTGAAATAACACGTGAATCAAGCCGGATTTGTCACGCCTATTTCTGGATCTAGAAAAAGCGTTTGGCCGTGTGCCACACGAACTCAACTGGTACAGTCTACGACAACCCTTAATGCCAGAAGAACTCGTGCGCTGGGCTCAATTGTTCTACCACGATCCGAAAAGTAAAGTTCGAAGTATGACAGGTGTATCAAAACCGCTTCATGCCTCTGTTGGTGTTCATCAACGAAGCGACCTCTCAGCACTCCTCTTTGTTCTGGTTATAGACACTGTCACACAGGACATCCAACGTCCAGCACCCTATACACTCCTTCATGCAGATGATGCTTTCCTAGCGTCTAACAGCAAAAATGATCTCGAGCAACTTGTCCAAAAATGGAAAGATCTTCTCATGCAACACAGTCTCGGATTGAATCTGAATAAAACAGAGTTTTTGATTACCGATCCCCATGAAATAGGCATAGTCACTGTCAGCGGCAGTGACCTGAACGGCATCTTGCGGTATTGGAGACGAAAATGTTGCGTTGGACTAGTGGCGGGACACGTTTTGATCACATCCGAAATGAGGATATCCGCGATCGATATGGGGTTGCACCATTCGTAGAAAAACTGCGAGAGAGGCGTCTTCGATGGTATAGTCACGTAATTCGCGCTAATGAGAATTCACTGCCAAGATTGGTCTGAACATCGAAGTCGATGATAAGCGACCAAAAGTCCGGCCGAAACAATGATGCCTTGATACACTGGATGAAGATTGCAGCCAGAACCAAATGGCGAAACTGTCATGTCAGAAAAAATTGCCTCTCTTGGGCGGACACCCCTTTTGACCGCACGCAGACAATAGATTTTATAAATTTTTTTAGAAAACCCCTCATAGCCAAGGTTCGTGTTTAAAAGCACACACGACACACAAAATTGTGCGTAGGAATACAATCGCAACAAGTTGAAGTGAAAAGTCTAAAAGGTAAAATAATTAATATGTCAGAGAGGAAAGTGCTTTCCTTAAAAGAGAAAATAGATATTCCTAACGCAATATGAAAATGAAAATGCGTCAGTGCGTGAGCTAGCCAAAAGGTGCTATAGGCAGATAATCAAAAATAGTTTCAATATTGATAAATTAATTTGACATATTTCAACCAGATTCGACATAGGAAAGACGCAGACTTCCCTTATTGTGCGTAAGAAAGAGGCATTAAGGGCTAGATGGATTGCTGGAGAATCATAGTATCAATAGTATAATAGTTATAAAACTAGGTAGCTTTCTCCCTACTACAATATATTTTAATAGTTAGTAAATATGTATTTCGAGAGCTACTTACTCTCTTCCTCAGTACTGAAGCTACCCCACATTGGGCGCCAATTCTGTTAAAGAATAAAATATATTGTAGTAGGAGAAAGCTACCTAGTTTTATTTGTATATCAATAGTATGGCATGCGAAATTGGCAGAAACAATTTGGGAGGACTATTCCGGCGCAACAGAATTCCTTGTAATCGATAAAGAATTAGCGACTGAGTCCCTACTAACAATCGCAGAGCTTGAGGTCGATTGTTCCAGTAGCGAAATCTGCTTAGATGAAGTGGCTTCTCCGTCGTATGTTCAGACCTAAACTAGGCCGAAGTGAATTTTTTGTTGAGGATGCATCCACTGAGCCCGCATCCACTTAATGACGTAACGAATCTTTAGAAAGTGTATTCATTTGCATTTACAAAGGTGACCTGTCTCGTCAGATTTTTTCGAAAAACCTATATTATTCCTCCTCATGGCTGGACACCCCTCATGAGCGAACAACAATTGTTCCACGGTCGGTCTCCGCCCATGAGAGTTTTCACTGTAGTGGCAGCCTCTTGATTTTATTTGTTTTTTTTTTTTTTCAAATTTTTGGGTTGGGTAGTTTCTGAGTGTGGGTCTGTGAAAGAAATGGATCACTTTCTACGCCCTGCATTCTCGTTCTTCCCAATAAATGTCAAAACTAAGGCAGGCATAAGGAATTAAAACGTAATACCGTCTCCGTCGTTAGTAGTGATTATTTTATTAAGCAAATATCGATATTTCGGGAACAACTTGTTCCCTGCTTCAGTGCACGGGTGTATGTGAAGCAGCATGTGTCATGGACTGAAGAAGAGAACAAGTTGTTCCCGAAATATCGATATTTGCTTAATAAAATAATCACCACTAACAACAGAGACGGTGTTACGTTTTAGTTCCTTAAATCTTTTCGCTAGAAACAGCGCGAATCACAAATTAGAGGACAGGCTTCGAGGAAAGTACTAACCGAAGCCTTTCATTTGATACCTCGCCCCATAACGATATTTCTTCATTATCAACGGCGCAACAACCGATATCTGGTCTAGGCCTGTCTTAATAAGGAACTCCAGACATCCCGGTTTTACGCCGAGGCCCACCAATTTAATATCCCTAAAAGCTGTCTGGCGTCCTAGTCGACGCCATCATTCCATCTCAGGCAGGGTCTGCCTCGTCGTCTTTTTCTACCACAAATATTGTCCTTATAGACTTTTCGGTTATATTTGATGAGAAAAAATGCACACCCTCCGTTTCCATGTATGGGGACCCTCCCCCCCCCCTTTTGCATATATAGGAATCCCCACTTAAATTCGATGCAGGATGATGCAACTCACTGGATTCGTGAGCGTCCCCACTATATCAAATTTGGTGTCAATCGCTATAACCATTTCCGTGAAAAAAAAGCGTGTGACAGACATACAGGCAGTAAACCGATTCTAATAAGGGTTTGTTTTACCCAAAATCTTTAATAGAAGCCACTGGAGATTTTGTTCATGAGGGAGATCCCTTACCTCTGCTATGGTAGTAAAGTGATTGAAGGTGGTAATATCCCTATATATGTATATAAAACGAAGACTTCATTTAACTAAGCAAGGGGGAGGAACAAAGGCATTATTTCTAGAGGTATTAGTTCAGGGAAAAGCTAGGTGAACAGTTGGAAATTCGCAAAATTATGCATTAAATAAAGAAATAACATATTACAATTGTCTATTAACCCTCAAAACCTGATGGATTCATTTACAAGATCTCTGTTATCATCCAATTTTTTTTTTTTTTGGGTTTTGTCAGTACGTTTTGACGTTTTTTCGTAAATTTTTATGTTTTAGCATCAGGAATTGATGGTTAAGAACGTCTAGGCAACTACGTAGGACCTAATAGAAATTAATTAAAAACATCTAATCTAATCTAATTCTTAGTTAAACTTAGAAGCTAAACATGAAAACTTATATACACACTTTCCTTCTTTTCCCAGCGTTTTTTTTTTTATTATTATTAAAAAAAAAAACAATCACAGAATAAATTTTGTTGAATTTAGCGACGGCGTTTAACAGGTGTTGAAACGTGATCTGTATATTAAGCCCTTCCTTGTCATTGTTGTTCTTGTTGCTATTTGCAATTAAAGAAGGGAGTGCACCTTCCTATACACGATGATTCTTATGGTTTCTGGTTATATTATATTATTTTTATTTCGACGCCTAGATTAGTTTTTTTTTTTTATTATTATTTTATTTTTTTTTTATCTATTTTGTTCCACTAGCACAATCAAGATTTTCTGACTATTCTTTTATTATTTTCGTACACTCTGGATCTGGATGATTTTTTAAGGATTCCATTGATACAACTTTTTTGGCACATTTATAACTTGGATTACTTATTTTACACTTTTTACACATTTCCTTTTTCTTGATGTTTACTTTGTTTTATCCGAGGAGATAATCAATCAAGCTAGGGTTAAGATAGATAGATTGCAAATTTTATAAGTGCACATTTTTTTTTGAATCTTTTTATTTTTTAATCTAGACGCGTTAATATGATTTTTAAAATTTTTTTTTCAACGGACGACTATCGGCAGAAGGGTGGAAAACCGATTGAGATTTAATTTATTTAATTTATTATTTAATGATAATTTTATATCATCCACGTAATAAGGAGAGCGTTGATTTTTAGTAATCACACAATGTGACCAGTGTTAGGATTTTTTTTTTTTAGTTTTGGGGTAGGAGTGTAGATTTATGATGCGAACGACGCGTTGCCGTCGGCAATTCCGCGGATTGGACGCGATTTTTTTTTACACTCCGAGGCAAATTCCGCAAAAGAAAAGGACCTCAATCGGTCCATCCAATATGCTTGGCTGTGATATACATTCACTTACGTTAACTCCTGGGGCACAAAAATAGTTATCCTGGAAAATCTCTACAAGAAAACCGAAGGATTTTCTTGAATTTATTATTTGATTTTTAACATCAACTTTAACTTCCTTTTGTACATTTCTGTGGGAGAACTTACAGCACAAATTTCGCTAGCACATCACAGCACAGAACAATAGAAAACTTCCCGGAAACTGCAACCTATAAACGCACTCAAGATGATCCTTTTCTATCAATTTAATTTTAGCCCGCGCGATCTTCTGTCAAAGCACCTTCCTGAACGCGCCCTTTTCTCTCTTTCTCAGCACTTCCGGTCAGTTTATTTAATCAACGGATTTTCATCGTCCTATGTTTATCATGGGCAAGAGAAACACGCACGCGAAACACCACGATTATTACCGGCGTGCATACATCATCAACCGACACCACGAAGCACGTGAAAAAGGATAACAAGACGCAGAGAATTTTTCACGCGCTCGCCGCCACTCGCGCAAGCAACACACCAACAGTGGGTGGACTGGTGG
The DNA here is from genome assembly GCF_905115235.1 of Hermetia illucens. Taxonomy (NCBI): domain Eukaryota; kingdom Metazoa; phylum Arthropoda; class Insecta; order Diptera; family Stratiomyidae; genus Hermetia; species Hermetia illucens. The sequence goes on along the minus strand of NC_051855.1, from coordinate 14,901,664 downwards.
TGGCTGACGATAGTTGTGGTGGGAGGGCAAGATGAATGGAATATATACACACAATCCGGTCGTGTAAACTTGTGCCCAGAGATATACTTATTGCGACTGGGAGTCCTGCGAGCAGACGCACAAGTATTCAATGATGATCGCGCGAAACGGACCAGCCATGGAGCGGTTGCGTTTCGAACGCGGGGAATTTTTCTACCGCGACCGCGCTCCAACCGCCGGATGCTGTGAATCTGACAGTCGCGTGGGGAAGAACGTTGTGTTTTTTGTGTGTGTATCGGTGGCAGTTTGAAATTTGCGCCCGGCCGATTACTAGGAAGGTTTGTTTGGGTTTGTTTCTGACCCGTGCGTATACCTGCTGGAATGCCGGGTACAGATGAATCGAAATCCTTTGTGCAACAGCAACGAGTTCAGCCAGGACACCTCGGCCCTTTCCTCCGTCCGGATGCTACTACGGGGATTTTTCAAATTTGGCGGGAAGTACGATTTGAATTTCACGAACAATGCACTATAATTCACTTTCGTTGTCAGCAATTTCTAATACAGTTTCAGATGCTTAAACTCAGCTGATAGCGAACTATGTCTCACAAACAACGCCCGAACGTCACCAGTGATACGAAATAACAATTTCGGTGAATATCGGCTGCGACAGCGGGGGTAATTATTACAACAGGACATTTTTTATAACGCCATGCAGCAGTCTGTTAAGAGGCTCAGAAGCTCCTCTACAGCGTTATTAAGGAGTGCATTCACTTATCCTGCACCACCAGAGCTAGACGAAAGCCTTCCAATCGGTCATCTCCAAGATATTGTTTAATTGTCTAGGCAAGTTCCACAAGTAACACGGCTTGCACCCACAATATGTAAACCGCGAGGGACACAACACAGGCCAATCGGTTTCAGAGACCACTATCAAATGCTTTATTTACATAAACAAACCCCGATGCATTTCATGAAAAGGACACATATCCTGAATTGCACGCGTTTCTCATTTATTAAACCCCCGATTTACGGAAAAACAACAAGCAATAGTCATCCAAAACGCTGGTCACACGTTGTCTCAAGGAAATTCCTTAGCCTGGACTACTATTGTGGTAAGAAGCCGATTCAAACAAAAAAAAAAAAATTCAAAAAACACTATACACATATATATATATATATATATTCTCGTTGTAAACACAGAAAACACTCATCCGCCGACGGACCGTGCGGCAACCAACCGACCGACCGGACTAACTTGACTGTATCTCTGAATCTCTTTCTCTATATTCACGCACGCTGTGCTGCTAGCAAGCAATCATCGTGTACAAGTAAGATATAGATGCGGATAGATAACGCACACACACACTCCAATTTATTTTATAAACATACTTTATATGCCTGCCTGTACTCTCAGCAGAAACAGCAGCAATGGAAGCAGCACCAACGAACGCAATAACAACAATAAAAATAACGAGAGCTCATCGAGTCTAACACGTCAGAGCTCCCGAGCTCAGCAGAAATGCAACACGGCTCCTACAATCCATAGCCATGCAGAGCCTCGGCACTGCAACAACAAACAGCTCAATAGCGATGTCGAGGAACCTAACCAAGTTTTTAATCGTTGGGACTTATTCCTTGAAGGGATGAAAGGATATCTTCTGACACATGATTTTCATTGGAGGTCGATAGGAAGCTATTGAAATCTTGGGATGGAATCTTTAATTTTTGCAAACAGAGTAAAAAAAAAAAACCCCAAGCGCGGACTTCTCAGCTAGCTTATGTAGAAAGGACTAAAAGGGCCTTACTATTCTCTCCCCAGGACCCTTCTGAACGTTTATATATGCATATACACTATTTCTTGAGCTAGGGCAGGTTCGATTGAATAAAACAACCCTTGACGGGGGCAGATCGGCCCGTCGTCACGACACTGATTTTCCTTGTTAAATGCATATTGGAAACTATCCCTATTCGTCCTCTGATAAAAGGAAAAGCCACGGATGGGCAGTGTGAAAATGCGGCGTTTTCTTCAGTCCCCATCGGCATGTAAACCCAAAGAACCAAGGAGCAAACACAGAGACATTATGAAACTATATATGTAGAACACAAGGAAAAATTGCATATATACATATATGCGTATATATATAGTATTATCAAGCGTAGAATATGAATTGAAAAAAAAAAAATAAAAATAAAAAATAGCTCCACACAAAAATCAGTCCAAAGAAGAAATAGGAAATAGCGAAACGATGAGAACACGAACACGAAAACATGTAGTTAGTTAGTTAACAAGGACGATGAAGCTGAGACGAGAAACAAAACAACCAAGAACAGAAAGAAAAAAAAAAAAACCCGAAGCAGCCACTCTACTTCCCATCTAACCCCCCACCACCTCTTTTCTCTGCCGCACACACAACACTTCAAGACCCGCAAAAACGATAACTCACTAACAAGATGCTTTTTAACTGCCTCTCTCTCTCGACACCTACATACATATATCTATATGTTTGTATATATATATATATATGCAACTTCTTTTAAATATACTAACATATATATATATATCTGTTTATAGATAGATTTATATCTGAATGACGAATGCATGCACGAGGAACGCGCAAATCAAACCGGCAGTAAAGCAAAGAATCATCAGAGCCAACGAACAAACTAGCAAGTGAAATAAATAAACGAATCATAGCCGAACTAACACGTCAATAAGCTTCGTTATATCGTTAGTAAATTGATTATACACATATCTATATATATATATAAATAGAATATCTGCTATAAACTTGTATACATAGCTACAAGTTAACATATAGACATATATGTAAATGCGATAGCTACTCCTTGGTTGTTTGACTCAAACCGAACGATGACAAGAAGTTAGCCCTAGCGAAGCTTAAACTTTGCAACGAGCAATAGCCCCTCCCCCCCCGTTCACCCTCCCGCTAATCAGACTGCATATATATATACATGGCTTGTTCTCATCTCCAGCTGTCATTAGACTTATTTGTTGGGGCCACGTTGGACCCATTGGATTGTTTCTTTCAGTGTACACACAACATTATGGGGGCCTCTGCGCGTTACATTATTATCAATATTATCAATGCACGTATTTAGATTTGCTCGTTCAGTTCTGTTGCTTGCCAATTCAGAAAATTTTCGAATGGTAACGTTTTAGTATTGGTTAATTCAAGGTTTTAATTTTTATCTACAGTGGTTCAAAGTGAAACTTGGACAAAACGGCCATTAAGGGTCGAAAATTTAGAAAGTAGACAAATTAATTTTTATAAAGCCTGTTTCATGTTAATTTTATATTAACAGAAGCAACAAAAAAATTAAAATCTGAAAAATGAGAAAATTTGAAAATAATTTAAACTCAGACAACTGACAAACCGCTATTGTTTCATCAGAAAATGCCAAAATTTGCGATCGCCTTGATGTTGTCAATTCCCACTTTCAACCACCGCATCGTTTTCGGAAAGTACTAATCAAGACTTTTCATTTGATACCCCACATGACTATATTTGATGAAAAAAAAATGTACAAGACCCCCCTTTTACACCCTTTTACCCCCCCCCCCCCTTTCTAACAAATTTCGAAACTAAGATCATTTTCGGAAAGTACTAATTGAGACCTTTCATTTGATACCCCACGTGACTATATTTGATGAAAAAAACATTTACAAGACCTCCCTTTTACACCCTTTTACCCCCCACCCCCTTTCTAACAAATGTCAAAACTAAGATCGTTTTCGGAAAGTACTAGTCGAGACCTTTCATTTGATACCCCACATGACTATATTTGATGAAAAAAAAATTTACAAGACCCCCTTTTTACACCCTTTTAACCCCCCCCCCCTTTCTAACAAATGTCAAAACTAAGATCATTTTCGGAAAGTACTAGTCGAGACCTTTCATTTGATACCCCACATGACTATATTTGATGAAAAAAAATTTACAAGACCCCCTTTTACACCCTGTTAGCCCCCCCCCCCCCCCCCCCCTCGATGCAGAATTCTATAACTCACTGTATGCGTGAGCGTTCACAGTTCTCACCTATCCACCGAATTTGGTGGGAATCGCTACAACCGTCTCCGAGAAAAATGCGTATGACAGACAGACAGACAGACAGTAAACGGATTTTTACATAGAAACATTTACTGAGATATTTAAAGATAGTTCCACATCCACAGATACAGCGAGTGAAAATTCTGACACAGTAAATTGTCAAAAACATGGTCGCAGCCTGTGATGCCTCTATGCCAAGGCGCAGAAATAACGCTTCCAGATTACCGAAAACCCTAGTGGAATGACGAAATCAGACGACTGCGTACCATATACCTACAAGCGAGAAGAAACTACCAACGCGGTAGAGCGATAATGGTCAAGTTGAAAGGAAGCAGGGCCCGGCAGATAAAGTGACCAGTTTTATTGCGAAGAATAGTGACCACTCTATTCCCACAGGAAAGCAATTGCACTATTGCGGTCGAAAGAGAGCATCCCACCACGGATATCCCAAGTATAACAGAGGATGAGTTTACCATTGACTGCCAAAAGGTAGGGGCTAAAAAAGCACCCGGGGTGGACGGAATACCGAATATGGCTTTAAAACCGGCGATAAAAGCAAGATCGGAATGGTTTGTTTCCACTTTTAATACCTGCTTAGAAGAAGCAGCTTTCGTAGTTGCGGGAATGGTGCCCATTGATATTTTGGCTGAGGAGATCCGAAAACTATACAATTGGAAAGCACGTAGTGAACATAATGCCGAAGATCGACGACGAGAAGAGAGAGCGCGCACAATCAGGGGGTGGCAGGATCATTGGGATAATTCTCATCTCTTCCAAATATTCAGCGTTGAAACACGGGCTGCCATGGAGATGTCCACTATCACTTGACCCAATTTCTAACTGGACGTGGTAGATACCGCAGGTATTTACATCGTTTTGGACATGACTCTCTCTAGATAGTTCCGTGGGGCATAGCCGGGAGGAGAGGTGGTTTTAGTGGGTTAAAGCCCTACACTGTGGCTTTCGATGCTTTTTGTTTTAGATAAAACCTTTAAAATGGGAAGACAGTCTGGACAAATTGTTACGTACGCAACAACTGTGGCCCCACATTGGGCGCCAACTCTGTTAAGAAGAGAGTACGGCGTTGCATGACTTTGACACCAATATGGTTCCCCATGAAGCTCCCACTAGGGGAGCCAACCTCAAATAACCGAGCTGAACGCACATACAACAGGAGTTCACCTGAAGTATGCGAATTCAGGGGCTATTCCGGTTTCTATCGTACCAGTATACCCCTGGTAAGGTTTCGTGATCTATTGCCACTTCAGATGAGTCCCCGTGCAGACTCGGGTCTGATTGCTCTAACTAGGCCTTTAGAGCATTCCCCTAATATGATACAGCGTCTCCCGGTGCCACCACTCACTCCACCATCTCCCCCACCACCAGAAATTGGACTGTCCTGTTCACTGGACTGCCTACTCTACCAATGAGTAGAGTCGAGTGAAAAGACAAGAAGTTGAAGATAAGATGATTAGTTGTTATGGGATAGGAGCTCTTTTTGAGCGTTTGAGCCGGTTCTATATTTTGTCTGTTATTAAAGAAAAAGTAAGTTGAAGTAACAATAAACATGAAATGGAATGAAAATTATATTCTGCGTTTCGTTGAACTTTATCGGGAACATGAATGTTTGTGCAACAAAGCTTATCACAACTACAGAGACAGAAAAAAGAGGAGATTCGCCGAAGAAGACATGGCGCAAAAAAATTCGGAAAGATGGTTTCAATGTTAGTCAGTTGAAACAAAAAATTAAGAATATCAGCTGCTCATATAACCAAGAAAGTCCACATATTTTTGTAATTACTTTCCTGAAGATTTCTCTTAAACTTTCAATGTAATACAGACTCATTGGTACCCACGATGGTGCATAAAATCTGGGAAACGCCTGATGACTAGTAGCGTTGTGGGCTCTGATTGCGGTCAGAAAATCAATCTGTGTCTTAAGAAGTCCTTGAAATAGGTACCCACGTTTGTCTGTGTGTCACCCAGCACTTTTCTCAGAAACGGTTACACCCACTCCACGAAATTTGTGAAGTCCCACACATGGGGTCAATTACTCGTACATTGTTCCACGTTAAACTTAAGGGGTGCCAAAATCGGTCTGTACCATGCGGATACTGATTACCACATGCGTTAAAAGGAGCAGCTGATTCTTCCACTCATCCGCATGTGCTGGGCGTCTGAGATTCTTCCCAGTGCATGGACACAATTTTAGCTCAAATTTGAAAGTAAATCGAAGTCCAAAGCGAAGTCCAGTAAGGTTGCATTCTGTTGCCGATACTAATCCTTCTTGTTATCGGTGATTTTCTTCATGTTGCTCTGTCCTTTCCTCAAACAAGTCGGCTACTTTGATGACATCTCTCAGCTCTCTTACCGAATCAAGGACCTTGGTCAAATTGCTCTGAAATTTGAAAAGAGAAGCATACAAAGTCGAACTGAAGGTAAACACCAACAAAACCAAAGTTCTCAGTCTGGTTAATCACCGTTTTCTTCCTGTTTGCATTACCGAGGGTGTCAATTGGTTTCTCTACCTTTTTTATGTTATATAGGAACAGCACATGGAAAGTGATTACCATTCTTATTCCACTTTCGAAGCCTCCGTTAGCACCTGCCTCCACGGTATCGTTGGTGTACTCGGCCCTCGGAAAACCTCGAACGATACCCTAAGTCCGCATGCGGGCCAATTACAGGTATATGTATTGATAAGAGGGCCGAAGCGGCAGTGAATAGGTCACACTTTTTATTACAATCGATGGCGAGCCGCAACGTTGGTTTCTCGATTAGGTTTTTCAGAAGTTCCTTCATTTGTTTAAGAACTAATTTATTTAGGTTATACCCCGTGTATTTACACGTAGGAAGGAGATGATTATTAAAGTTCTAAATAGGTAACCTAAATAGGTATCATCATGCACGACCTCAGACATGAACTTTTCGTCCTTTTTTTCGGTATCCTCGATTTGCGTAACTGATTGTATGTCAGCACCAGAAAAAATTATTTAATTAACAAATGCATCAGAGGAAGTAAAAAGTAAAGTGAAAATGATGGTAGACGTCGGCATGGTGTTCATCCCTAAATGCAACAATGTTTCGGGAACCAAAAGATTGATGGAAATGGAAGAAAAGAAAATAATGCAAAAGCTGTCTCCGTGCTCGCTCCATTTTTATTTCGAACTATTAAAGATGATTCCATTGCAATTTCGTGGTATTGGTCTATTGTCTAGCCAGGCTATCCTGCCTAACCTACTAGGTTTACTTAAACATAGCGCGTAGCACATTTGACGAAATCTCCGAAAGGATATCATATAATTGCATGAGACGGGTCATCATTGCTGATGTCGTTGTCTCCTCTTACCTCCCAAGAAATGAAAAAAATATGGAAAAGACACAGACATCGGATTGTTAACTGGTGAAGGAAGCCTGCGCCCTATATACCCTCCCCTATTTCAAATAAAATAATGCACGACGCAACTCGAATCCTGTCATATAATAAGGACGAAAGGGGATGCAGTAAGAGCGAAAAAGAGGCAGAACCCTAACACAGTAGGATGAATTCATGTGTAGGAGGTGTGCGCGCGTGTTGTAAATACCCTTCCCGAATCCGAAAAGGAACGGTGCATGTGTATAAACACAAAGGAAGGACGAAAAGAAAAGAAGCGATTCTATTTTTTTTTTCAGGAAAAAATATAGGAGGGATGAATCAACTCGGCGCTTTGGAAAGGGTTCGTATATCGAGTACTTTGAATTTACTTTGTCTACATACAATTTCGCCCACCAATCAGGAGATTGTATTTGTATCCTTCGGTCGCCCATATTTAGGAATAAAGCAGTTCCCCTTGGGGCGAATGTGTATAAGATGAAAACATTCTTGTACAGGAGGTTGGCGATTTATAGGACAGCAATAGGCAGAAACTATATGGATAATGGATGTATTATCGATGATAATAATGATGATAGGACAGGAATATGATAAATCCTCCAACAGGTGATGTAGACTACCAAGGATAATATTGGAGTTTGCGACTAGAGATAAAGTGCGATCAGAGCTTCCTATTTTTAACTGAGAAGATAAAAAGTTAAAAAAGTTTAGATGCGTAGGTGCGAAAAAGGGTCTAAAGATGAGAAATCTTCCTGATTTGCTTTTTTTACGGAAATTTCTCTACTCCCAAAAATTGGCCCCAAAAATAGAAGAAGAATTGTATCTAATCTGATTACCGTAATGATTAGGGGTTTGTTTTTATTTGGTGTCCTTGCAGCATCGGAGAACAGATTTGAATTCTTTTTGCTTACAAGCTATAACTAATCATTTGCAATTCTGAAAAGTGGAGGAGTTCGCTATTGGTTCCACTCTTTAGCTCCCAATAATGATTTGAGGATGCTGCTCGAGGGCTATTATCCTCGAGTCTCGACTACTTAAGAGGATACTCGCATTTGACCTAATTGTTACCCGCGCTACCATGGAAGCAGTATTTGGATAATTTACCTTTTCATTAGAAAATAAGCCTTTTAAAAATATCCATTGGTGTAAATTTCTGAAATTAAAACGGATACGCCCCAAGCATTACTAACATAATCGATGAATCCGCTCAACAAATTTCAGGCAAAAAGGAAAACAATTAGGTTAGAGTTATTGAATTGAGTGATAGTAGCAATGTGAAAGCCGATTTGAGTGCTTGGAAAAACGGAGACAGGTTGCAATATTCAAATGTAATTTTTAGCATCAGTAGCTGTTCTCATAAAAATAGGCTGCAAAAAATTTAAAAGAGTCATAATACTATCCTAAGTACGAGCCCGGCAGCATCGTTCTTCCAACTCGAGGCCCAATTCACTTTGGCCGGCGTCAAAAAGGATGCCGTCATTGGTTGCCTGCCTGCCGGTAAGTGAGACGGCTAAATTTAACCGCTTACTGACAAAGCTAACGCGACGTGAGCTGAAGCAGTTGGATGGTGACAAAGTCGGCACCGAGCTGCTACAGTGTTTGTGGCTGCACAGGCTTCCGGAGAGTACACAGGCCATTCTGACCGGTTCGGAATCTCTGGATACATTTGCCGTCATCGCGAACAAAATCTATGAGGTCCGCGTGCGACTCATGGTTGGTGAGTGTCCCGCGACAACTTAGGTCAGGTGGCCCAGCGGCAGCAGATGATGGCAGCATTAACAACCACCGTCTCTTTGAGTTAGCAGAGGCCATGTTTTGGGTTCAGGAAGTACTACTAGATCCAGGTCTAGATCCGCCTCTCAAAATGGGCGATCGGGACCTTTGGCATGTACCAGGGCATGCTGGTACCATCGTAGGTTCGTTGAAAAGACTACAAAGTGTACCAACTTCTGCAATTTATCACCAAATAAATCAGACTTGCCGGGACTGCTACCCGAAATCCAGCACCACGTCGTCTCACAATCTACGACCCCTTTACTAGCGCAACTACCTGGTCGATACAGGCGCATTGAAACCCGCGGCAGTAAATTCTCGTCGATTCGTACGTATGGCTATATGCAGGTAGACTTGAGTTTAGGACTTTAATACGTTCTCTTGGCGCTACATTGTCGTATACATCAGTATACCCATCTTAGGCGGTGATTTCCTGTGCCACTATGGTTTGTTAGTTGATATCCATAATAGATCCCTCATTAATCCAGGATTCTTCTCTCGAACACGGCAGAGTTCGCAATTTTTCTTGCTAAGAACCCAAGTCTCTGAGGAATACATGCAGACCATACAAGGTTATTGTTTTATATAGTAAGAACTTTGGCCCTACGGTGAGACGTTTCGAGCGAAACGGTTTTTGTAAGCTGAAATAGCTGCGCTACCCTGCTCTCTGTCAAAGGATTATTCTTCGGTCATGTTATCACCCGCAAAGAGATGGCTCTTTGCCACATTTTTTCATTATCACGTGTTTCCATTAATCCATTTTGATTATTTGGTGTTAAGAATTCTTTGAACTAAACCTGATATATATGATTCGTTTCTCCCAGCCTCATTTTCGGCTACAAAAAATGTTCCTTTTTTACCACCGACTGCCTGCCTTTACTCCCTTAAATAATGTTCTTTTCGCATGCAAATGACTCTCCTACTCATTCCCAGGTGTCCCTGTATTTTATCCTTTTTAGCCCATGCAGCGCAGCTCTGTTTCTGGTTCTTGTCTTCAATAACTTATATAAATATAAAAGCTCTAGTCGAATCCTTGGGACTGCATTACCATTATCCTTTGCAGCTTCGACAACCTTTGGAAGGAATGGTTACGAATGTATCCAAGCTTCGAAAGGATTGGTTAGGCAAAAATTAAGAATGGAAATGGACTTCTAGGAAAGTTGACCACTCCCACAATAATAAAATGACAATAATTCGACTGTACCCGTTTCAGAGTCCGGTTGTGAAAGAGATGGATAACTTCAGTCTACATCACTCCAGGGTGTATGTGACGGAAGTGCAGGAACTTTGTAGTCTCGCAGATTAATCACTGAGAAAGCTATCGCCACACCTGGCAGTTGACATAAAATGCAAATTATTCAATATTTAATCTCAAAATCGCAAATCGGGATTTTCTTTTCATTATTTGGCAAGTACTAAACGAGAAATTCAGGTCTAAATCCTCGAAAAGGGATTTTTCAGCTTTTCCCTCATTTTCGTCATCATCAAATCACAGGCTATACACTTGCTTTCTGACGCTGATACCCTCCAATCTCAAAATCGCAAATCGGGTTTTTTTTTCGTTATTTCGAAAGTACTAAACGAGAAATTAACGTCTAAATCCTCGAAAAATGATTTTTCAGCTTTTACCCATTTTCGTCATCAAAAAATCAAAGGCTATACACTTGCCTTTTGACTCTGATACCCTAAAATTTCAAAATCGAAAATTGGGTTTTTTTTTTCATTATTTGGAACGTACTAAACGAGAAATTAACGTCTAAATCCTCGAAAAATGATTTTTCAGCTTTTACCCATTTTCGTCATCAAAAAATCAAAGGCTATACACTTGCTTTTTGACTCTGATACCCTAAAATTTCAAAATCGAAAATTGGGTTTTTTTTTTCATTATTTGGAACGTACTAAACGAGAAATTAACGTCTAAATCCTCGAAAAATGATTTTTCAGCTTTTACCCATTTTCGTCATCAAAAAATCAAAGGCTATACACTTGCTTTTTGACTCTGATACCCTAAAATTTCAAAATCGAAAATTGGGTTTTTTTTTCATTATTTGGAACGTACTAAACGAGAAATTAACGTCTAAATCCTCGAAAAATGATTTTTCAGCTTTTACCCATTTTCGTCATCAAAAAATCAAAGGCTATACACTTGCTTTTTGACTCTGATACCCTAAAATTTCAAAATCGAAAATTGGGTTTTTTTTTCATTATTTGGAACGTACTAAACGAGAAATTAACGTCTAAATCCTCGAAAAATGATTTTTCAGCTTTTACCCATTTTCGTCATCAAAAAATCAAAGGCTATACACTTGCTTTTTGACTCTGATACCCTAAAATTTCAAAATCGAAAATTGGGTTTTTTTTCATTATTTGGAACGTACTAAACGAGAAATTAACGTCTAAATCCTCGAAAAATGATTTTTCAGCTTTTACCCATTTTCGTCATCAAAAAATCAAAGGCTATACACTTGCTTTTTGACTCTGATACCCTAAAATTGGGTTTTTTTTTTCATTATTTGGAACGTACTAAACGAGAAATTAACGTCTAAATCCTCGAAAAATGATTTTTCAGCTTTTACCCATTTTCGTCATCAAAAAATCAAAGGCTATACACTTGCTTTTTGACTCTGATACCCTAAAATTTCAAAATCGAAAATTGGGTTTTTTTTTCATTATTTGGAACGTACTAAACGAGAAATTAACGTCTAAATCCTCGAAAAATGATTTTTCAGCTTTTACCCATTTTCGTCATCAAAAAATCAAAGGCTATACACTTGCTTTTTGACTCTGATACCCTAAAATTTCAAAATCGAAAATTGGGTTTTTCTTTCATTATTTGGAACGTACTAAACGAGAAATTAACGTCTAAATCCTCGAAAAATGATTTTTCAGCTTTTACCCATTTTCGTCATCAAAAAATCAAAGGCTATACACTTGCTTTTTGACTCTGATACCCTAAAATTTCAAAATCGAAAATTGGGTTTTTCTTTCATTATTTGGAACGTACTAAACGAGAAATTAACGTCTAAATCCTCGAAAAATGATTTTTCAGCTTTTACCCATTTTCGTCATCAAAAAATCAAAGGCTATACACTTGCTTTTTGACTCTGATACCCTAAAATTTCAAAATCGAAAATTGGGTTTTTCTTTCATTATTTGGAACGTACTAAACGAGAAATTAACGTCTAAATCCTCGAAAAATGATTTTTCAGCTTTTACCCATTTTCGTCATCAAAAAATCAAAGGCTATACACTTGCTTTTTGACTCTGATACCCTAAAATTGGGTTTTTTTTTCATTATTTGGAACGTACTAAACGAGAAATTAACGTCTAAATCCTCGAAAAATGATTTTTCAGCTTTTACCCATTTTCGTCATCAAAAAATCAAAGGCTATACACTTGCTTTTTGACTCTGATACCCTAAAATTTCAAAATCGAAAATTGGGTTTTTTTTTCATTATTTGGAACGTACTAAACGAGAAATTAACGTCTAAATCCTCGAAAAATGATTTTTCAGCTTTTACCCATTTTCGTCATCAAAAAATCAAAGGCTATACACTTGCTTTTTGACTCTGATACCCTAAAATTTCAAAATCGAAAATTGGGTTTTTTTTCATTATTTGGAACGTACTAAACGAGAAATTAACGTCTAAATCCTCGAAAAATGATTTTTCAGCTTTTACCCATTTTCGTCATCAAAAAATCAAAGGCTATACACTTGCTTTTTGACTCTGATACCCTAAAATTGGGTTTTTTTTTCATTATTTGGAACGTACTAAACGAGAAATTAACGTCTAAATCCTCGAAAAATGATTTTTCAGCTTTTACCCATTTTCGTCATCAAAAAATCAAAGGCTATACACTTGCTTTTTGACTCTGATACCCTAAAATTTCAAAATCGAAAATTGGGTTTTTTTTTCATTATTTGGAACGTACTAAACGAGAAATTAACGTCTAAATCCTCGAAAAATGATTTTTCAGCTTTTACCCATTTTCGTCATCAAAAAATCAAAGGCTATACACTTGCTTTTTGACTCTGATACCCTAAAATTTCAAAATCGAAAATTGGGTTTTTTTTTCATTATTTGGAACGTACTAAACGAGAAATTAACGTCTAAATCCTCGAAAAATGATTTTTCAGCTTTTACCCATTTTCGTCATCAAAAAATCAAAGGCTATACACTTGCTTTTTGACTCTGATACCCTAAAATTTCAAAATCGAAAATTGGGTTTTTTTTTCATTATTTGGAACATACTAAACGAGAAATTAACGTCTAAATCCTCGAAAAATGATTTTTCAGCTTTTACCCATTTTCGTCATCAAAAAATCAAAGGCTATACACTTGCTTTTTGACTCTGATACCCTAAAATTTCAAAATCGAAAATTGGGTTTTTTTTTCATTATTTGGAACGTACTAAACGAGAAATTAACGTCTAAATCCTCGAAAAATGATTTTTCAGCTTTTACCCATTTTCGTCATCAAAAAATCAAAGGCTATACACTTGCTTTTTGACTCTGATACCCTAAAATTTCAAAATCGAAAATTGGGTTTTTTTTTCATTATTTGGAACGTACTAAACGAGAAATTAACGTCTAAATCCTCGAAAAATGATTTTTCAGCTTTTACCCATTTTCGTCATCAAAAAATCAAAGGCTATACACTTGCTTTTTGACTCTGATACCCTAAAATTTCAAAATCGAAAATTGGGTTTTTTTTTCATTATTTGGAACATACTAAACGAGAAATTAACGTCTAAATCCTCGAAAAATGATTTTTCAGCTTTTACCCATTTTCGTCATCAAAAAATCAAAGGCTATACACTTGCTTTTTGACTCTGATACCCTAAAATTTCAAAATCGAAAATTGGGTTTTTTTTTCATTATTTGGAACGTACTAAACGAGAAATTAACGTCTAAATCCTCGAAAAATGATTTTTCAGCTTTTACCCATTTTCGTCATCAAAAAATCAAAGGCTATACACTTGCTTTTTGACTCTGATACCCTAAAATTTCAAAATCGAAAATTGGGTTTTTTTTTCATTATTTGGAACGTACTAAACGAGAAATTAACGTCTAAATCCTCGAAAAATGATTTTTCAGCTTTTACCCATTTTCGTCATCAAAAAATCAAAGGCTATACACTTGCTTTTTGACTCTGATACCCTAAAATTTCAAAATCGAAAATTGGGTTTTTTTTTCATTATTTGGAACGTACTAAACGAGAAATTAACGTCTAAATCCTCGAAAAATGATTTTTCAGCTTTTACCCATTTTCGTCATCAAAAAATCAAAGGCTATACACTTGCTTTTTGACTCTGATACCCTAAAATTTCAAAATCGAAAATTGGGTTTTTTTTTCATTATTTGGAACGTACTAAACGAGAAATTAACGTCTAAATCCTCGAAAAATGATTTTTCAGCTTTTACCCATTTTCGTCATCAAAAAATCAAAGGCTATACACTTGCTTTTTGACTCTGATACCCTAAAATTTCAAAATCGAAAATTGGATTTTTTTTTCATTATTTGGAACATACTAAACGAGAAATTAACGTCTAAATCCTCGAAAAATGATTTTTCAGCTTTTACCCATTTTCGTCATCAAAAAATCAAAGGCTATACACTTGCTTTTTGACTCTGATACCCTAAAATTTCAAAATCGAAAATTGGGTTTTTTTTTCATTATTTGGAACGTACTAAACGAGAAATTAACGTCTAAATCCTCGAAAAATGATTTTTCAGCTTTTACCCATTTTCGTCATCAAAAAATCAAAGGCTATACACTTGCTTTTTGACTCTGATACCCTAAAATTTCAAAATCGAAAATTGGGTTTTTTTTTCATTATTTGGAACGTACTAAACGAGAAATTAACGTCTAAATCCTCGAAAAATGATTTTTCAGCTTTTACCCATTTTCGTCATCAAAAAATCAAAGGCTATGCACTTGCTTTTTGACTCTGATACCCTAAAATTTCAAAATCGAAAATTGGGTTTTTTTTTCATTATTTGGAACGTACTAAACGAGAAATTAACGTCTAAATCCTCGAAAAATGATTTTTCAGCTTTTACCCATTTTCGTCATCAAAAAATCAAAGGCTATACACTTGCTTTTTGACTCTGATACCCTAAAATTTCAAAATCGAAAATTGGGTTTTTTTTTCATTATTTGGAACGTACTAAACGAGAAATTAACGTCTAAATCCTCGAAAAATGATTTTTCAGCTTTTACCCATTTTCGTCATCAAAAAATCAAAGGCTATGCACTTGCTTTTTGACTCTGATACCCTAAAATTTCAAAATCGAAAATTGGGTTTTTTTTTCATTATTTGGAACGTACTAAACGAGAAATTAACGTCTAAATCCTCGAAAAATGATTTTTCAGCTTTTACCCATTTTCGTCATCAAAAAATCAAAGGCTATGCACTTGCTTTTTGACTCTGATACCCTAAAATTTCAAAATCGAAAATTGGGTTTTTTTTTCATTATTTGGAACGTACTAAACGAGAAATTAACGTCTAAATCCTCGAAAAATGATTTTTCAGCTTTTACCCATTTTCGTCATCAAAAAATCAAAGGCTATGCACTTGCTTTTTGACTCTGATACCCTAAAATTTCAAAATCGAAAATTGGGTTTTTTTTTCATTATTTGGAACGTACTAAACGAGAAATTAACGTCTAAATCCTCGAAAAATGATTTTTCAGCTTTTACCCATTTTCGTCATCAAAAAATCAAAGGCTATACACTTGCTTTTTGACTCTGATACCCTAAAATTTCAAAATCGAAAATTGGGTTTTTTTTTCATTATTTGGAACGTACTAAACGAGAAATTAACGTCTAAATCCTCGAAAAATGATTTTTCAGCTTTTACCCATTTTCGTCATCAAAAAATCAAAGGCTATGCACTTGCTTTTTGACTCTGATACCCTAAAATTTCAAAATCGAAAATTGGGTTTTTTTTTCATTATTTGGAACGTACTAAACGAGAAATTAACGTCTAAATCCTCGAAAAATGATTTTTCAGCTTTTACCCATTTTCGTCATCAAAAAATCAAAGGCTATACACTTGCTTTTTGACTCTGATACCCTAAAATTTCAAAATCGAAAATTGGGTTTTTCTTTCATTATTTGGAACGTACTAAACGAGAAATTAACGTCTAAATCCTCGAAAAATGATTTTTCAGCTTTTACCCATTTTCGTCATCAAAAAATCAAAGGCTATACACTTGCTTTTTGACTCTGATACCCTAAAATTTCAAAATCGAAAATTGGGTTTTTCTTTCATTATTTGGAACGTACTAAACGAGAAATTAACGTCTAAATCCTCGAAAAATGATTTTTCAGCTTTTACCCATTTTCGTCATCAAAAAATCAAAGGCTATACACTTGCTTTTTGACTCTGATACCCTAAAATTTCAAAATCGAAAATTGGGTTTTTTTTTCATTATTTGGAACGTACTAAACGAGAAATTAACGTCTAAATCCTCGAAAAATGATTTTTCAGCTTTTACCCATTTTCGTCATCAAAAAATCAAAGGCTATACACTTGCTTTTTGACTCTGATACCCTAAAATTTCAAAATCGAAAATTGGGTTTTTTTTTCATTATTTGGAACGTACTAAACGAGAAATTAACGTCTAAATCCTCGAAAAATGATTTTTCAGCTTTTACCCATTTTCGTCATCAAAAAATCAAAGGCTATACACTTGCTTTTTGACTCTGATACCCTAAAATTTCAAAATCGAAAATTGGGTTTTTTTTTCATTATTTGGAACGTACTAAACGAGAAATTAACGTCTAAATCCTCGAAAAATGATTTTTCAGCTTTTACCCATTTTCGTCATCAAAAAATCAAAGGCTATACACTTGCTTTTTGACTCTGATACCCTAAAATTTCAAAATCGAAAATTGGTTTTTTTTTTCATTATTTGGAACGTACTAAACGAGAAATTAACGTCTAAATCCTCGAAAAATGATTTTTCAGCTTTTACCCATTTTCGTCATCAAAAAATCAAAGGCTATACACTTGCTTTTTGACTCTGATACCCTAAAATTTCAAAATCGAAAATTGGGTTTTTTTTTCATTATTTGGAACGTACTAAACGAGAAATTAACGTCTAAATCCTCGAAAAATGATTTTTCAGCTTTTACCCATTTTCGTCATCAAAAAATCAAAGGCTATACACTTGCTTTTTGACTCTGATACCCTAAAATTTCAAAATCGAAAATTGGGTTTTTTTTTCATTATTTGGAACGTACTAAACGAGAAATTAACGTCTAAATCCTCGAAAAATGATTTTTCAGCTTTTACCCATTTTCGTCATCAAAAAATCAAAGGCTATACACTTGCTTTTTGACTCTGATACCCTAAAATTTCAAAATCGAAAATTGGGTTTTTTTTTCATTATTTGGAACGTACTAAACGAGAAATTAACGTCTAAATCCTCGAAAAATGATTTTTCAGCTTTTACCCATTTTCGTCATCAAAAAATCAAAGGCTATACACTTGCTTTTTGACTCTGATACCCTAAAATTTCAAAATCGAAAATTGGGTTTTTTTTTCATTATTTGGAACGTACTAAACGAGAAATTAACGTCTAAATCCTCGAAAAATGATTTTTCAGCTTTTACCCATTTTCGTCATCAAAAAATCAAAGGCTATACACTTGCTTTTTGACTCTGATACCCTAAAATTTCAAAATCGAAAATTGGGTTTTTTTTTCATTATTTGGAACGTACTAAACGAGAAATTAACGTCTAAATCCTCGAAAAATGATTTTTCAGCTTTTACCCATTTTCGTCATCAAAAAATCAAAGGCTATACACTTGCTTTTTGACTCTGATACCCTAAAATTTCAAAATCGAAAATTGGGTTTTTTTTTCATTATTTGGAACGTACTAAACGAGAAATTAACGTCTAAATCCTCGAAAAATGATTTTTCAGCTTTTACCCATTTTCGTCATCAAAAAATCAAAGGCTATACACTTGCTTTTTGACTCTGATACCCTAAAATTTCAAAATCGAAAATTGGGTTTTTTTTTCATTATTTGGAACAGTACTAAACGAGAAATTAACGTCTAAATCCTCGAAAAATGATTTTTCAGCTTTTACCCATTTTCGTCATCAAAAAATCAAAGGCTATACACTTGCTTTTTGACTCTGATACCCTAAAATTTCAAAATCGAAAATTGGGTTTTTTTTTCATTATTTGGAACGTACTAAACGAGAAATTAACGTCTAAATCCTCGAAAAATGATTTTTCAGCTTTTACCCATTTTCGTCATCAAAAAATCAAAGGCTATACACTTGCTTTTTGACTCTGATACCCTAAAATTTCAAAATCGAAAATTGGGTTTTTTCTTTCATTATTTGGAACGTACTAAACGAGAAATTAACGTCTAAATCCTCGAAAAATGATTTTTCAGCTTTTACCCATTTTCGTCATCAAAAAATCAAAGGCTATACACTTGCTTTTTGACTCTGATACCCTAAAATTTCAAAATCGAAAATTGGGTTTTTCTTTCATTATTTGGAACGTACTAAACGAGAAATTAGCGTCTAAATCCTCGAAAAATGATTTTTCAGCTTTTACCCATTTTCGTCATCAAAAAATCAAAGGCTATACACTTGCTTTTTGACTCTGATACCCTAAAATTTCAAAATCGAAAATTGG
Organism: Hermetia illucens; assembly: GCF_905115235.1. Classification (NCBI taxonomy): domain Eukaryota; kingdom Metazoa; phylum Arthropoda; class Insecta; order Diptera; family Stratiomyidae; genus Hermetia; species Hermetia illucens. The sequence goes on along the minus strand of NC_051855.1, from coordinate 14,882,801 downwards.
GTTTTTTTTTCATTATTTGGAACGTACTAAACGAGAAATTAACGTCTAAATCCTCGAAAAATGATTTTTCAGCTTTTACCCATTTTCGTCATCAAAAAATCAAAGGCTATACACTTGCTTTTTGACTCTGATACCCTAAAATTTCAAAATCGAAAATTGGGTTTTTTTTCATTATTTGGAACGTACTAAACGAGAAATTAACGTCTAAATCCTCGAAAAATGATTTTTCAGCTTTTACCCATTTTCGTCATCAAAAAATCAAAGGCTATACACTTGCTTTTTGACTCTGATACCCTAAAATTTCAAAATCGAAAATTGGGTTTTTTCTTTCATTATTTGGAACGTACTAAACGAGAAATTAACGTCTAAATCCTCGAAAAATGATTTTTCAGCTTTTACCCATTTTCGTCATCAAAAAATCAAAGGCTATACACTTGCTTTTTGACTCTGATACCCTAAAATTTCAAAATCGAAAATTGGGTTTTTCTTTCATTATTTGGAACGTACTAAACGAGAAATTAACGTCTAAATCCTCGAAAAATGATTTTTCAGCTTTTACCCATTTTCGTCATCAAAAAATCAAAGGCTATACACTTGCTTTTTGACTCTGATACCCTAAAATTTCAAAATCGAAAATTGGGTTTTTCTTTCATTATTTGGAACGTACTAAACGAGAAATTAACGTCTAAATCCTCGAAAAATGATTTTTCAGCTTTTACCCATTTTCGTCATCAAAAAATCAAAGGCTATACACTTGCTTTTTGACTCTGATACCCTAAAATTTCAAAATCGAAAATTGGGTTTTTTTTTCATTATTTGGAACGTACTAAACGAGAAATTAACGTCTAAATCCTCGAAAAATGATTTTTCAGCTTTTACCCATTTTCGTCATCAAAAAATCAAAGGCTATACACTTGCTTTTTGACTCTGATACCCTAAAATTTCAAAATCGAAAATTGGGTTTTTTTTTCATTATTTGGAACGTACTAAACGAGAAATTAACGTCTAAATCCTCGAAAAATGATTTTTCAGCTTTTACCCATTTTCGTCATCAAAAAATCAAAGGCTATACACTTGCTTTTTGACTCTGATACCCTAAAATTTCAAAATCGAAAATTGGGTTTTTTTTTCATTATTTGGAACGTACTAAACGAGAAATTAACGTCTAAATCCTCGAAAAATGATTTTTCAGCTTTTACCCATTTTCGTCATCAAAAAATCAAAGGCTATACACTTGCTTTTTGACTCTGATACCCTAAAATTTCAAAATCGAAAATTGGGTTTTTTCTTTCATTATTTGGAACGTACTAAACGAGAAATTAACGTCTAAATCCTCGAAAAATGATTTTTCAGCTTTTACCCATTTTCGTCATCAAAAAATCAAAGGCTATACACTTGCTTTTTGACTCTGATACCCTAAAATTTCAAAATCGAAAATTGGGTTTTTCTTTCATTATTTGGAACGTACTAAACGAGAAATTAACGTCTAAATCCTCGAAAAATGATTTTTCAGCTTTTACCCATTTTCGTCATCAAAAAATCAAAGGCTATACACTTGCTTTTTGACTCTGATACCCTAAAATTTCAAAATCGAAAATTGGGTTTTTCTTTCATTATTTGGAACGTACTAAACGAGAAATTAACGTCTAAATCCTCGAAAAATGATTTTTCAGCTTTTACCCATTTTCGTCATCAAAAAATCAAAGGCTATACACTTGCTTTTTGACTCTGATACCCTAAAATTTCAAAATCGAAAATTGGGTTTTTCTTTCATTATTTGGAACGTACTAAACGAGAAATTAACGTCTAAATCCTCGAAAAATGATTTTTCAGCTTTTACCCATTTTCGTCATCAAAAAATCAAAGGCTATACACTTGCTTTTTGACTCTGATACCCTAAAATTTCAAAATCGAAAATTGGGTTTTTCTTTCATTATTTGGAACGTACTAAACGAGAAATTAACGTCTAAATCCTCGAAAAATGATTTTTCAGCTTTTACCCATTTTCGTCATCAAAAAATCAAAGGCTATACACTTGCTTTTTGACTCTGATACCCTAAAATTTCAAAATCGAAAATTGGGTTTTTCTTTCATTATTTGGAACGTACTAAACGAGAAATTAACGTCTAAATCCTCGAAAAATGATTTTTCAGCTTTTACCCATTTTCGTCATCAAAAAATCAAAGGCTATACACTTGCTTTTTGACTCTGATACCCTAAAATTTCAAAATCGAAAATTGGGTTTTTCTTTCATTATTTGGAACGTACTAAACGAGAAATTAACGTCTAAATCCTCGAAAAATGATTTTTCAGCTTTTACCCATTTTCGTCATCAAAAAATCAAAGGCTATACACTTGCTTTTTGACTCTGATACCCTAAAATTTCAAAATCGAAAATTGGGTTTTTCTTTCATTATTTGGAACGTACTAAACGAGAAATTAACGTCTAAATCCTCGAAAAATGATTTTTCAGCTTTTACCCATTTTCGTCATCAAAAAATCAAAGGCTATACACTTGCTTTTTGACTCTGATACCCTAAAATTTCAAAATCGAAAATTGGGTTTTTTTTTCATTATTTGGAACGTACTAAACGAGAAATTAACGTCTAAATCCTCGAAAAATGATTTTTCAGCTTTTACCCATTTTCGTCATCAAAAAATCAAAGGCTATACACTTGCTTTTTGACTCTGATACCCTAAAATTTCAAAATCGAAAATTGGGTTTTTTTTTCATTATTTGGAACGTACTAAACGAGAAATTAACGTCTAAATCCTCGAAAAATGATTTTTCAGCTTTTACCCATTTTCGTCATCAAAAAATCAAAGGCTATACACTTGCTTTTTGACTCTGATACCCTAAAATTTCAAAATCGAAAATTGGGTTTTTTTTTCATTATTTGGAACGTACTAAACGAGAAATTAACGTCTAAATCCTCGAAAAATGATTTTTCAGCTTTTACCCATTTTCGTCATCAAAAAATCAAAGGCTATACACTTGCTTTTTGACTCTGATACCCTAAAATTTCAAAATCGAAAATTGGGTTTTTTCTTTCATTATTTGGAACGTACTAAACGAGAAATTAACGTCTAAATCCTCGAAAAATGATTTTTCAGCTTTTACCCATTTTCGTCATCAAAAAATCAAAGGCTATACACTTGCTTTTTGACTCTGATACCCTAAAATTTCAAAATCGAAAATTGGGTTTTTTTTTCATTATTTGGAACGTACTAAACGAGAAATTAACGTCTAAATCCTCGAAAAATGATTTTTCAGCTTTTACCCATTTTCGTCATCAAAAAATCAAAGGCTATACACTTGCTTTTTGACTCTGATACCCTAAAATTTCAAAATCGAAAATTGGGTTTTTTTTTCATTATTTGGAACGTACTAAACGAGAAATTAACGTCTAAATCCTCGAAAAATGATTTTTCAGCTTTTACCCATTTTCGTCATCAAAAAATCAAAGGCTATACACTTGCTTTTTGACTCTGATACCCTAAAATTTCAAAATCGAAAATTGGGTTTTTTTTTCATTATTTGGAACGTACTAAACGAGAAATTAACGTCTAAATCCTCGAAAAATGATTTTTTCAGCTTTTACCCATTTTCGTCATCAAAAAATCAAAGGCTATACACTTGCTTTTTGACTCTGATACCCTAAAATTTCAAAATCGAAAATTGGGTTTTTCTTTCATTATTTGGAACGTACTAAACGAGAAATTAACGTCTAAATCCTCGAAAAATGATTTTTCAGCTTTTACCCATTTTCGTCATCAAAAAATCAAAGGCTATACACTTGCTTTTTGACTCTGATACCCTAAAATTTCAAAATCGAAAATTGGGTTTTTTTTTCATTATTTGGAACGTACTAAACGAGAAATTAACGTCTAAATCCTCGAAAAATGATTTTTCAGCTTTTACCCATTTTCGTCATCAAAAAATCAAAGGCTATACACTTGCTTTTTGACTCTGATACCCTAAAATTTCAAAATCGAAAATTGGGTTTTTCTTTCATTATTTGGAACGTACTAAACGAGAAATTAACGTCTAAATCCTCGAAAAATGATTTTTCAGCTTTTACCCATTTTCGTCATCAAAAAATCAAAGGCTATACACTTGCTTTTTGACTCTGATACCCTAAAATTTCAAAATCGAAAATTGGGTTTTTCTTTCATTATTTGGAACGTACTAAACGAGAAATTAACGTCTAAATCCTCGAAAAATGATTTTTCAGCTTTTACCCATTTTCGTCATCAAAAAATCAAAGGCTATACACTTGCTTTTTGACTCTGATACCCTAAAATTTCAAAATCGAAAATTGGGTTTTTCTTTCATTATTTGGAACGTACTAAACGAGAAATTAACGTCTAAATCCTCGAAAAATGATTTTTCAGCTTTTACCCATTTTCGTCATCAAAAAATCAAAGGCTATACACTTGCTTTTTGACTCTGATACCCTAAAATTTCAAAATCGAAAATTGGGTTTTTTTTCATTATTTGGAACGTACTAAACGAGAAATTAACGTCTAAATCCTCGAAAAATGATTTTTCAGCTTTTACCCATTTTCGTCATCAAAAAATCAAAGGCTATACACTTGCTTTTTGACTCTGATACCCTAAAATTTCAAAATCGAAAATTGGGTTTTTCTTTCATTATTTGGAACGTACTAAACGAGAAATTAACGTCTAAATCCTCGAAAAATGATTTTTCAGCTTTTACCCATTTTCGTCATCAAAAAATCAAAGGCTATACACTTGCTTTTTGACTCTGATACCCTAAAATTTCAAAATCGAAAATTGGGTTTTTTTTTCATTATTTGGAACGTACTAAACGAGAAATTAACGTCTAAATCCTCGAAAAATGATTTTTCAGCTTTTACCCATTTTCGTCATCAAAAAATCAAAGGCTATACACTTGCTTTTTGACTCTGATACCCTAAAATTTCAAAATCGAAAATTGGGTTTTTCTTTCATTATTTGGAACGTACTAAACGAGAAATTAACGTCTAAATCCTCGAAAAATGATTTTTCAGCTTTTACCCATTTTCGTCATCAAAAAATCAAAGGCTATACACTTGCTTTTTGACTCTGATACCCTAAAATTTCAAAATCGAAAATTGGGTTTTTCTTTCATTATTTGGAACGTACTAAACGAGAAATTAACGTCTAAATCCTCGAAAAATGATTTTTCAGCTTTTACCCATTTTCGTCATCAAAAAATCAAAGGCTATACACTTGCTTTTTGACTCTGATACCCTAAAATTTCAAAATCGAAAATTGGGTTTTTCTTTCATTATTTGGAACGTACTAAACGAGAAATTAACGTCTAAATCCTCGAAAAATGATTTTTCAGCTTTTACCCATTTTCGTCATCAAAAAATCAAAGGCTATACACTTGCTTTTTGACTCTGATACCCTAAAATTTCAAAATCGAAAATTGGGTTTTTCTTTCATTATTTGGAACGTACTAAACGAGAAATTAACGTCTAAATCCTCGAAAAATGATTTTTCAGCTTTTACCCATTTTCGTCATCAAAAAATCAAAGGCTATACACTTGCTTTTTGACTCTGATACCCTAAAATTTCAAAATCGAAAATTGGGTTTTTCTTTCATTATTTGGAACGTACTAAACGAGAAATTAACGTCTAAATCCTCGAAAAATGATTTTTCAGCTTTTACCCATTTTCGTCATCAAAAAATCAAAGGCTATACACTTGCTTTTTGACTCTGATACCCTAAAATTTCAAAATCGAAAATTGGGTTTTTCTTTCATTATTTGGAACGTACTAAACGAGAAATTAACGTCTAAATCCTCGAAAAATGATTTTTCAGCTTTTACCCATTTTCGTCATCAAAAAATCAAAGGCTATACACTTGCTTTTTGACTCTGATACCCTAAAATTTCAAAATCGAAAATTGGGTTTTTCTTTCATTATTTGGAACGTACTAAACGAGAAATTAACGTCTAAATCCTCGAAAAATGATTTTTCAGCTTTTACCCATTTTCGTCATCAAAAAATCAAAGGCTATACACTTGCTTTTTGACTCTGATACCCTAAAATTTCAAAATCGAAAATTGGGTTTTTCTTTCATTATTTGGAACGTACTAAACGAGAAATTAACGTCTAAATCCTCGAAAAATGATTTTTCAGCTTTTACCCATTTTCGTCATCAAAAAATCAAAGGCTATACACTTGCTTTTTGACTCTGATACCCTAAAATTTCAAAATCGAAAATTGGGTTTTTCTTTCATTATTTGGAACGTACTAAACGAGAAATTAACGTCTAAATCCTCGAAAAATGATTTTTCAGCTTTTACCCATTTTCGTCATCAAAAAATCAAAGGCTATACACTTGCTTTTTGACTCTGATACCCTAAAATTTCAAAATCGAAAATTGGGTTTTTCTTTCATTATTTGGAACGTACTAAACGAGAAATTAACGTCTAAATCCTCGAAAAATGATTTTTCAGCTTTTACCCATTTTCGTCATCAAAAAATCAAAGGCTATACACTTGCTTTTTGACTCTGATACCCTAAAATTTCAAAATCGAAAATTGGGTTTTTCTTTCATTATTTGGAACGTACTAAACGAGAAATTAACGTCTAAATCCTCGAAAAATGATTTTTCAGCTTTTACCCATTTTCGTCATCAAAAAATCAAAGGCTATACACTTGCTTTTTGACTCTGATACCCTAAAATTTCAAAATCGAAAATTGGGTTTTTCTTTCATTATTTGGAACGTACTAAACGAGAAATTAACGTCTAAATCCTCGAAAAATGATTTTTCAGCTTTTACCCATTTTCGTCATCAAAAAATCAAAGGCTATACACTTGCTTTTTGACTCTGATACCCTAAAATTTCAAAATCGAAAATTGGGTTTTTCTTTCATTATTTGGAACGTACTAAACGAGAAATTAACGTCTAAATCCTCGAAAAATGATTTTTCAGCTTTTACCCATTTTCGTCATCAAAAAATCAAAGGCTATACACTTGCTTTTTGACTCTGATACCCTAAAATTTCAAAATCGAAAATTGGGTTTTTCTTTCATTATTTGGAACGTACTAAACGAGAAATTAACGTCTAAATCCTCGAAAAATGATTTTTCAGCTTTTACCCATTTTCGTCATCAAAAAATCAAAGGCTATACACTTGCTTTTTGACTCTGATACCCTAAAATTTCAAAATCGAAAATTGGGTTTTTCTTTCATTATTTGGAACGTACTAAACGAGAAATTAACGTCTAAATCCTCGAAAAATGATTTTTCAGCTTTTACCCATTTTCGTCATCAAAAAATCAAAGGCTATACACTTGCTTTTTGACTCTGATACCCTAAAATTTCAAAATCGAAAATTGGGTTTTTCTTTCATTATTTGGAACGTACTAAACGAGAAATTAACGTCTAAATCCTCGAAAAATGATTTTTCAGCTTTTACCCATTTTCGTCATCAAAAAATCAAAGGCTATACACTTGCTTTTTGACTCTGATACCCTAAAATTTCAAAATCGAAAATTGGGTTTTTCTTTCATTATTTGGAACGTACTAAACGAGAAATTAACGTCTAAATCCTCGAAAAATGATTTTTCAGCTTTTACCCATTTTCGTCATCAAAAAATCAAAGGCTATACACTTGCTTTTTGACTCTGATACCCTAAAATTTCAAAATCGAAAATTGGGTTTTTCTTTCATTATTTGGAACGTACTAAACGAGAAATTAACGTCTAAATCCTCGAAAAATGATTTTTCAGCTTTTACCCATTTTCGTCATCAAAAAATCAAAGGCTATACACTTGCTTTTTGACTCTGATACCCTAAAATTTCAAAATCGAAAATTGGGTTTTTCTTTCATTATTTGGAACGTACTAAACGAGAAATTAACGTCTAAATCCTCGAAAAATGATTTTTCAGCTTTTACCCATTTTCGTCATCAAAAAATCAAAGGCTATACACTTGCTTTTTGACTCTGATACCCTAAAATTTCAAAATCGAAAATTGGGTTTTTCTTTCATTATTTGGAACGTACTAAACGAGAAATTAACGTCTAAATCCTCGAAAAATGATTTTTCAGCTTTTACCCATTTTCGTCATCAAAAAATCAAAGGCTATACACTTGCTTTTTGACTCTGATACCCTAAAATTTCAAAATCGAAAATTGGGTTTTTCTTTCATTATTTGGAACGTACTAAACGAGAAATTAACGTCTAAATCCTCGAAAAATGATTTTTCAGCTTTTACCCATTTTCGTCATCAAAAAATCAAAGGCTATACACTTGCTTTTTGACTCTGATACCCTAAAATTTCAAAATCGAAAATTGGGTTTTTCTTTCATTATTTGGAACGTACTAAACGAGAAATTAACGTCTAAATCCTCGAAAAATGATTTTTCAGCTTTTACCCATTTTCGTCATCAAAAAATCAAAGGCTATACACTTGCTTTTTGACTCTGATACCCTAAAATTTCAAAATCGAAAATTGGGTTTTTTTTCATTATTTGGAACGTACTAAACGAGAAATTAACGTCTAAATCCTCGAAAAATGATTTTTCAGCTTTTACCCATTTTCGTCATCAAAAAATCAAAGGCTATACACTTGCTTTTTGACTCTGATACCCTAAAATTTCAAAATCGAAAATTGGGTTTTTCTTTCATTATTTGGAACGTACTAAACGAGAAATTAACGTCTAAATCCTCGAAAAATGATTTTTCAGCTTTTACCCATTTTCGTCATCAAAAAATCAAAGGCTATACACTTGCTTTTTGACTCTGATACCCTAAAATTTCAAAATCGAAAATTGGGTTTTTTTTTCATTATTTGGAACGTACTAAACGAGAAATTAACGTCTAAATCCTCGAAAAATGATTTTTCAGCTTTTACCCATTTTCGTCATCAAAAAATCAAAGGCTATACACTTGCTTTTTGACTCTGATACCCTAAAATTTCAAAATCGAAAATTGGGTTTTTCTTTCATTATTTGGAACGTACTAAACGAGAAATTAACGTCTAAATCCTCGAAAAATGATTTTTCAGCTTTTACCCATTTTCGTCATCAAAAAATCAAAGGCTATACACTTGCTTTTTGACTCTGATACCCTAAAATTTCAAAATCGAAAATTGGGTTTTTCTTTCATTATTTGGAACGTACTAAACGAGAAATTAACGTCTAAATCCTCGAAAAATGATTTTTCAGCTTTTACCCATTTTCGTCATCAAAAAATCAAAGGCTATACACTTGCTTTTTGACTCTGATACCCTAAAATTTCAAAATCGAAAATTGGGTTTTTCTTTCATTATTTGGAACGTACTAAACGAGAAATTAACGTCTAAATCCTCGAAAAATGATTTTTCAGCTTTTACCCATTTTCGTCATCAAAAAATCAAAGGCTATACACTTGCTTTTTGACTCTGATACCCTAAAATTTCAAAATCGAAAATTGGGTTTTTTTTTTCATTATTTGGAACGTACTAAACGAGAAATTAACGTCTAAATCCTCGAAAAATGATTTTTCAGCTTTTACCCATTTTCGTCATCAAAAAATCAAAGGCTATACACTTGCTTTTTGACTCTGATACCCTAAAATTTCAAAATCGAAAATTGGGTTTTTCTTTCATTATTTGGAACGTACTAAACGAGAAATTAACGTCTAAATCCTCGAAAAATGATTTTTCAGCTTTTACCCATTTTCGTCATCAAAAAATCAAAGGCTATACACTTGCTTTTTGACTCTGATACCCTAAAATTTCAAAATCGAAAATTGGGTTTTTCTTTCATTATTTGGAACGTACTAAACGAGAAATTAACGTCTAAATCCTCGAAAAATGATTTTTCAGCTTTTACCCATTTTCGTCATCAAAAAATCAAAGGCTATACACTTGCTTTTTGACTCTGATACCCTAAAATTTCAAAATCGAAAATTGGGTTTTTCTTTCATTATTTGGAACGTACTAAACGAGAAATTAACGTCTAAATCCTCGAAAAATGATTTTTCAGCTTTTACCCATTTTCGTCATCAAAAAATCAAAGGCTATACACTTGCTTTTTGACTCTGATACCCTAAAATTTCAAAATCGAAAATTGGGTTTTTCTTTCATTATTTGGAACGTACTAAACGAGAAATTAACGTCTAAATCCTCGAAAAATGATTTTTCAGCTTTTACCCATTTTCGTCATCAAAAAATCAAAGGCTATACACTTGCTTTTTGACTCTGATACCCTAAAATTTCAAAATCGAAAATAGGGTTTTTTTTTCATTATTTGGAACGTACTAAACGAGAAATTAACGTCTAAATCCTCGAAAAATGATTTTTCAGCTTTTACCCATTTTCGTCATCAAAAAATCAAAGGCTATACACTTGCTTTTCCACTCTGATACTCTTAAATTTCAAAATCGAAAATAGGGTTTTTTTTTTCATTATTTGGAACGTACTAAACGAGAAATTAACGTCTAAATCCTCGAAAAATGATTTTTCAGCTTTTACCCATTTTCGTCATCAAAAAATCAAAGGCTATAACCTTGCTTTTTGACTCTGATACCCTAAAATTTCAAAATCGAAAATTGGGTTTTTTTTTCATTATTTGGAACGTACTAAACGAGAAATTAACGTCTAAATCCTCGAAAAATGATTTTTCAGCTTTTACCCATTTTCGTCATCAAAAAATCAAAGGCTATACACTTGCTTTTTCACTCTGATACTCTAAAATTTCAAAATCGAAAATTGGGTTTTTTTTTCATTATTTGGAACGTACTAAACGAGAAGTTAACGTCTAAATCCTCGAAAAATGATTTTTCAGCTTTTACCCATTTTCGTCATCAAAAAATCAAAGGCTATACACTTGCTTTTTGACTCTGATACCCTAAAATTTCAAAATCGAAAATTGGGTTTTTTTTTCATTATTTGGAACGTACTAAACGAGAAATTAAAGTCTAAATCCTCGAAAAATGATTTTTCAGCTTTTACCCATTTTCGTCATCAAAAAATCAAAGGCTATACACTTGCTTTTTGACTCTGATACCCTAAAATTTCAAAATCGAAAATTGGGTTTTTTTTTCATTATTTGGAACGTACTAAACGAGAAATTAACGTCTAAATCCTCGAAAAATGATTTTTCAGCTTTTACCCATTTTCGTCATCAAAAAATCAAAGGCTATACACTTGCTTTTTGACTCTGATACCCTAAAATTTCAAAATCGAAAATTGGTTTTTTTTTTCATTATTTGGAACGTACTAAACGAGAAATTAACGTCTAAATCCTCGAAAAATGATTTTTCAGCTTTTACCCATTTTCGTCATCAAAAAATCAAAGGCTATACACTTGCTTTTTCACTCTGATACCCTAAAATTTCAAAATCGAAAATTGGTTTTTTTTTCATTATTTGGAACGTACTAAACGAGAAATTAACGTCTAAATCCTCGAAAAATGATTTTTCAGCTTTTACCCATTTTCGTCATCAAAAAATCAAAGGCTATACACTTGCTTTTTCACTCTGATACTCTAAAATTTCAAAATCGAAAATTGGGTTTTTTTTTCATTATTTGGAACGTACTAAACGAGAAGTTAACGTCTAAATCCTCGAAAAATGATTTTTCAGCTTTTACCCATTTTCGTCATCAAAAAATCAAAGGCTATACACTTGCTTTTTGACTCTGATACCCTAAAATTTCAAAATCGAAAATTGGGTTTTTTTTTCATTATTTGGAACGTACTAAACGAGAAATTAAAGTCTAAATCCTCGAAAAATGATTTTTCAGCTTTTACCCATTTTCGTCATCAAAAAATCAAAGGCTATACACTTGCTTTTTGACTCTGATACCCTAAAATTTCAAAATCGAAAATTGGGTTTTTTTTTCATTATTTGGAACGTACTAAACGAGAAATTAACGTCTAAATCCTCGAAAAATGATTTTTCAGCTTTTACCCATTTTCGTCATCAAAAAATCAAAGGCTATACACTTGCTTTTTGACTCTGATACCCTAAAATTTCAAAATGGAAAATAGGGTTTTTTTTTCATTATTTGGAACGTACTAAACGAGAAATTAACGTCTAAATCCTCGAAAAATGATTTTTCAGCTTTTACCCATTTTCGTCATCAAAAAATCAAAGGCTATACACTTGCTTTTTCACTCTGATACCCTAAAATTTCAAAATCGAAAATAGGGTTTTTTTTTCATTATTTGGAACGTACTAAACGAGAAATTAACGTCTAAATCCTCGAAAAATGATTTTTCAGCTTTTACCCATTTTCGTCATCAAAAAATCAAAGGCTATACACTTGCTTTTTGACTCTGATACCCTAAAATTTCAAAATCGAAAATTGGGTTTTTTTTTCATTATTTGGAACGTACTAAACGAGAAATTAACGTCTAAATCCTCGAAAAATGATTTTTCAGCTTTTACCCATTTTCGTCATCAAAAAATCAAAGGCTATACACTTGCTTTTTGACTCTGATACCCTAAAATTTCAAAATCGAAAATTGGGTTTTTTTTTCATTATTTGGAAGGTACTAAACGAGAAATTAACGTCTAAATCCTCGAAAAATGATTTTTCAGCTTTTACCCATTTTCGTCATCAAAAAATCAAAGGCTATACACTTGCTTTTTGACTCTGATACCCTAAAATTTCAAAATCGAAAATTGGGTTTTTTTTTCATTATTTGGAACGTACTAAACGAGAAATTAACGTCTAAATCCTCGAAAAATGATTTTTCAGCTTTTACCCATTTTCGTCATCAAAAAATCAAAGGCTATACACTTGCTTTTTGACTCTGATACCCTAAAATTTCAAAATCGAAAATTGGGTTTTTTTTTCATTATTTGGAACGTACTAAACGAGAAATTAACGTCTAAATCCTCGAAAAATGATTTTTCAGCTTTTACCCATTTTCGTCATCAAAAAATCAAAGGCTATACACTTGCTTTTTGACTCTGATACCCTAAAATTTCAAAATCGAAAATTGGGTTTTTTTTTCATTATTTGGAACGTACTAAACGAGAAATTAACGTCTAAATCCTCGAAAAATGATTTTTCAGCTTTTACCCATTTTCGTCATCAAAAAATCAAAGGCTATACACTTGCTTTTTGACTCTGATACCCTAAAATTTCAAAATCGAAAATTGGGTTTTTTTTCATTATTTGGAACGTACTAAACGAGAAATTAACGTCTAAATCCTCGAAAAATGATTTTTCAGCTTTTACCCATTTTCGTCATCAAAAAATCAAAGGCTATACACTTGCTTTTTGACTCTGATACCCTAAAATTTCAAAATCGAAAATTGGGTTTTTTTTTCATTATTTGGAACGTACTAAACGAGAAATTAACGTCTAAATCCTCGAAAAATGATTTTTCAGCTTTTACCCATTTTCGTCATCAAAAAATCAAAGGCTATACACTTGCTTTTTGACTCTGATACCCTAAAATTTCAAAATCGAAAATTGGGTTTTTTTTTCATTATTTGGAACGTACTAAACGAGAAATTAACGTCTAAATCCTCGAAAAATGATTTTTCAGCTTTTACCCATTTTCGTCATCAAAAAATCAAAGGCTATACACTTGCTTTTTGACTCTGATACCCTAAAATTTCAAAATCGAAAATTGGGTTTTTTTTTCATTATTTGGAACGTACTAAACGAGAAATTAACGTCTAAATCCTCGAAAAATGATTTTTCAGCTTTTACCCATTTTCGTCATCAAAAAATCAAAGGCTATACACTTGCTTTTTGACTCTGATACCCCAAAATTTCAAAATCGAAAATTGGGTTTTTTTTTTCATTATTTGGAGAGTTCTAAACGAGAATTTTGGAATCCAATTGTAGAGCAATTTCCATTGTCGTTTTGGTCTGGCAAAGGAATACTTAAGAACAACGCATTCCTTTTGTACATGCCTCGGAGTTTCGCTACTGAATACTTTTTAGTAGTAAACACGGAAGAAATCCGGTGAAGTTCTTTATTAGAATAACATTTAAGATAATCATTTTCCCTGTATAATCGGTAGTATACGTATTTTCTTACATATTTTCCGTGAAATATAATACATATAGAAATTAACGATAAAACTGAACAAAATATACACACATGTATCCTTCCATTTCGGGTTATATTGTTAGGGATTTGGCGGAAAGTAAAACTTAATAATATTTTTTTTTTTTTTACTTTTTTTTTGCCTTTCTCCGGCGTTCGGCTTATCGACATTAATTTTATATATTTTTTTTTAATTAATTCTCCATGAGAGTGAGTTGGAAGTAGGAGAATAAAATAAGAAATTTCTCCTCCAGTTTCGTTAGAAGTGCAATTATTAGTTATCATTTCCAATTTAAATATAACAATTTTCAAATCAGCTTTTCGTCTAAAAGGGAAATTCGAAATTAATGGAAAGGAGAAAGGCGGATTAAATGTAACTTTCATTCAGATTCCATATTTTGTCGAATTTAACAAAGAAAGTTTGCAGAGGGGCGAACTAGACTACCACCTTTTTGAGGATCGCCTACAGACAGATTTCCAGTTTAAGCGTATCTAATTAAACTATGAAGTAAAAGATAAGAAAACTGTTACAAGTTGAGATGGTTGTTGGACTCAGTTAAAGTAATAAGCTTTAGACGCCTGTAACTTCAGCATTGGAATCGTAACAATCAGCTCAGCTCAACGGTTATCGAAGACCAGTTAGTTGATCAACTGCTGCTTATCAGCCAAAATTATTTTTAAATATGATTTGAATTAACACAATATATTGATTCAATTATGATACATTAACAAACGAATTATTTTATATATTTTCTTAGCACAATTCAACGACAGCAAAACAATCCCATTTCCGCTTAGTGTTACACTTTTTTGATGCATAACTGTGCGCGTCTGATAACAAAACAAAACAGACCTTTAACAACCGTAAAACAACTGCAAAAGAAAACTAACTGATCGAATTCGATCCTCCCAAAAAAGTTACTAAAACGAAAGCTAGAAATTGCAAGCAACCTCACTCATGGCAGATTAGTCTCTCTAGTATAGCAGCAGGAGCAGCTCGTTTAAGATCGGATTGATCCTAGGTTCGGGTTTATACTAGTAATGTCCTTTTAGGAACTGAAACTGAACACCGTCTCCGTCGCTAATAGATTTTTTTATTCAGTAAATATCGGTATTTCGGGAACAATTTGTTCCCTTCTTCAGTGTGGAGTGTATACAAGTTGTTCCCGAAATATCGATATTTGCTGAATAAAAAATTACTACTAGCGACGGAGACGGTGTTGAGTTTTAATTCCTAAAAGCTTTTTGCTAGAAATACCGTAAACACGCATTGTTTATAGTAATATTCGCTGATTCGATAGTCCTGTACTACTGAAAACATTTAAAATGGATTCTAGAAATCAGTGTAGGGTAAAGCGGTGGCTTGTCTAGTTTTACTGAATGTGATCGGCCTATAATAGTCTCTCATTTGATTCCATCCCCTTGGAGCGGTGTTGTAGTTCTGACACTGGGACATATCCACGGCAATCGTGGGTGGTGGCAAACTAGTCGGTATTGGTTGACAGCTATTGGCATAGTAGAGATCCTCCGGGGGTGGATGATAAGGATGTGGTGCAACCTTGTCCGATATTGTGTTGGAAGACGCGCCATAATAGTTGGAGGATTGGTGTTGGTTAGCCATGGTTGTCGGTGATGGCATCTGTGGGGATTGATAGCTAGGAGCCTTAGCTGAAGGTTGTGGTGCTGCACCGAAGGGAGTTGGGGAAGTATTTCGAACTTTGTTCGGAAATACGGCTAGAGGCTTACGGATCGATGGTGGTGCTGATATAGACGAATTATAGGCGTTTGATGGTTGATCGAATTTAGCCAGTTTATCATAAGGTAGGGGGGAAGGGTTGAATGGTGCCGGAGAAGCATTTTTAACGTGAGTACTAGAAGCATTGTAGAGATATTTTTGTTGAAGTGCAGCCGGGGATACAGGTGGGTATGAAGTTGTCATTGGCTGTGAATATGTCGGGAATTTAGAGGCAGTTTGCTGGGGTGGTGGCGCCGGGTACGTTGACGGGAAAGATGTTGGCTCCGGTTGTAGTGCTGGTGCTGTTTCTATATGGATGGGTGGCTGTTGGTACGGCTTGGAGTATAACGATGTAGATGGTAGCTGCTGCTGCGGCGGGGGCACATAGCTATCTAAGGGGATTTCCGGTGGTGTATAGAGACCTGTTAAAACCAGAGACAAAAGAAGAAATTTTATTAATTTTCATATTTTTCCTTTGGTACGCCATCGATTTTCATTAACAGCACATTCTACAATAGGTTTCAGATACAATACTCCAGTTCACTCGGAGTTCACAGGACTACAACATTGGGTAATACTATTCAAAGCAAGCGACATGCAATTAAGCTTTTATCTATATAGAGTTGTTGTTAATATGCGACAAATGAACCATAGATTTATATGGGATTGAATCACACGATAATTGCAACAATTTCGTCCTTTTTTTCTTCCTATATTGATGTTTCGAAACAAAGGAACTTTCACAGGGTTTCAATAACGATGCTTGCCTTTCTCCCGGTTCAATGAGCTGCTGGCGTTGTTGGGATCATTAGCGGTTTGCGAAATGGTATAGTCTTGGAATTTCATGTAAGCTTCGTTTTGACCATCAGCTTGCTTTTGCTCGGGGATTGTATCCAATTTTTCAGGTAAAGTTTTCATTGGTGTTGGCTTCTCTAGACGCTCGATTAACTTTTGACTTTGCTTTTCGAAGGAACTGATTAGATCCTTTACTGGCATTTTTATATACTCCTCTGAATCTTCATCATTTCCATTTTGAATTTGTACAATTTGGTGATGAGTTTCACTATTGCTATCCTCCCTTTTGACTTTTTCCAGGTGCATCAGGTCAGTGATGGAAGAATTTGGGACAAATTGACTATGCTGTTTTTGGGCGTGCTTAGTTGCATTACCCGTAGTTTCTTGTAGGTATGGTTTGATAATAGACGCTTCAAGCTCCTTGATTGTATTGTCGAAGTACAAGTAATTATCTTTAGCTTCTGCAACCATGAGTTCAGGACTTTTAGCTATACAATCTACAACACTTTGATGAAGATGCAAAGAAGACGATGTAGCTTTTGTAGTATTGGTTTTTGTGGTATATCGGATTATTTCTTCTTCATCAGTTTGACCGAAATTTTCCACTTTGATTCCATAATTCTCTTCGATACTTTTTCCAACTGGTAGTTGAATAGTTGTTTCTCGGGATGAGGATGAAGCAGAGGACGAGGATGAGATTTGGACACTTTTGTCAGAATTGCTAGCAGGCGGAACTTCATGATTCTCTGTATGGTTGCAATTATTTTGTGACGAATCTAGTGATAAGGCATATTTGGAAGCTGTAGAAGCGTTAAAAGCAGATGATCTAGATGATGTAAATGATGATAGTCTCGGGCATGATTTTTCTGATGACGAATAAACTAAGAGCCGTTTGTTAGAATGGCTTAGTTAAGAAAGAAAAATTGCCGCTTTGATATGCTCAAAATTTTGCTTATATTTTTACGTATGTGCACCCGACTTTTAAAGATCAAAAACCGAGTACGCTTAACCAATCGAAAGCCAGTTAAATTTCAAAGTATTTCAAACAAATTTCTAAAACATTACCTTTTGGTAGAGCTAATGGTGGAGCATTCCAGCCTTGTGGTACACTTGGCTTGTAAGCTAGATCACGTTGACTGCTTGGTAAGTAACCGGACGGCTTGGAGATTGGAAATTTCTGTAAAGTAATAAGAAAAATTGATTTTCTCCACTGGGCCAGAAGCTTGTCATTGCAGAATTTACCTTTGGAGCCGACTCAGTGAGTGGCACATTATCCGTATAAAAACTAGATGGTGCACTTGAAGCCGGTACGCCTACAAAATCTTGTTGGCCATGATGTATATCTTGAAAAGCAGAACTGGCTGAACCCGTTTCTAAAGCTGCCTCCCATGGTGTTTTGACTAGCTTAAGTCGTGGTTGAGCATACTTATCCTGCACCATGTCTTGATGCATATTAAGCTGAACACGTTGAACACCCAAGTCTGAGTATGCCGGGAGTAGAGATGGTGATGTAGGGATTGGCCGCCCATATGAAGGCACACCCGATGGGCTATGGGCAGCAGCATTTGTTTCATCAACGATCCATTTTTCGGACTTCTTTCGGCGTTTGGCGAACAACTCAGCCCCTAGTAATTTTTCATATAGTATTGAGGTAGCTTCGATTAAGTGGTATTTTCCCCTAAAAATTCAATTTAAAACACACCTTTGCCTTTGGGGGCATGCAACGCGGTTACAAGCTCGGCACATTTGTCTGGTGAAAGTAAACCTGTATCTGTTGAAAATCCTTGGTGTGGCATAGACGATAAGTCCTGTACTTGGCCTCGAGGATTCATCAGAAGTTTGAGCGGGAATTTCTCATGCATAGTAGACGATGATGTCATCGATTGATAGTCATTTTCTTTTGTTTCTTCGTTATGTTCGTATTGTTCCACATCGGCTTTGCCTATTTGAACGATATCCGAATAAGTGCTTGAAAAGACAAAGACAGACTGAAAGTGATCTTTTTGTAATTCGCTAACTTACCGTCTCCTTCGTGAACCCATTTTACTGATCGTTTTTTACGATTAACATACATCGATTGTCCCTTAGATTGTTGATTGCTTATATCGCTCAGTGAATGCGAAATCCTTCTGGCCAATTCAACCTGATCCTCCACAGTAGGGTGGAGTGTAGGTGAATAGAATGCAGAAGATGCATAGAGTTTTCCTTAAGGGTGTAGTCAAATTATTGAAAAGCAACATCTGATTTTTTGTCTCAGGTAATTTTTAAAGTGACGAGACGGGTTCAATTTTTTTTTTTTTTTATGATTGATTTTGAAAATAGATCCGAAAATATATGGTACGAATATGAATTCCTATTCGAAATTAACAACTCGGTAAACTGGAAGCTAGGTGCTAGGATGAACTTAAAGGGGTTTTGCAGCCAGTTACTAAAAATTATAGTACCTGACCTAACCTGACGAGCAAGTGAAGTCATTCGAAATCTGCTCGTCCAAGAATAAGGAAAACGTCAGGTTGGTCTGCGAAAGCAATTGACGAATAAACTTTCATAGAGGTATGGTTGGACCAAGACACTATATAAAGAAAGAGTCTTCCATATCACGGAGTGTATCGCGAAGGCATGCGACTTATGGATGCCGAGACGTTATACTTTCCTCATTTGAAGGCCATTGAATTGTCCGATCTTCGGTCGGCGTGTCATTGGATCAGACGAGCAGCTCAGAGAGCAATGGGTAAGGTTGACCAGGAAGTGAAACAACGAGCTTACAAGAAAGCCCGAAGTGACTTGAAGCTAGCTATACAAAGAAACAAGAGGGATTGCTTCAAGTAACTCTACGCAGAGGCGGATATGGGGAAGTGCCTACAGGGTTGTGATGGGGAAATTTTGAGATCAGGCAGCTCCACAAATTACATGTCTCGATCTCCTACTGAAAATCTTTCAGGGTTTGTTCCCTCAGGAGGGCACAAGAGGTTACAGTCCTACAGACATGTTTAGATGTGGCTGTAATAACTGGAGATTTGGGATAGGCTGGGAGACAACAAAGCGCCTGACCTCGACGTCATATCAAACAAAGCCCTTAAGCTGGCCGTTAAATCGAGGCCAGATATATTCGTAGAGTTGTATGAAGCATGCTTGGCGGATGGGATCTTTCCTGAGACATGGAAAAAACAAAGGCTAGTATTGTTGCCTAAACCTGGTAAGCGTCTTGGTGAACTATCCTCTTACAGACCTATATGTCTATTGGACACTATGGAGCGAAAAATTTACAATAGATTGCTCTCGGCTGTAGAAAGTCTGGGAGGCTTATCAGTTCGATAATTCGGCTTCCGTACGGGCAGATAAACCGTTGACGCCATCAAACTGGTCACTGGCTTAGCTGAAAATGCGATGCATGGAAGGAGTGGCACTAGCAAGCATTGTGATTGACGTGCAAAATTGAAAAAATTAAAAATAATAAAAATTTTAACCCGTCACGTCCCCTTAAATTAAAAAATAATTAAAAATTAAGTTCTACATACGATTTTTCTGTGGGAGGATTTCTTCTGCATCGGTTGCGGGAGTAAAAATTTTATTCAGATCTACAGGCTTTTGACCTGGTTCGGTTGATTCCTAAAATATGAATGGTATTAATATTTATTGGTTTATTATTCTACAATGCTCGGTGGGAATAAAATCAGGCAGCTGCCAAAGGAAAACACAAGCCAAATTTGCATGTTAGGTGTGAAAACTTATTGAAATCATGGACGATTTAATTGATTGTTTCAGACCGGGGAAAAGTCGGTCAATTTTAGCTACTTATATATACTTTTTAACTTCACAACACAACAATCTTGGATACAATAGTAACTTATAACAACATTCATTTACCTTATGCCAAATTCGTTTACTTAAGTTTATGAGAAAATCCTTTTTAACGGGATCATAACGATCGCTCGGTTTGAAGCCCCGCTTTTTCTCAATCGTACAATTGCCAAGTGATTGAGTACGTTGTAATCGGGAATATTTCATTGTACTTTCATTATTTGAATAGCTTACGGGAAAATATAGCACACTAGCACTACGCTCCATTAATTTAAGATTTTTGAGATTTTTTTAATCGGGCGCAAAAATTTATTTTAAACCTAATTTTTCGTCACTTGAATTTCGTTGTTTTAGTTTTTTTTATTTCAATTTATATTATTTATATTTCTACTAGGAAAACATATTTGTCTTCGGTACTGTAGTCGTAATGTTTAATGTTTTTGAATAGAAAGCGTTATTCAAGATTTAAGGGCAGAGTTTTGACTTTATCCCTTCATTGATTTGGAATTAGAGAAACTTATACCAGAGCCAGTAACTAAAATTAGGGCAGCTGTTAGTAATGCAACTGTTTAGTCGATGAAATGTTGAAATTCAATAAGTATCCCCGCAAACTAGCTTCCTCCCCTCATTAACTTGAACCGAGCTGGAATCAATGTGCAATGTAACACTATCCACACACGCACAACTTTGCACCACTGCAGCATCGAATTCACATAGAATTAAAAATAGTTTATGCAAAGATGGATCAACTATGGGAAGATACAAGTTCGTTGATTGATTATTAATATTAAATTCTCTTATGTTTTTATCATGTCACTGTTTGCTCGTGAGATCCTTTTCGGTTTTATTAAATATTTATTTTTTTAAAATTATACCGTCGACGAAATCGACTAGTCGCCCGAGACAATCATTTGCTTACTTTCGATTATGAAACTATATGCACTGAATAAAAGTAATAAAACTTTCTATTTACGAGTATATAATTTATTGGTTTGCAGTTGCTTTCTTCGGTCTTTCCCCCCGCGATGCAAATTTAAAATAATTGAAATATATCGATTACACGGCCACATATACACAATTCGATTGTATTCGCTCATACACCCAAGAACAATTCAAAAAGATATCTTTTAACAGAACGACAAGCTGAATCATGAAGAAATTTTCAAAGAGAATACGACCAAGATTATCAGAATCAAATAAAACGGATAGAAAAATAATTCAACGAACATGGACGAACTAACTAAAATTAATTTAATTTAAATTAAAATATACAAAGCAAGTGGAGAAACATATTCGTACTTGAGGATTAAAAATACAGCAAGCAGTTTATTGTTTCTAAATTTTTATTATTTTTATTTAAATTTTAGCTGATTTCCTCTCTTTCGCGACACTAAAGTTATGTTGTCATTTATATTTTCCTATTTGTATATTTGTTCTTTTTTTAAATTTCACGATACAACTGATCGCATATTGCCGTCAGATTAATTTAATTCTTCGGTACACAGTATAGAATTATTTGGGGTACAAGCAACAGCCAACAACAACAACAACAACAGCGCTTGTCGGACAGTCCCCCAAAAAACAGAAATTTGTTTTACTATTCGAAAATTAGCAGTAGCAAGCTGGTCTGGTGATTCTAAATGGTTTCCCTGAATGTATGTGTATTTGGTGGTTTTTCTATTTTTAATGGTTGTTTGTAAGAGAGGGAGAGTGAACAGTTTTCAAGCAGCTTTAATTTAGCAAGCAGTTAGAGTTGTATCTGAGAATTTTTATCTTTTTTCGCTACTTGCTAATAGATTGCTAGTCGGTGAGATACCAGCTTTAACGAGTCACTGTCACTCTGGCGAAAAAATCTGTTTTGAAAATCATTCCAATATTAATTAAAAGGAGGAATTATATATATATAGATATATATGTAGATAAATTGATATCTGAAGATATAAAATTTGGGTGCAATGTATCTATCTATCTTTCTATCTCTGAAAAATTATTAAAAAATGATTTGTCTCTTCCAAATTCCAAATTTTTTAATTGATATGCGAATAAATTTGAAAATTATCTAGCGATGAAAATATGGTTGCAGCTTATAATTCCTGGAGACAACCCCCCCCCCCTACCCTCTTCTCCCGGAATACCTTAGTCTAACTTGCCATTGGTCTTCTAGTGGCAATAATCCCATCCCTTTCCCATTCAGATCTTTAGCAGCATCTTTGCTCCTATGAACCCTAGATTTTCAAACAGCAATCACAATGACAATCCTATCTTTTTGCAGATAAATTTCTTTAAAAATTATCTGATCTGCTTTCAACAACCCCATTGAATGGCTACACGAGAATCTGGTGGTTGCAAATATACTATTTGCTTTGAAAATCTTGGGGATAGCATGAATTACGTCATTATGAAGAGATTCGGACAGGTGTTAGCATATGTTCTACATTCTATTTTTCGCTCGTTCAAATTTTAGAATGATTTTTCAAATATTCCATTTTTTTTTTTTAAATAAAGAACGATTTCGTATAGAGTAATCATAACACACTGAGCTCTCTTAAAACTCAATGATCTCCGTTGCGCTCGCTCTCGCTCCCCCCTTAAGTTACTAATGAAAAATAATACAAATAAATTCAAAAGCATTGAATTTTATCTTTTTAAATTCCTTCTGAATATTTGGCTTCAATAATAATTTAAACAATTAGTAAACGAGACCAGTGCACGGGATCCCCGCTTCCATCAAATTATTTTATGAGTGTTATGATTTTTTGACACTATTTTTTCTAATTTTGAATTTCCCGTGCTTGCAGTTGATGAACTTTTGTCTATTTATTACATTTCCGGAGTTTCTTTTTTGTTTGATTTCAAAAAAATCTCCCGCGCAAAATATTATTTTATTTGCAAAAATTTGTTAGAGCCGTGCCAATAGCAAACACCTGCAGCCAACTTTACTTCTTGAATTTACATCTTATACACCTAGTTTTGTACTGATGAAGGAGGTAAGTTGCTCCCGAAATATATATCTACATTGAAAAAGAAAAATTGTAGTTTTGGAGGAAGCTACCGCTCTAACAACTCAGGTCATTGTTAGACCCATTATACTATCCCCGTAAATCGTCTATTCAATGGCATCCTGCCTACGGCGATCGCAAGCTTTAACGAATCTAAGAACATTCTCCAGATGCAGAGAGTTTGCAAATTCTTTATTGAAGAACACCTTACCAAGGTGTCTTCGTCTGAGATCTGAACAGGCCGAGCAGCTGCATGAAAAGTGCAGGGCTGTCTCACATTGGCTCGTCGTTATGCGCGAGAATTCTTTTTTTTATACCTTGACAAAAATTGGAGTTAT
This sequence comes from Hermetia illucens, assembly GCF_905115235.1. Classification (NCBI taxonomy): domain Eukaryota; kingdom Metazoa; phylum Arthropoda; class Insecta; order Diptera; family Stratiomyidae; genus Hermetia; species Hermetia illucens. The sequence continues at coordinate 14,859,110 of NC_051855.1, read as the reverse complement.
TTTTTTAGTTTTATACAAAAGTTCATCGTTTGCCACTTCAGGTATTTGAATCTAAAAAAATCATAACCCTAAGGTCCACCCTTGACTTGGGGTTTTTTTTCTCTTTTTCCCATAGGAACACAACAAAATATCCTTCTTGGGTAAAAGCGTTTTTTTTTTAATGAAAACTTGAATGAGGAAAGGGCTTATCCGAAATAAAAAAAGTACTTACCAAACGATTCGCTCAAATGAGTGTTCACATTTCCATCAATTAGATAATCCTTTTCACTTTCTGTGTTCTAAATATCACACAAACACACTCTTAAACATAAACACAAATAAGCACAAATGTTTTTAGCATATTAGAGCACTTGGAAGAGCAGAGGTAACATAGTATGGGCATTTTAGGTGAAGAGGGAGCTTGGGAGTGAGTATCATATGTCTCTGATCCAATCAGGGTATCAAAATTGGCGATTGAGCTAGTACGACCATATAAATACAGTATCTGTCCATCAAATTAGGAACGATACACTTTTTTGAGAAAATTTACTATATCACTGGGTTTTTGTTTATGAGGATATGTTGTCACCTCCATTTGTTATTTCACTACCTAGGGTGGGATGTTAAATTAGAATTAGAACCGTCATTTGCTTGACAGTCGCTTGATTTTGTCAAAAATCGTATTTTAAGCTAGTCAATTTTTCAATAGAGTTTTTTCAGAGTAATTGAAAAAACTACAAAGTCTAATCCAAGAGAAGACCGACCAATTCTGCGAAAGTCTCAGGAGACTCGAACTGCAACCTCCCAGAGTATTTTGGATGACGCAAATGACTCTGGCGTTGGGACATACCATCATACACTACGCAGGTGTTTGTATGAAAACGGGTTGAAATGAAGGACGCCAGATAAAAAGCCGAAATTAACAGAGGCGATGCAGCGACGGCGATTTTATGGGCCCACTTACACGAGGATTACAAATCGAACTATTGAATCAAGATAAATTGGTTAAAAATACTTTTTTCTCGGCGGTTGGAACTACATTAGGAGATTTTCGGAATCGGCTTTTTTTTTTGCATAAATCGTTAGCCTAGCTACCCCAGAATACGCTGGAGAAATTTCAAAGCGAAATTCGTGGTCTTTTAGATTTTATAGGGGTGGAAGCGAACAGATACCGATAAGGTATAGGTACGTAAAGACATAAAACGATTACCTCCTGAGCGGTGCATCGCTTGCAAAATGTTTGATTTTAATTATTTTTAACTGCATTGAGATTGTTTTTTTTAGAAAATAAATTATTCATACTAAATCACGCTACACATCTCCCTGTTGGAAAATTTTAGCTACGACCTTAGCGGAATACTGTCGCCTAACTCTTTTATTTTTTTATTTTTTTATTTTTGATTTTTTAATTATTTTTTTTATTTATTTATTTTTTTTTTTAAATATTTTTATTTTTCAAAAAGAAATTCTCAAAAAGCATTCGGAACATGACTAATATAGTGCTCAAATTTGATTGAATTCCGAATAATTCTTCCCACTAAAAAAAATCTCAAAATCCCTCTAATTTCGTCCCCCCTTAAAGCCAGTCGATCAATGTTCAGATTGTCTCTGTGCCTACAATGCACAAATCTGAGAGATAAAGAATTCTAATCAATCTAATTATATTGGGTCTTTCTGGAATTGAATTCAAGAAGAGGATGACCTATTGCCCATCTTGCTACCAAGGTCTGACAAGGATTTAGTGCTATTTTATTCGTTAATGACACTCTGTCTTTAAATATTTAAATGAAATAATTTTTTATACCTCCAAAATGAGCTCATTAGAAACTGGTAATGACATTGAACGGTGTGATTTCGAAATGTAACTATTAATATTTGGTGCTGAAAATGGTGCATATTGATGTTGTTGATTTGGGTATTGACGATAGCCTAGTGGTTGATATTGTATTGATGATGGAGGAGTTGCTTTTATAGTTGTAGTGGTTACTGTACTATATGTTGTTGAACCGTGTTTATCCTTTTTGTTTTTGAAGAAAACATTTTAGGGAATCATGCGAGTGTAATATAATATACAGTACAAAAATTTATAGGAATGGTTAGCACTACAAGAAATATTGCATCAAAATAACATTTCCAATTACCTTAACTTCGCTACGTTCCACAACTTCATTTTTAGTCGTATATCCTGAAGTTTCACTAGTAGCTTCTCGTGTTTTAGAAACAATTTGTGGTTGATCGGCTGGTGCCAAAGTCGGTGCATAAACTGGTGCATATGATTGGATCGTTGCTGGGCCTTGTGCATAACTTTCAGTCGGGGGTGGTGCATAACTTCTAGTTTGCGGTGGTAGATAGGTATGAGCCGGAGCTTGTACATAACTTGCTGTCTCTTGGGCTGGTTCAAAGGATTTTTCTACCGGAGCAGAATCCGTCTGTGCTGAGGCTGTAACAATGGTTGCTTTCTCTTCTTGCTCGACAACCCGATCTATATCAGATATAATTTCTTTAAGTTTATTTTTAATGCTGTCCTGTTTGATTTCTGACGAAGGTGTTTCAGCAGGCTTTGGTGTAGGTACAGGAGCCGTTGTAGCCGCTGGTGTTGGAGCTGGAACTGAAACTGAAACCGGTGTTGGTTGCTGTTCTGTTGGAGCGATCGACGATGTCGATGATGTTATCAAAGTCGAAGATTCGGTTGTTTCCTGTTGGGATAAGTTTATTATAGGTTCAGGTTTTTCAGATTTTTGAGTGGTGATGGTTGTATCAGTCGGTGTAGTTTCTTTAGATTGGGGCTTTGATTCGGGTTTTTGTGGTGTGTCTGTTGTTTGGATTTGGGGGGTAGTGGTGGTGGTAGTTGACTCTGCTTGTGATTGCTTTTCTTCCTTGCCTTCCTCTGCAGATGCTTCTTCTTTGTCCTCCTGAACTTCATTTTCAGCATCTTCTTCTTCAACTTCAACTTCTTCTGTCTCCTCTTCAACATGCTCTACTTTTTCTTCAGTGTCGTTGGTTTTTTCTTGTACTTCTTCAGTCGACTTCTGAGAAGTTGGTGGAGGAGCCTTTATGGTTACCTCAACCGATACATCCTCGGACACTGTTTCTGACACTTCTTCCTTTTTAGTTGATTGTGGTGGTGCTTCTTTTTTTATGACAATTGTTTGCTCCACACTCACATCTTCCGGGCTCTCATCATCGGTTACTTCTACTTCAACTTCAATCTCTTCCTCCTCTTCTTCACCTTCTTCCTCTTCAACTATAACTTGTGTTTCTTTTTTTTCTGTTGAAGGTTTCTCATTGGTTGTAACTTCAGTCTCTTTAGGCTCCTCTTCAGGAGTAGCTTGGTTGGCGTCAGTGTTATTTGTTGGGGCTGCTGAAGTTGTTTCAGCAGGTTCTTCTGGTTTTTCGTCTTTTGATACATTTGTATCCTTTTCATCCTGGACAAAATTTTTGGAAAAAATCATACTTTTTATACTCTTTCTCATGAGTTATTGTTTTTGTGCATTCATTTTATAGTCATTGAAATTTATCTTCAGGTTATCCAGTAAAGTTGCAGCTTAGCTCGGTTTATTAGAAAGTGAGTTTGCTGGCGCTAAAGCCATTCTTTTTTTTTTTAATTCATCTGTGAATATTATTCATGGCATCGGAAGCTATTTGATTGTTTTTACTTTTTGTTTGCAATAAGAAAGGTTTCAAAAAGAAAAGAAAGAAAGAACAACCGCATTGATGATGTGTATTAGATTCGTATAATGTGTGCTGCATTTATTTTTTCATTTTTATGTATTCTGATAAATGATTAATCATTAACCGAGACAAAACTAAAATGAAATTACAGCCGATCGTGAATATTTCGCCATTGGAGAGTGCAATGAAAATCTGATTGTTTTCGTACAAATATCAAAGTTGTAAACCAAGGAAATTATACAAGTTTCACTATTTCGAATTATTCACGTTTTGCTGTATAAACAAAGTGTGAATATCACAAATGCTATTTAATTAACTCATCAAGCAATATTTTAGGATCACTCAATAAAATTCTTTGGCAAGCAAACAGCAGACAATCATTCCAAATACTTTGAAAATTTTTGCGCACTATAATTTTTGGCAGGAAAATCACTTCTGACATGGCTAAGCAGGTTGTTCGAATTACAAGTGAATTATACTATTGTCGAGAAATTTACCATAGTTTCATTTAGATAATAATAATAATAACATACCTTCTATCTTTCCTAATTATCCACCATGAAATTAACTTTATATGGTCATTGCGGAATCTATTTTGAATTGGTATAACTTTTCACCATTTGTCACTCTATTTTGTTCGTCTTCCTATCCATTTTCAAGTTTGTTTAAATAACCATATTTCCATGTTTTCATTATAAGAATAGATTGGACTAATATTATTTTAGAGGAAGTTGACTGCAGTTAAGCTGGAAATTTCAGCAATAATTCGCCTTAACAGAAAATCTAAACTCTAAAAGGGTGCGAATTATATTCAAGTTTAAACTGCCAATAGTTTTGAGCCTAATCTAAAGCTAGTCTGGGATATGAGGGATCCTAAGTTCACATCCAATTGAGGTTGGACCGGATTACTCCCACGTTTAATCCCATACAGCAATCGAAAACATTATGGTTCGCAGATTATTATTCACCCCGCTCCATTAAGAAAAATTGTTTATTTTTCATGGTAAAATACCGGAAATTAAAAAAATTGCATAATAATATTTAAAATATTTGCACGTATGCCTATGAACCTATTTTAGTAAACTGACCCTCATTTTCATTTTCCATTTTCAGATCCATTTAATTTTATATTGTGGAAATATAAAGCGGAATTTCTCTGTTTGCTCTTTAAATTACGTTTGGAGCAAATAAACCTCTGAAACAACAAAATAACATCCCACATCTTGTTAATACCACCCCCTTAATGCTCATCACTGAAATCAAGTCAAATTTAATGTAAACATTATTTTACACTTTTATAAATTAAAATCCAAGATTTTCAACGACCGTATCTAAAATAAACGATTCTTAATATAAATAAACCCCTATTCATTAGTATTGACTTGGGAACAGAAGAGTGTGGGGACTGCTTATAGTATATATCGATGCAGCCCCCGGAGTTCCACCGTGCTAAGAATTCGCTATTTGCTCTTGTTTCTTGCCGCAGAAGCTATAAATATAAAGAATGGTTTTCTCTTGGTTCTTTTTTTTTTCTTTTTAATTTCGCTTTATTTTAAATAATTGGCAAAGCGTAGCGGAGAAAATGCAGAGAGATGTAAATCGAAACGTTGGAGTGATGAATTCTTCTAGCTTTGTCCCAGGAAAGCTCCATGGTTTTATCTGGGGCAATGGGAGGTTGTTTTTTTTTGTCTGTTTTGAGTCAATTCATAGATACATGTATTTAAATTCAAAAGAGAATACCATTATTTACATATTTTGAGTGACTTTTATAAGCGTGAACATAAGGCGACTCCAAGCCTGCTATTTATTAATCAAACAAATTTTAAGTAATCAAATCATCAAAATTATTATAGTCAGGCCTAGGCCACTATACCCTCCCCTTTTTGAGCAGTTTTAGGTTTGTTGTTCCCGCGGTTTACTACTATCTACTTTAATAAATCACATTGAAATAGAATGGTAACTTACCTTGGAAGAATTCCACCTGAAATTTCTCGTATACCTAAACCTACTAACTAAGGAATTTTGGGCATAGCAATTTCTAAACTCAATGATCATTATAAAAATCTATTCAATCTATACATATATTTATGTAAAGATTGTAGTTTAAGACTAACAAGATTTAAACCATTACTTCTTTCCTATCTCTGAAAAAGAATCGCACACTATTAAGCCAATGTGTAAGCAAAAAAAACTTACAATTGCTACGAAAAATTAAGTTAAGTGTAGTGATAATTGCTTAGGGAAAAACGAGAAATTAGGAAAGATATTCCACTTAAAAAAATGCTATCAAAACGCAAAACTTTACACAGGAAAATTAAAAGAAAATACAAAAACCAATTCAAAAAAAATTGGACTAGAGAGCAAAATATAGAACTGCATTAGGTGAATGTTTTGTTCTTTCACTTTCTTTAATTCTCTAATGTTCGGGGAAAAATAAAAAAAAAACCCTCTGGACTGATTTTTGTATTGATTGTGACATTTTTTGATAGTTTTCTGTTTGAAATAGTTTGTTTTTTTGTGTTCTACCTATAAAAAAATTCAAAAAAGCATCAAAACAACTGCAAAATCACCACCATGCTTTTAAAATAGTATTTCAAAAAGTATACAACATGTGTGTGTGTGGGCTTGTATAGAGTGTGTAAACGAAATAATAAAAGCTGAATGAAGAAAAATTAAATGTTTTTCTTTTCAGATATAGGTAAATGTGAAAATAATTAATTAAAACAAAATTACTTTTTTTTTCATTTATCTTTCCTTTTATTGAAATTTCTATTCTTTTTGGAATATATATTTTCATATATATATATATCAACAATTTTAACGAAATGTCTTTAAAAGTTCTAGATCTTTCATGTCTAGAATTCATATAAAATTTTCTATATTCCGAGTTTCACTTTAGTTTATTTATCTTGATTTTTTAATTCCTAGATTATTCTCAAAAGTTCTATATGTATTATCCAGTTTGATCATATTAAATAATAATGAGAAAGAAGAAATATTAAACTAAGCGCAAATTATAAAAAGAACTACAGCAAAAATTAAAGCTTAATATTAGATTTTACGCTTGTTGATCAACCCTCTTTCCACTTCCCTCACTCCTTAGTTTGATAGTTCGACAAAAGCAAATAACTGAATCAATTTTATAAAATTCAATTAAGTAATAATTCTCTTTTGTTAAAGTACAAATCATATAATTTAACAAAATCATGCTTTTTTTTTATTTCTAAGTGCAAAGCTAGTCTATATATGATTCACTTCTACTATAAAATTTAATTAAAAATTCCCTTTTTCACTTGATAGTAGTATAGATCTTTCTTTAAATTTTGGGTGAACTAAATTGCAATTTATTGATTCGTAGTTAAAAATGATATTATTTTGTCAAGTAAATTTCTGTAAGTTTTAATCTGAATTGTGGATTTTATCTATATATATTTTTTTAAAAGAAGTATGGCTTCAGACGTTGTGCATTTTGTATTTTTTGTTCTTTTATTTTCTTTTTTTTTCTTGGAAAGCAGCAGTTCTATATTTCCCTCATTCATTCTCTGTATAGTTTTATTCTTGTAAGTTCTGAACTAATGAAAAATAAAAAGTAAACGAGAAGATTATAACGAACAAAAATGTCAAGGATTAAAAGACAATTGCATCGACATTCTATTTAGTTTGGTTGTGGTACTTTCACTGCCTGTTCTGCTTTTAAAGTACGACTGAATGAAAAGTTAATTTTACAATATTATAACGAAAAGCCCAAGAAAAAACCATTTTTATCATTCAAATTCAGTTTTCTTGTGGTTTTGTTTCTTTTTTCAAGAAGTACACAAAAAAACCTCACAATGTTATGCACAAGAATGATAATTTTTTTTCACTTTCTGATTATATTTTGTTATTTTATAAAAATCTAAAGAATGACTGATTGAATATACACTCCATTTCGCTTGATCGCAGATATATTTTGTTCAATGCGGTTTTCCCTCTAGTTTGAGAGACCTTTTTCAAACCCAAATTCACACATTACACCAATAAGATTTACTTAGCAGCAGAATGCCGATAGCGTTTGCCATAGTGATTTCACTCACCAAAAAAAAAATTATCAATAATTTTGTTTCAGGTGATTGCTTACACTCGATATAACGTCTTGATTTCCCAAAATTAAAACCAGTAAGAATTCCCAGTAACAGGTCGTAGAGTTTCGGTAAAAAATGAAACCTTGGAGCGCCTAAACGCGTCAAAGAAGCCAAAATCGACATATATAAAAACAAAAGTTGAAGATGCTCTTATATTGCGGCAAAAAATAGAAGATGTAAATCAGCTGCCAAAAATTATGCTTTTAATAAGAAAAACCATGGAAAAAATCGAAAAGAATAGACTGTCTGAGCCACTAAAGCACAATATTTGTGAAGCCTCTAGCTCAGTTGGTAAAATCAAAGCCTAACTCGTGTAGTATTCTCACTAAACTTCGCAGAATCATGCTTTATAGCGTAAACTATACTAACCACGTTGTGAATCTAGGATGAGCTAAAGGGAGGTTTCCACTCAACTTTCCAAAAATATGATAAGATACTATTGTTTACTTAATTCGAGCTGCTATCGATATAGTGGGTATTTTGAGGCTTAAATATCATATAGGGGCAGTTTCGCAATTTTTTTTCAGACTTTTGTCTTAGGTGGTTTATAAGAATGACTCCGTGAAACTAGTGATCACGTTGTAATTCCCGCACTTCGTCTTTATAATTAATGTCAAAACTAGCTTCAGAAAGCACTAGACAAGACCTTTAATTTGATACCCCGCATTTGGTGAAAAAATTGTTATACCCTTCCTTTGTACGCTTGGGAATCTAATAAATAAAAGACGAAAAGATAAAACCACCAAATTTTTGATATGCTTTTACGAGGTAAACATTCACTTGCCCGCAATCAAGTGAAATAAAATTAATTAGCATTTTTTTGGGTGAGCAAAATCACCCTGCCAAAAGCTAATGGCATTCAATGTCTCAGTAAACATCGTTTTGGGGGTATTTTCCGAACAAGTTGAGAGTGTAATGTGCAATTCAAAACAGGCCTCGTAAACCAGCGAAAAATGTGCTATTTTTCAAAAAAATACTTGCAATCAACTAAAAGGGAATGTAGATTTTTTATTATAAAATACTCAATTATGTTAGTAGGGAAAAGAGGGGAAGCGTTACATGTTGTTATACTTTTCTGACGTCTGGTTCTTCAAAGTCTTTACTTTGTAAATCAGAAATCGTGTCTTTATGTGGTGTTAGTATATAGATTTGGCAAGTCTAATTCAATTTTTCAAATTAAATTCCGAATTTTGCAAGGAATTGTAGATTTTACCAAGCTGACTTTAGGCTTTTCCAATTCAATTTCAGAATTTTCTATTTGAAATTCAGATTTTTTTTAATGTTCCACTATAAGGATTTATACCAACATTATATATTTGGATAAGAATGGAAATTCTATGAAAGCGATATGTAACCCATAATTTTTTTAATAATTTTCTTTTTTCTTGTAACAGGATGAACACGAAATGATTTAAATTATCAAAGTAAAATTTTTATTTCAAATATTTATCATGAATTGTAAGCTTGAAGACAAATTCAAATAAATCTGTTTATCTACTTTTAAAAAAAATATGAAAATTATTAAAAAATTATTGGAAAAATCTGAAATTAGTTTAGAAAAATCTGAAATTGTTTGAAAAACTCGGAATTTGATTTGAAAAATTCCGAATTAGTCTTGCAAAACCTATAGACATGTTTTCAGATAGTTTTTTAGAGCAATTGGTATTTTCAATGCATAAGCTGGTATAATATGAATGATAATATGAATGAATGATAATTATGAAAGTTAAAAATTGTGCACGAAACAAACAAACACACAAATTATATAAATTACTTGAAATTTTTAAAATTGTAATACTTCGAAAAAAATTAGAAATGTAATAAAAGAAGAAGAACATAAATATTTATATATAGGAAAACAGCTTGACACGGAATTGAGATAAATTTTGATGAATTTATAAATCAGCCACATTGGCAAAAAATTGGTGAATGAGGGAAGAAACATGATATTTGTTTCGCTTGAACTCACTTCAACCGTACGACCAAGTTAAGATATAAAACCAGAAGAAATGGACTGAACTGAAAAATTGATGGTAAAATCAATTTTCAGGCAATTGTAATAAACCAAATCGTATCGATATTAATGACAACTAAGTACGTCGTACAAAAAGTAGAGATTTGACTGGAAAAAATCTTTATATTGAATCTTATTTATTTTCTGGCTTATCTTATGTAGCCAGATAGTGTAAAACTGAATCCACAACATTAAAAGCACAGGTTTGGAGCAGTATATTTACATATAATGAAGATGCTTGACCATGCAGTCTCCTGCGTATCTACGCATTTTGTATTATTATCTAATACACTTTAGAATGATAGGAGTAGTTAGTCACAAGGGTAGTAATAGTAAAAGTGGCTGCGGGGGTTAAGTACAACATTGATGTTTCGTTTGGAAATGTGTGTCTGTTCTGGACATATAAAGACGAATGACAGTCTGGCGTGCATGATTTTGAGTTTATACATATAGAGTATGTTGTGTTGGAAGAAATTGTCTCTTATTATTCTCATCCAAAACGAGGATAAGAAAATGATATTTTATCGAAAATCAAATTTAGAAATTCTTCATTATCAGTTATTATGAAAGGAAGCTCATCTACTTATTATTTCTCAGAAAAGGAAATGTATGCATTTTGAAAACACAACAAAATTATATATGAAGTCATGAAAAAGATTAAAATGTTTTCAGTTTTTTTAGAATTCAATTTCTTCAATTTCTGTACTTTGTCCAATACGAATATTACTACTCTGTACGGACGATGATGTTGCAACTTTGCGTTGAGTTGTTGTTGAACTCACCATCACAGATTGTTGAACAGATTTTTGAATAGATTGTGATGAAGTTTGTTGCACGCTCTTCTCAACGGTTTGCTCGACGCTACGTTTCAGGCTGCTTTCCTGTTCAATTGAACCTGTTGCGGTCTTTTCAATGCTCACCTGGATACATATATATATTTGTTTTCCAATTGATATATATATATATTTTTTATGCATCGTTTCATTTTTATGCAATACATTGGACAAGGTGAAGAGATAAATAATAACAAAAGACCAATCATTAGATTATATTCAAAGAATATATAGAGAATGATTTACGAATATTTATTGGATTTGTTTTTCGAAGTACTCGTATGAGGTTGTATTAAGAAAGGAATGCGTTTTAATCAGGTTTATGCAGGTTATTTAATTGTTATTGATAATTATGCTTAAGAAAATGTTATAAAAATTGTCATAATTTTTATAGACTTATTTTGAAAATAAAAAGAAATATTAAGATATATTCATGGATGCTAGGGATGCAAATTCTGTATTACCTCGTGAGCGTTCTCAGATACTGCAGCTGACATTTTTGTCACTCCGGTTCCACCTACGTTTTCACTTACTTCCATTTTTCAATGAAGTGTTCGTTTTCTGCAAGCAAATTAAAATGAAAAACAAAAAATAATTCAAATAATCTTCTCCGATGTTACAAATTTGGGTCATTATGGGAAAAATCATGCAAATCTCCGAATTTCTATTTAACTATAATAAACAAACAAAAATGAAGGAAGATATGGCTTATATTGCCATTTTATATTATAATATAATATAAGCTTGTTTTTAATTAATAAAAATAGAGACAATTAGTATCTATATCGTCCCCAATCAATGCCAGTTCACCGAAAATATGGATAAAAATAAATCTTGAATTTTATGTCAAATTTTCCTTTTAAACATATACATTCATAAATTGTTGACGCATTGTGAATACTCAAATATGTCAATGTATATATTTTCCAAACTAAAGCCAAATGTAATTTGGAAGACCATCTTTCGATTTTATCTAAAAGAAACTCAACAAATTCAATTCTAGTTATAAACTTCATAAATTAAAGTCCCAAAAAGCTGACTTTATCCGCAACTTTAATTCATTGATTCGAGCAACCACGTGAAATAATTCTTCTTTAAAATTCGATTACACAACCCAAAAATTGGAAAAAAAGGATGACGTAAATGCAACTTGTGATTCTGAAGAAATTTGAAATAGTTGAAAAAGTAATGAGACCAATTAGCACTCCTATTCGAGTTAACTTCTCCACAAAGCACTTTTCAGTCAAAAAATTTGAAATTGAATAATTAAGCAATAATAAACCAGCACTTGTCTGTTATAGCACGGTAACTTCGTTGTCTTCTAAGGCTTTGATCTCATAAAAAAAAGTCGGAAACAAGCTTTATCCACAATCACAACTAAGTATAATAATTTTATACATTTCAAGATAGCATAATTGAACTTTGTTACGTATTTTCTTATTAAAAAAATAATATTATCAAATTTTCACTACCTTTTCGAATTAGACGTGGGTTTCAGATAATTGTTTTCCTTAGTCTTATTTTTTTATATTTATATTTCTTAGATATGTAAATTTATTCTTTTTATTTCCGAAAGAAAATTTCTGTATAAAAAGATAATTTACAAAAATGTGACTGTCTTCGACCGAGCGAGCGAGCGAGCGTTTAGGATCGCTTGACGTCCAACTCAAGACTCAGAACTTACCAAACACACGATAGATTGTGCCTCGTATCAATAGATTTTCATATTTTTCTTTTCCGCTTTTCCTTTCTTTTCATGTTGTGTATATGTTTTTTCAATTTTTTTTTTTTTTTTTTTGTTGGTTTCCTCACAAAGATTTCATTAATTTCCTTTTTTATTATTGTATTTCACTCTATCCTCTATTTGTATGCTTCTTACTCGCATCTCTTTTATATATCTTAGTAAAATAGCTCAAGCTGAAAAAGCCTATTTTCGTGCACCATATTTTCGGTTCCTACACGAAAATTTAGCAGATACACTCATGAACATTTCAAATATGTATAGGCTGAGATGAATCTTTTTTAGAATCAGAAAATGATGCTATTTCGTCGTCTGTCGTCAAATATTTTCATCTTATTTCATCGAAGTACGCGTTATACGTTACAATGTATTTATCTATTTTCATATGTAGATAGTGTGCATTAGGTATTCCGGGCTGACAGCGGGGAAACTTCAGTTTGCTATTGTGGCTAGCGAAGGACTTGCTTAGTTGTGGCCGCTTTATAGCACTGTATGTTTATATGATCATTTCCCCGTTCCCGTTTTACGGAAGTATCTGCTTTAATAAATTTGAATCAGATGCGACTGTACCAAGTCCAGAACAGCTTGTTCTATTTCTTGAGCGAGCTAGTATTTGTCTTTGGTTTACATATATACACTTGTTTTTTTTTTTGGCTTGAAAATTATCTGAATGGGGGGATGAAGCAGAGAGCAGACACAGTTTTTGTAAAATCCATTGAGCGAATTTAGTTGGGAATGGATAGATTGGAACTACAAAACTAAATAGATCGATGCAAGCATTTCCCATTTTCCAGTAAATCATTGCAGAATTGTTACTTCTCTAACTTAACAGTCTTTCGCTTATAGTCTTCTTTTTCTTTAGCCTATGCCCCGTTCACAAACGGGATCGGCTCGTCGCCATTTGATTCTATCAAATGCCTGGTCTGGATGCAATCGCGAGGCTTCCCCATCCAGCGGATCAAACCACCATCGACCTTGATGTTTAGACCAATTTTAACGAGTGAGTTCTCGTTAGTGCGAATTACGTGACCATACCTTCGAAGAAGCCTCTCTCGCAATTTTTCCACGATCAGTGCGATCCCATATCGATCGCGGAAATCCTCAATTTGGCTGTGATCAAATCATGTCACCCCACTAATCCAACGCTCGTCCTCCTTCGTCTCCATTACCGCAAGACGACTTTCGTTATCTTTTATAGTCGGCCAACACTCAGAACCATAGAGAACGACAGAATGGATGATATAACGGTAGATTTTAGATTTGAGACGTTCATTGATAAGTCGATCACAAAGAACACCAGTTGTTAAACCCCACTTGATCCAGGTTGCGTTAATGCGTGAAGCAAAGATCTCTCTCGCCAACTCAAGTGTCCAGTTTATCGTAAAAATTTTTGTAATGGTCCACTCGGGTGACAGCGATTGCTTTCTTTGGTTCCCGGTTGGCATTCTTATAAATTTTAAAATTGGCGAGCATTTTATCGCCGAGAAACTTGTGGTAGAGACGTTTCCTTTTACGGACCTTCATTTAAATATCGTCATTCCAAAGCCAAGTACCTCGGCAGGTGCATCGCTTCCCTGGTGACCCCGAGGTTTGCTGAGGCCGCTTTGTGGATCGTGTCTTTAATTTGGCTCCACGATTCATCCATTCGTAATGGTTGATAATCGCTTAAGGGAAATCATTTCTTCCCACGAAATCGCTACCATTTAATATACGACGGACCAGTACGCTTTTCAAGCTGTTTTATCGGTGGCTTATTTCGCAGTACGGCAATCAATGGCCGGTGTTAAGGTGCGATGGTCTCATAGGGAACGGCTTTGCTATCAGTGAAGTTTATTTCGGAACGCATCTTTCATTTAATTGGGGAAATGGATTCTCCAAAACTTTTTGACTCTCAATCTGTAATAAAATTGAAATATATGGAAAGGAAACCACAGCCAATAGATAAAGAATAAATAAATTTTATTTACGTTAATTAAGTTCCATAATTTTCATTTTTCAGAAATATAAATATGTAATCATGATTTTGTTAAGAAATGAAAAATAAATATTTTGAGAACAAATGATTCAGAAAAAACATATATTTTTGCTATAATTACTTTTTTACTTGTTGATAATTTTCTGTTCTCTTTCATTTTTATGATTGCAGTTTTCTTTATATTGCATACAACTATCGCATCTATAAATTGAATTTCAATAGTATTACCATATTTTTTTCAATTTTTTTTTTTTGCTTCAAATATATTTTTAGGTATTTTTGTTGTAACATAATGTATTTAACATTCCTAAATGCATTCAGGCAATTTTTTTGGAATATTATTCCAAATTACCATAGAATATCATTTTTTGATGCATTATCTATCTGCCATGAATTACTCAATTATAATCTAAATGTTTGTAATTTTCATGCACACGATTGTAAGATTAAACTTACATTTTTTTCCTTTTATATATAACATTCGACATCAGGTAAATAGATTTGCAATTTCTTACATGCATTATGTGATCGCCTATTTGTGATTTCTCATCTATTCATTCTTTCTCGTAAATATGTTGCTTTTAATTGTTTCATGAAGTGATATTTGGCAAAAAATGGTCTACTCATAATATCGGGAGTAATGATACAACGAACCATCTGATAACATACTTTGTATCCATCCAGATTGTGATAGAATTGTCGTAATACTTACTGCAACGTTACTACCACTCATCTTGTATTTCAATAGTAGTGTTTTTATGTTAAAAAAATATTAGTAGAAACTCTAAAAAGTATTTGGTATTTCATTAAATTTTTTATATAATTTTTAGTCTGGATTTTTTCGTCCCAGCCATCCTTTTTCTGTAACTAATTCCGGTAACTTTCGACTGATTTTTGAAAAGGCGTTTAATTTCACTTTGAAACTGACCCCAGAAAAGACCATTTTGTTTAGATTTCATGTTATTAGTAATTACTTTTCATCGATAAAATTGAAATTAATACTTTTTTTAAAGATCTTTTTACACATGTAAAATATGTTTTACTAATAGGTGTATGTACAAAAGACAAACAATTATAATTAGTGATGAATTAAAATATTGAAAAAAATGGGAAGGAATAGACAATATTCAGAAAAAGTTTAGTAATTTCTTGTTAATTCAGTCGTTCAAGCCGCCTGGAACGCTAGCCTCCTTTAGTATTTTTCGTAAATTGGAGATGTTAAGCGGCTTAAAATGTGTTACCTGCTAGCTGGTGATTGAATGTTGAAAGATATATCATAGTATCTGGTTTGTTACTTTCCATGGTCTTACAACTAAGCCTCGTACTGTAAATAATCTCTTGGTTCCGCTTATTTAATTTGTAAGCTGTTTCCAAAGATCAATACTATTGAGCGTGCCTCAAGTGAACCTTTTTGTTTTCTTTATACATGGTTTTATTACTTTATCGAAATAGAGAATAAATAAAGTTAGTTGTTTAAATAGACAAAATAGTTTACTATTCGATCCATTTTATATATTACTGTTATATATTATTCATTTAAATCATATTTATAACCAATCATTTTATTTTCTATGATTGTTTCGTTTAACAAAGGAGTTTGCTATATCACTTGCACTTCGACGCGGAAATGCTTATACTTAGTGTACTTTCTTTTAATTTCTTTTTAAAATGAAGCTTCCACCAAGTATGTACCATCCATCGCTTGACCAGTTTGACTATTTTGTACATTTGCTGTAGCTGGTATATATTTTCCACATGCCTGAATTATATATATAATAAAAATATTTGATGTTGGATTTGAAAGGTTTTTTAAAAGTCGGATTTTCAAAATCAAAATAAAGATTCTCTCCACAATTCGGTATATTATATATTTTTTTTTAATTTTCTGTACCTAGCTTGGAATTTTCGAAAAATCAGGGATATATGTCCAAAAGCTTTGCTTAACCATATGGAACTGGATAAAAAAAATCAACTGAAAATTTGAGAAAATTTTGAATGGTTTTATCTAATAAATGAGAAATTAACCAGTAGATCCATAATCATGGAGTTTTGATTCATATATTTCTTAATAAAAACCTGCGTTTAGAGCATTTAAATAAAGCTATATCACTATAAATAAAAAATCCAAAATCGTTTCCATTGACTAGAAATTACTAGAAATTAATTTTTTTAAAATATACATAGCTCGGCAACTACTTGTCGCCTTCCTCAATGCTTGGATTCCGATGAGAAAAGAAATCCAAAATCCCAGTTATCGCGGGGGAAATCAAGCCCACATTTAATTTTTCCTCCCAATTACTTGTCTCACCGATGGAACGGATATTATAATTTTGTGCACGAGTGGGCCTCCTCATGACTCCATATCGGATTCGTGGTTACTACAAGTGTTACCCGTTGCTCAGAACAGTGATGAAGAATTGGAGCACGAAGCTATCGGTATCCTCACAAATATCTAGAGAGATACCAATCAGGCGTGGCATTTTCCAAGGTGACTCTCTAAGCCCGCTATGGTTTCGAATCCACTATCAAATTGTATGCCAAAGACGAGGACGCTCCTTACTCACCATCCAGTTCAGCAGGGATATCTGAATGCAGTTGGGTTTGGAGAAATGTCGCAGAAAAACATCAACATCAGCTCCTTTGGGATTGAAATCCTCGATGGTATCACTCCACTTCGAGGTTTTAGATTTCTATTAGAGTAATTTACCCCGGGTGGGTTTTGTTTTGTTGGCTCCTTAGTCAAGGTACGTGATTAAATCTTTGTGTCCTGAGAGTGAGGTAATATGTGAGAACCAAGAACCCCGGCCCACATATCGCCAAACTGCTAGCGCAGTCTGTGTTCACGACTAGTAGACCTGTTAGGGTGGTTTGGTTGATTGGCGCCCAACGTGGGGCCACACACACTGTCGAGAAGTTTATCCTTCGGTGTTTCATAAATTTCCAAACTTTTGGCCACTTCTGATTTTCTTGTATCGCTTATGTAGCTCAACTTTAAATTTTCCTTGGAAACCATGTGTTTATTATATTAAATACAAGGAAATGGATGTGACCAACAGGGATCAAGGCAGCGGTTCCTGGCGGCTTTAAATTAAGAGAGGAAGTATAAATAGAACGATTTGGGATTTCTTTCCTCGTCAAAGCTCAAGCATTGAGGGAGGCGACAAGTAGTGCCGAAAGTTAACGGAAACGGTTTTGGATTTTCTATTTATATGTTTTCTTCAAAAATAAAGATAGATTAACCTATCTACTACTGGTTTTAAAGATATAATGAAGGCTTGATGGGCAGATAAGATATTGAACCAGGAAAATGGCAGATGGAGTGAAAAATTAGAGAAAAGCATTAATAGGAAAATAAGGATACGAGTATAAAAATTTAAACATCTTCATGGGAATTGTTGCTCAATCAATATTATTCTATCATCTATTTGGGTATCTTAAACGCTTTTGATATATCCTAAAACCTTAGCACATGAATGAAGAGCATGGAATATCTTTTCCGAATGACAATGTCCATTTAAAACGGAAATGATTAACTTATATGGAAGTAAAAAAATGTAAGAGGAACATCTATACAATACAATTGAATTATTTGAATTTCTGAAATAAAAAATGAACTAAACTTCGATAAATATCAATTCGAAAATTATCAGAAAGAGAGGAGAGTCTTACATCTTCAATTATGTTGTAAAAAATTAAAACAATAATGAAAATAAAATGCAATAGGCCTTGCATGTTTCTCCTTTTCATTAGCACTGTTTTTTTTTTTAAATAAAAAATAAATAAAAAAAAATCACTTGGGGAAAAATATATACGGAATAATTCAAAAGGAAAATAAAAAAGAATTATTGATGAAAAATCTATACGAAATGGTATGATACGAAGAATGTATAAAGAATCATTATAAGGTCAAGGTTTAACCTTCAATTACGTTCTATGCTATATGGATAGCTTGCTTCCCATTCCTTTCCTGGTTTTCGAAAATAAATTGTGTGATAATATTAGGTATTAGGTAATCAGAACCCATTGAATACGAAGAAAAAAACGAAAGAAAAAGAACGTAGTAATTTTGAAGTTTATTTAAAATGAATTGTCAATTAGAGACAAAATCTCAAAATACAAATGGCCAACTTAGGGCGTTAAAAAAAAATTGTGGCATTTTTTTTACTGAAATTGTTTTGTTTTTTTTTTTTTTTTTGGAATACGTTCAAACATACATCTAGGAATGATCATACATCTATATAAAAATTGTTTTACAGTCATGCATATATTATTTCGTGTTTTATTTTTATTTTTGCTTCATTATCTAAGTAAGATACTGATAATTAGGAAAAGTGAAACTCAAACAATTGAAAATCAACAAATAATATATAGAAAAATGTTAACGTTTTCTAACAGTCTTTCAAAAATAACTTTTTGCCTAGTATTTATTGTCACCCTATTCTACTGCAGAAGTATAAAAACAGCAAAAAAGTTTAACAATTTCCTTCTTTTTTTCGGCATTGAAAAATCAAATTACAAAAGTAATCATCAGCAATAGTAAAATTTTAATATTACTACATAAAAATATCATAAAAGATAACACATCATAACCGTTGACATTCTATATAGTATCTCATAAAATACTGCTTGTTGTTGTGTTTCCATACATTATATATATATATATATATTAACATGTAGAATAAAAAACTTAAAATGAAAATTTAATGTTTGCTCAGTTTTGTATTATAATTTAAAATTTGGACTCAATTGAATTGTTTCATTCTCACATTTTTGTATTTTTTTCTGAAAAAGTAAAATTTATAAAATGAAAGAAAGAGATTAAAAATAAAGGGAAACACTGAAACCCAAGCAATAAAACTACTAAACCACGAGAAGCAATAACAATAGTAACAATTGCATATTCAAACCAAAATATTAAGCTAATATTAAGGTGTTTGTGTCCTTTGATTAAAAAAAATTTAATATGCGAACTCAGGATGCCGCAAAACTGTTATATAAATGCAAAATACGCATCACAGAAATAATATGGGAATTTTTTTTTAAAAGATGCTATAACTGAATGAAGCCGAATCTTTTACACTCAAAAATTAAAATTCATCTTCTGGGAGCTTTTTATATCAGAAATTATTACTAAATGAAACTATAGAGTGTCTAAGTGTCTAAAGCAGGGGGTGTTCTCTAAGTAAGCCGTGTTGTGCTTTTACTTCAAGGCCAATTCTGCGAAAGCAACTAGTTTTTTAAATCACTTTCTACGAAACTTTCAAAATTCATCTATATCAAAGATTCATCTAATTTAAAACAATGGCTCTCAATCAGTTTGTCATAAGTCAATCCATCAAAACTGGATTGATGAAAAACTGATGGACTGACGTGGTTAGTAATAAACAAGACGACAAAAAACCATTATTGATGGATGTATTTACCGATCCGAACCATCGATTAACAAGACAATGACAACTGCGCTATACTCAACTTATTCTGAGTCCAGCCAGAGCGACAAATTTTATTTAAAAATTTAAATTTTCATCAGTCCATCAGTCATTGCCTTAAAAATAGGCGATTAGTTTGCTCTATAATTATGTCATTCTGACAGATGCCAGTCTGATGAAATACTGATCGTGTAAGGTTAGCCAATGAGCTATTTAAAATTCCCCCATTTCGCATGGGTGAAAATGGGTGTAATTGATCTCAGATAAATAATTCTAGAAAAATCATTCAAGATAAGACCCTACAATTACTCTTGAATGGGAGATTTGGCACAGTAAAACTCATATATGGTAATACCTACATATATGTTATACAAAGAGCAAGTTTTCCCCACCTTTTGTTTTCTATTCGATACATACACCAGAATAGGAAAATAAAACAAAGGAGGAAATGGAAATTTGAATAATGTGCAGAAAAGGATGCCATTTTGGCGAAATTTAGAAATAGTCATAAACTTCAGAATTGGAGTAGAAATTGTCACTGACCTTAGAGA
Organism: Hermetia illucens; assembly: GCF_905115235.1. Taxonomy (NCBI): domain Eukaryota; kingdom Metazoa; phylum Arthropoda; class Insecta; order Diptera; family Stratiomyidae; genus Hermetia; species Hermetia illucens. Next base: position 14,838,795 of record NC_051855.1, on the reverse strand, counting down.
AAAAATTGATAATAGCAGGGGATATTGAACTAAAGGAAATTTGCTGCAGGGAAGTTGTTTGTACGTCCCCTAGTCACTCATTGTTGGAGTATACAGTCCGTTTTTTTTGTAATTGTTGGTTTATAATCTCCAATTTTCAATGAGATTATGCTTCAGTTTCATTATTATCACACTTGATGCTGCGCAAATGATAAGCTTACGACAGCAACGTTGTTTAGAAGATACTGAATTTAAAGTTTATTCGATAATTGAATAATGAAGATCAATGTCTTTAGCGGATTACTAATTACTATCACCAGGGGAGTATTAGTATAAAAAATAAACAGATTTCATTACAACAACATATAAACTGCATCTCGTAGGTATCTATCTTAGTTATGTATGCTAATTTGCTTTATTTTTCTAGTTGAGTATAAAATGAAATACTATTATTTTTAATCATTTTTAAAATAAAACATATAATGTATTTTAACTACCATAATAAATTGTTTCTCGCTCAATTCGAGAGTTTTTAAATAAATTCCAGCCTTTCCTTTGGTAAAATGTTAATGTCTAAAGGCATTTTTGCCCTAAGTTTACTATTCTTTTTTTTGTATTTTGATATAATTGATAACAAAATATTTTCTTTGACTAAAATAAAGAAATTAACTTCGAATATATATATTTTTTTGTATATAACGGGTGGGAATATCGACGTTAATTATTTTAAATTTTAAATTGAAATATATTGTGTAAATAGTAATTTGATTCAAAAGTAGTAATATATATATATATCTATTATTTTCACTAACGATGATAAAATTTCATGTACCAGTCGAAACAAACATAAAAAAATAACAGAAAAATTTAATTATCTAATTTCGTGGGTAGTCAGAATGGTATAATATTAATAGTTGATTTGTTTTCACAAAATGTTATCTACCGAATCACGTATCGAGCAAAGAACATAGCTAATAAAATCTTGTATCTTTTGTGTTGAAAATCAATTATATCCTTTAACCCGAATGTGTTGCTAGTTTGTATAACCCATGAACTATCATACTACCACTATTTACTTTTAATGCATGGGTTGTTTAGCAGCTTTTTTCTAATTAGTTGTATTTATTTTTCCAGCTTGTTTTTCGGATTATTCAAACTATTCCTTGAACTTCTCATGTATTTCTACTATCGTCATGTGAAATTCTAGAACTGCGTTTAGTACCACAACGATAGGATGTTGTGTCCTGTAAGGAAGTTTTCACATTTTGGTTGGTGATTTAGTGATGGTTTTTTTTTTTTATTTATTTTTCTAAGGGGACTCGATTTAGGGGATTACTTATGTCAAAATACATGTTTCGATTATTGATGGCTGAAATGTGAAATGAAATACAAAAAAAAAAAACACAAAATAAAAAGATATACGAAATTCAAAACTAGAGGCACTGTATGTTGTCACTACATACAGAGAAACAGAAAGTTGCTGTATTTTGTGGATAGAGTGTATTTTAAGTGTACTTTCTCTGCGTTTACATAATCCTTCATGTTCTTTTCTGTCTTAAAAATCTCGTTATTTTACTAAAAGGAAAATAATTTATTAAATAATGGAAGAGAATTCAGTAAATATTTGCTGAGATGTTTTCTCCTTATTTATTATGGTATTGTAATATATAGTGCGGTGCATTTTAATTTTCTCAATTTTATCATAAAAGAATCAAATTTTTTGGTTACTCCTAGGACGGGAGTTCTACGAACTCATCTGTTCCCTCAACCCCTCCTATCTCTCTAGACACAAAACCTCCTTTTCGTCCCCGTTAAATATTACTGTACTATATATAAATTAAAATCGACATCCATTTAGTCAACCAAGATGAGTACTTTATTATTTCGACCAAAAAAATGGATGCACCGCACTAAATATTAAATAGAGTTGTATCCATATAAATTATCAAGCAAAGCTAAGTACTATCCCTATGGATATGATATTCTTCCCTGACGCAGGCGAGTAATATTACCACTAGAGAGCTAAATATACGTAATTGAGGTCAAAGAGAATAAAATTAGTAGCGAAGCGATTTAGAGAATTCAGGGCTCGAAGAATCTATCCTTCCTATTGAAATCAATGCTTTTATAATACAAGGAAAACTGACAAAAGTAGATGGTTTAGTAAAAGAGGTGGTTCTGTGTAGATAATTCAATGGGAATCATCGCTTCGCAATGGAATTTTCCAGGGCAATTGGATATTTCTTAATTTCATCTTAACCTGAATAATGGGGCCATATAGGGGTGGTCTAATCCATATTTAAATTGATATAACACAATTATACTTTTTCAAGCTGAACACAATATTATACTAAGATGATAGAAGTCATGTTTTTCGATCACTTGCAACTCCAGAAGTTCGGAATCAAATTCAATCAAAAGGGCGGACGCGGAAGTAGAAGTTATTAGTAAAAGCAATCATGCTAAACAAAATAAAAGCTTCAAAGAATTTGGGTATTGACTGTTTTATTAGTTCGTCTTATAGAAATCAAAATTATACTAAAGTATACATAAATTTAACACTATAAAGTAAAACTATTAGTTCCAAACCATCACGTTTCACAATTGTATCAATTTTAAAATAAAAAAAAGGTTAAATCAAGAAAGTGTTCTTTGGATATATATTTTTTCAATCCCTACTACTTTTATTTTCAAGAATTTTCGCGGAAAGGCAAATAAAAATTAACAAATTAATGGTGCTAAGAAATAGCAGTCGATGCCGTTTTTGCTGATTCGAATTGTCCATGCAAGCCAAATGCAACTTTGATATTTCCTTTCAATTAATTTAAAATTTATTCTGAAGAATTTTTTTTGTAACATTTCAAATTGAAGAAATGAAACCATACAAAGAAATGATAATTTTAAAGCAACGTCAAATGTAGGAATACATTTTCATATTATAATTGTTTCTAACTACAATTAAAATACAAAAGCTATTTTGAATGATAGTGAAACAGATAGAATTGAAAAAAAAATTCAGGAATTAAATAAAATTTGATTTTTTTTCGGAATATATAAAAATCTGAACTTATAAAATACACAAAAAATTATTTTTCACATTACTTGCCTAGTACAAATCCGTGGAACGTATATATAAAATCAACTTAATACTTTTATATATATTTCGTGTTTCCTCTTATCTAAATGTTAAACATCTCATTGACAATATATGAACGAGGGAATTATATGGTGTACATTGCATTTAAATGTATAATATTAAGTTTGTTGGAATTCTATTAGCGGTTCTAGGAAAGCTCTAATATTTTGCTTCTAACAATGTTGTGTTTCTGTAAAAATTTGTGCGTGTTTTCTTTAGCCATGTTGTTTTTTTTATGCTTTTGTTAGGTAAAGAAAGTGAGACTGTTTGGTGTTGAACAAAAGATGAAATAAAATTGGTGTTATTTTAATAAATAATATACTATATAGATGTAATGAACATTTGGGATTCGTGAAGAAAAACCATGAACAGAGAAAACGGGAAGACCGAATTCAAAACTATAAATCGAGAGCGGACATTTTATGCAGTAAAACCCAAACTCATTTGATGAAACACGGAGTGATTAGATCATTATATTTTTCTTCTTCAGAAGAGATGTGACAATGGCCATGGAGACTAGATTTAATATTCTTGGATAATTTAGCGAATATCCGTATCAAAATTTCCAAAAAGGAATAGAATTTTTCTCAAGCAGTATAATTACATGGAAATGATTCTCAATCTAACTTAAACAGATTATCTAGCTTCCATGTCCATTTATATACTCAAAAGCAAAAAGGTGATCAAGTAAATGAGAAAAAAAAACTGTAATGCGTAAAATTTTAAATAAATTTTCAAAACAGCTATCGTTGAATCGAAATAATTTTAATCACATTAAACTCACCTGATATCGTTGGGAGCAACATCGACCGCAACATGATTGCAATAAACCAACAGTACTATTTGTTGAATGTGCCGGACTAGCCATTGGTGACGGTGATCCAGGTCGTTTTGGTTGTCCATTATATGGAATTTCTAACTCAATAAATTCACGATCCTAGAAAATATAAAATGATAGAGAGAAAAATTTATTTCAAACAATATAAATATAACAATCACTCTTCTGAACAAGAAGAAAGTCTAAAGAATTAGAATAAGATTAATAATTGTTATATTCAAACCATAACTCACCGTGGTCTTTTCAAGACATCTTAACAAATGATGATGCTGTAGCTCGAATATATCTTCTTCACGATAATTATCGTCTAATTCAATTCCAGATTCTTGAGCAGCCAATCTTGCTTCAGCTGCTTTCTTTTTACTAGCAAACGCAGCACCTGATGATGCCTTGGCAATTCGAATACGTGCTAAACGTGCTTTCTGAAAATTTTTAAAGTAAATCATTAAAATGTGCAATTTTGATTAGTTCACAAAAGGAAACTGATGCTCATCAAACTGAAGATTGGAGGTTTGCCTTGATATGGAATTTTTGTAGTTATCTATTAGATGTATAACTTTGCTTCCGCCGTTTTTTTTCTCAAAATTTAAGGCTTTATCAAAAGAGGGACGAAGACGGCCATGGTTTTGTACGAGGCAATTCATTAGACGCTGCCTCACCTCTGCCTTGCGAGTGGCGTGACCAAAGTGGCTCAATTGGTGTTCTTTGTGATCGACGTATCAACGAACGTCTCAAATCTAAAGTTTACCGCAATATCGCCCGCCCTGTCGCACTCTATGGTTCTGAGTGTTGGCCGACTATAAAAAACAATGAACGGCGTCTTACGGTAATGGAAACGAAGATGTTGGACTAGTGGCATGACACGTTTTGATCACATTCGAAATGAGGATATCTACGATGGAAATGGGGTTGCAACGATCTTGGGGTTCGGGAAAAGGGACCAGTAGTTAGTCTTTTTATAAAATAAATATGAGCCCTTAATTTAAAAGTTACAAAAGTGACATGTTCAATTTGAAATTGGAATGTAGGGATAGGAGTGGGTAAATTGAAAGTAATAAATGGGGAAGGCTAAGGAATGTTAGGACGGGAAAAAACGAAGAAATGTTGCATATTATCGAATGCATCCCCCCGTCAGATTGCCCCTGGACAAGGTAAAGAAAATGCTACCAATCTCGTAGAGGATGTGCTATTCAAGTGATACCCAGTGTATGTATGTATTATCACAGGTTTTTTAATATGACCTCCCAAGTCTTAACAGACAGGCAGAATTTGCATGGGCAGTTTGACCTCATGACCCTTACAATGAGGCTAAAATTAAATTTTTATTGAAAGAGAATTATAAGCAGAAACTTACCCTTTGAGCTTTACGTTTGTCGGCACGCTGATTCTGATGATAAATCCGGCTGAAATTTGATACAATAACAGGTACCGGAAGAGCGATTACAAGCACACCGCTAAGTGAACATACTCCTCCAACTATTTTTCCGGCAATTGTTTCTGGCACCATATCACCATACCTAAATTTATTAAAGCAATAAATTAATTTTCAGTCATGTACATAATCAAAACTGTGAAATGAACGTGTAAGCGCATCTAATACTATATTGGGGTTATTTAGCTGGTCTTGTTCTAAACATAAAATGCGTCATTCTGCATGAAAAAGGCTTTACATGGGGTAGAGAGGAGGATTTAATTACGAAAAACAAATTTATTTAGGAAATGTATTCATTTCAACAGCAAATCCCATTTAATTATTCTGAAATGCATAAATCTTTGAATCAATAAGATCCGGATTTTTGGGTCTGTGGTTGTAAATAAGCAAGGCTTTCTTCGTAATTTTAAATCAGTAGCAAATACCTTTAATTAAGTAGACAGTTTATAACTTGCTAATATACATCTCCTTGTTGTGATGCAATTACGCTACCTTATTTTCTTGTTTACCGTAAAACGGCTGAGCAATCCTCAAAAGAATGAAAGCTTGATTCCATGTATCTAAAATTAAAGTTTTCCGGTAAAATTTTAATTTTATCCACTCCACAAACGAATCACATCATCATCACACAGTTGTATGAATGTCGGAATCTTATTATGCACGCTTTCATGGAGGTATTTATTTTTGGCATCAATTTAATTAATTCTCCAGCGTGGTAAAACGAAACACAACCCATAGCACTCTGGAATATTTCGATTTTGTTGATTATTTATTGAGTGTTTATTCGGAAAACCCTAACACGAATTAACAAGTCTAAAGACAAAAAATATTTGGACAACAGGCAACAAGAGGGAAAAATGATGAATATAGTAATTCTGGGGCAAATTTTAATAGATATAATTGTGATTTATAGATAAAATTTCTCAACGAATATTTAGAGGGACTTTTCATACTCAGAATATGGCGGCAGAAATTGACTGGGAAGCCTCCTTAAGTTTACCATAGAATCATCACGTTATGGAGTAATAAAGATTTTACTATAGAGAACGATACTGAAAAGTTTAGTGAATATCGTACTATTATTAACAGAGTCATAGTAGCTCAAAACTGTCACTTTTGTGCAAATTTATTGCATTCCAAAATTTTGATTGCCTTATATTAGAGCGATGGAGGAGAAAAACGCCCAAGCGTCATGTTGCAAAGTTACGCGGAAGACGCAGGTGACGCCTCCTCAACATAAGGTAAGTTAGATCGCGGCCAAGCGGAGTAGGGACAGGGGAAGTTAACCCCTTGGTGTCCAACAAGCGGCCAAGAAGAGTAGTTCTTCGACTACGGCCCCAATTTTGACGAAAGGGGAAGAGTCGACAGCTCGTAAACCCGAACAATGGACAAAAATAAGCGACAAAAAGCGGCAGAACGAAAAAAAGAAAATTCGTCCGGAAATAATCATTGTTTCTAAGAAAAGAGATATATCTTATGCCGATAATCTTCGGAAAGTCAGAGCCGATCCGGAAACAAATCCACCGAGAAGATGGCAGATAGTTTTCGCGAAGGTGCTCGGTGAACAAACTGAAGCAAAAGCTAGTAATCGAGTCTGAAGACCTAGACGAAGTCACATCACGAGAAGATATCTATGTTGCGCACAATTCAACCTTAGCAAAATAGAAGAAAGTGCCATCAAAAAGATGAAGAAGACATATGGAGGTACAAAGACCGCTATCATTAGTTTACCGGTTGAATCAGGGATTAAACTGATTACCGCGGGCAAGGTAAAAATAGGCTGGATCGTGTTCCGAGTTAGGGAGCAAATATCTCTCAACTGACGTTTCAGATGCCTCGATTTCGGTCAGCTTGCAGCAGGATGTATTAATTAGCACGATAAGTCGGGAAGATGCAGGAAGTTTGGAGATAAGCGTCATCTTATCAAAGACTGCACGCTTTTTGGTTTCAGCTAAAATTGGAGTGTAGCGACACGTCCTGCAGTTGGAGAACTCTAGTTACGACCTTTAACGGAATATTGTAGGGTAACTCGAAATATGAAAATTTGGTAATTCTTCTCACTAAAAATATCTCAAAAAGGTACGTGAAAAAAAGGCCCTCAAATGTGGTTTGCCCCCTTAAGATATATTAATATAAAACATTGAAAATATACTTACCCTAACGTTGTCATCGTTACAATTGTATACCAAAATGCAGCCGGAATCGATGTAAAGTTCGTACCATTTACATTTTTCTCCGCATAAAACATAACTGTAGCGAATATTATAATAGCCATTGCTAACGAAAATACCAAAAAACCTAATTCGGAAGCACAAGATTTTAATGTATAACCAAGAATACGTAATCCTTGAGAGTGACGTGAAAATTTAAATATTCGGAATACACGAAATACACGTAATGTGACAAAAGCACCAGAAACGTCATCGTTATCCGTGATCCCAAGACCAATATAATATGGAAGTATCGCGACTACATCAATTATACTCATAACACTACGCACGAATTTACAGCGATCTGGGGCTGCAAATAATCGTAACAGATATTCTGCCGTGAAGATCATAACGCATGCGGTATCTAAGCAAAAGAATACGATTTTATAGCGTTCACCGCACGGGAGCGTCCCCGCTCGACCGGGCCTATGGCCGCATGGTACCGTTTCTACAACATTCGCCATTACGCTAACAGCTATGAAGAATCCTGTCACATAGTAGAAGACCAATGCTGCTGTCGACGTATGTGGATTTTCGAAGGCTCGCCACATTTTTTGACGAATATTAGTAAGCTGTTGTAGATTTTGATCACCATTTTCCGATAATTTGTCGTCCATTAATCGTTCTGCATTTTCGCGTTTTCGATCGCGATAATCCTCGTAGCAACAATCACCGATCACATCAGGCATTATTCCAAAAAATGCCAACTCCTCGTCATAGCTTGTCAGGCATTCATGCTTCGGATAATGTAGTTTTCCTGTTCGATAGTAATTCAGAATATGACGAAATATATCTGGATCACGATCGAAAAAATATTCCTTGCAATCTTCGTCGTAAAAAAATTCACGTTCATTTGAACCTAGTAGCGTGTCAGGATACTTCTCTAATGTATTCCGCCATGTTTCAAAATGGCGACCGGATACATTGATGAGTAGCTTTTCATCGTCGGTTTTACGTCGATCCTTTGGTACGGGAGGCGGCGGGAGGGGATGCGTTGCAATCGGTACCCAACCGATGGCCGCCGCCCGTGCAAATGGCAGCCAAGCGGCGACCGAGGCCATACTGTGTGGTGGAATGTTTTAGAATATCTATAACTAAGGAAAGCAATTTTTATCTGGCCGATATTTTTTTTTTATCTATTTTCCAAAGTCCAGGATATTAGGTAAATATTTAAAAATCCCGCCGCAGTATTGGGTATTTTTTTGCTAACAGGATGCGATACGACGATGACGCCTTCTACGGGGAACTTTTGACCATGAAGGGGTAGTAACCAATCAGGAATTCTGTAAGTTCCAGTAGACTCTGGTGTTTTTGACTTGAAGGAGTGAAAATAATTCAATTGTTTCGATTCATCTACGACGTCGATGGTAACTTTTAACTGGTTCTCTCGCTTAACATAAGCATCGAATTTTATGGAAGATTTTTTTTTTAATTATGGCAACGTAGAATCAATTTTTAATAAGGTTGAAAAGGGAAAAATAATTCCCAAAGCGAAATATTTCCCTGCGTTTTATTTCTTTTTTTTTTCGCGCAAAATAAAGATTTTCTGATTTTTTCTTAAGTTCGCATTTTTGCCACTTTTTTCTTAATAATGTAAATATTTATTTTTTTTTTCTAAATATTTATTGCTTTTATTTTTTAGATCTCCGTTGATTTAGATTGAAGATATTTTGTTTTTATAAGTAATATCTATAAGTTGGTGTCGTAACGGTGCACGGATTTGAGTAAAGTTGTTTATTTTACGATTGACGTTTAAATATACGCAAGCTAGTTTCAATTAGCTAATAATGTCATTTTCTTTATCCTCTATCCACCAGAGCAATATATAATATTTAAATTCAATTTTTTTGATTTTTCCTCTGAATTTTCAATTATTTTGTTCTTTTTATTTTAAAATTATAATTCTGATTTTTTCTTCATTAATTTTTCTTTTAAATAGATTTGTTAGCCATCTGAATTATAATTATAATTATATTGCTTTAAACACTATCCAATTTTTTCAACTTCATTCAGCTTGTTTCTTTTCTCCCTTCCATTCGTGCCTCAACTTCCAGTTTTCGTTCAATTTCGATTTGAATATTGTTTGCCCGAAGAATTTTTTCAGTCGCCTTTTGTGCTATTTAAGCTTGAAACATAGATGATAATTATATATTCGTTTATGACAGGCACACGAATCTCCGGCAAAGTAGAAAATCATGCTGAAATAATTCTAATCGTAATCTATCAGCACTTTCAACCACTACAGCTCTTCTTTACCAGACTCGTCTCACGTTGCTTAGATGCAACTAAAGAATGATATTTTTATAGGAATTTTCCGTTTCATTCAATAACCAGGCTCTCAGGCTTCAGAATTTTGTATTTTTCAAATTCCTTTATTCTCTTCATAGAAAGAAATGCGATTAATGTGTCTCTGCCGAAGTTTTTAATGGAGTCAATTTTAAACCCAATTTAATCCTTTCCTAGCTCCTTCTTGAATAGTACTCGAAAATGAAGAGCATTTTCGATGAGTTCTAGGTCAATATATGAACATAACCAGCGTACAATGCTATGATGATGGCTAATATCCTTCACAGCATTTCACTCGAACATATGTTTCTTCCTCTTATAGATTGTTATGATGTTAACATGGTCCTCTAATAAATAAATGGAAAAAAGGGAGAGAGAAAAAAAATAATTGATTTGAGCATTTCTTGCATTATTTTAAATAAAGTTATACAAAAAATGAGTTAAGCAATCATATTTTTGACAATTTCCAATCAGACGAAAAAATTTCTAAGCATAATGCGTAAAGCTATGGTAAAATGCCGCCCCTGGCAATTTTTTTTTTTTTGTAACATTATGTTCTGAACGCTACCTTTCATATGGTGAGTGCAATAACAAAATTAAAAATGTCAATATGCCACGTTTTCAGCCCGAAATTTGCTTAGACGCAGTGTCATTTTAAGCGTCCTGTCGATGAGTCCAATCAACAACATCAAATCGCACTGGTCAAACGAGAAGAATAAAGATAGGACAACTTTGAGACCGTTGATAATTTCTCCAATCTAGCGTCGATCATTGGCTCTAGCACGGAATATACACTCCAGTAGCGGTTAACTATAGAAAAGGACCAAAAACAAAAGGGTGGGATACACCGGAAGAAGTGCAATGAGTGTCCCAACCAAAAACCGGTTCATGTCCGAGTCAAAGAGCACATAAAGGAGGAAAAATTAACCAAATGCCAGAATAGGCTACACAAAAGATACGAATGATCACACAATAGAAGAAGGACAAAAAGGGATTTTTCAGCTTTTCCCTCATTTTCGTCATCATCAAATCACAGGCTTTACACTTGCTCTCAGACGCTGATACCCTCAAATCTTAAAATCACAAATCAGGTTCCTTTTCATTATTTTCTAAGTACTAAACGAGAAATTAACATTTAAATCCTCGAAAAGGGATTTTTCCGCTTTTCCCCCATTTTCGTCATCATCAAATCACAGGCTATACACTTGCTTTCTGACGCTGATACCCTCAAATTTCAAAATCGCAAATCGGGTTTTTTTTTCATTATTTGGAAAGTACTAAACGAGAAATTAACGTCTAAATCCTCGAAAAATGATTTTTCAGCTTTTAGCCCATTTTCGTCATCATAAAATCAAAGGCTATACACTTGCTTTCTGACGCTGATACCCTCAAATCTCAAAATCGCAAATCGGGTTTTTTTTTTCATTATTTGGAAAGTACTAAACGAGAAATTAACGTCTAAATCCTCGAAAAATGATTTTTCAACTTTTAGCCCATTTTCGTCATCAAAAAATCAAAGGCTATACACTTGCTCTCAGACGCTGATACCCTCAGATCTCATGATTACAAATCAGGTTCCTTTTCATTATTTTGTAAGTACTAAGCGAGAAATTAACATTTAAACCCTCGAAAAGGGATTTTTCAGCTTTTCCCCCCATTTTCGTCGCCTTCATTTCAAAGGCTATACACTTACCCCAAGACGCTGATACCCTCAGATCTCATGATCACAAATCAGGTACCTTTCGCAAAGAGGGGTTTTCCTGAATCATGAACTTGACCTTTGTCAGCCCTACACTGGTACGTGATATGCCTTGGCACGTTAACGAAGTCTATGCCAACAGCGATCACCAGACAATCATCTTCGAACTGAGGAGGGAACCACATGCTAAGAAAACAGGATACCCAAGGGCGAGAAGGGCATAGGGCTGGTCTACGAAAGCATTGGACGAGGGAAGGGTCTTGTAAGTGTGGCTAGGCCAACCTACTGACGTGACGAGTGTAGGATCTTTATCTCGGGGTCAAAATTATTTCCGGCAATTTTCAGCATTTCGGAAAAAAACCAAGGCGTAAGACAACGTTAAATATGTGTATTAGTTTAGTGAATGCAGATCTCGGCGGTTCTTGCTATTCGGATTGACAGCCAAGCAGCGAATATGCTCGCCTCGTTCAATAAGGTCTGGATACTCTGGGTTCCAGACCATTTTGGGTTGATAGGCAATGCACCAGCGGACGAACTAAGCAAGAAGGGAGCAGGGACGCCTTTACACGGGTCAGAACCCTTCTGTGAAATCAGAAACGAGTTCATGGCTATGACATTAAAAACTGTAACAGAACGGGTGAGGGAACTATACTGGACGGGCCTACCAGGAATGGAGCAGTCCAGGGTGCTTACTGGGGGATACGAACCCAAGCGCACAAAGGGCTGTTTAAACCTCACCAAGAAGAACCTCCGAATCATAGTGGGAATTCTCACTGGTCATTGTCGGTTAAACTATCATCGGAAGGTAGGGATATCTACGGACACTGCCTGCGGGTTTTTTGCGGAGTGTGATGAAACCCCTATACACGTTCTGGGACAATGTCGGGCACTTGTGCAAAGTAGGTCGAGGCATCTAAGAAAATTGAAATATTTGGAAGTAGTGAATATACTAGAATTCCTAACGGTTATAGGCTTGCTTGAGATACTACGGTTAATAGATACCCTATATCTAATAAAAGGAGCACAATAGTTCTGTAAGGACGCGGTGCAACTTCCCCTTAACACAATAATAATGTTGAAAAATAGCCAGGATGGCATGATTAAATTAAAAGTAAGCGAGTTTGACTTAAGGCTTTAAGGTCCTTAGTCTGAGTTTCTTTTCCTGCACTCCACTGATGTGCTAAATTGACTAAAATCGCCGAAATATCGAAAAACAGAATAGAAAGCAAAAGTACCATAAATCAGTATATCCGTTCACGTGGGCGCCTTAGGAAATACAAGTGTAAATAGAAGAGACGAAAATTGGTTGGATTCTTAGGTTGGTTCCTTAGCGAAAGATCCTTAAAAAGGACCCGGAGGCACCAGGAAATGTATATTATAACAAATGAAATACTAAATAAGCATTACATGAAACCAATTCGACCTTCAGAATGCTCTGCTCCCCTACTTTTCAATCAGGCCTACAACAGATGTTTATACAATTTAATTATCCTTGTTTTTTGTTTCGTGGAAACTGCTTACACTATATTTTCTGAAGATTTTAGATATTCAGTGACTTTTCATTCAGCCCTTGTGCTAAATGCCAGATGAATCAGATGAATTTCCACTTTCACCTCTGAGGAGCTTGGAGAATCCCTTTGGGGATACATAATTGATTGACAAACTTATTGAAGGTTACAATTTTGCTTGACAAAAGCTACAATTTCTGGATTGAGTTGATGAAAGCACGTATTACAATTATTCCGAATAAACACGTATCACAAACAAAAATCGAGAATAGAACGAAAAAATATCAGGTCCTGACTCCCAGCGACCTACGGTTTATCTGGAAATGAACAAAAAACACAACACAGATGTACGGCAGGTGGAAAACTTACACGTTTTTTTCCTGATGTTCACCAACTGTCCATTTACTATCATTTTCATGTGCACTAAGTATGTTTCGTTGCTTTTTACAACCCCGATTTCCGTTCCCCATGAAAACTCATTTTTCCGTCAAAAACTCGATTTCAATTTGTGACTTTCACCAGAGAACATTTTGCAAAAAAAAATGGGAAAATAGAGTCACACACCAAAATCTATTCTATGTGACGAACAACGATACGACAGTAGCACCAATAAAAAACAATACACACGATAATGTAAACGGAAAAACAACTGAATTTTCCACCATCAGAAGAAAATAGGATGTGTTTGTTGCGTTCTTATGTCGCTAATAAAAAACAATATTTTATATAAAATATCTTTTCTCATATGATAATTAGGTACTGAATCTCAGCAGCGTAGCGCGACAATCATTTCGTCGTATGATTTTTCCCGATACCGTGTGGAAAATTGGATAGTGTGCAAGGAAAAGCCAAGCTTGTGTGAAATAACACAGCCATAGGCAGCGACAGCAGCACGCACATTCGAAACCGAAATCGTATGTTTCCATTTCTGAATCTTGTTGGCCTGGCTTTTACCCCACACCATCTGCACCCCCGCATGTCACCCCTCCGATAATCTTTTCGCCATCCTTATTGGAAAAACTTTACAAACTGAAAAGTTACGAATGACTGGAAAGTTGGAAAGACGCATCAGAACAATAACAATTGTATCAAACAATTTTCAAACAATAGCCGAGTAGCGTATGCAAGAGAAAAGCATTTTTCAGATACTTCTACACGTTTGCATTTATTTATGAAAAAGAAAGCAGCTCCCACGAGAAAATGAGTAAAGGAAATTCGAAGGAGGGGAAGCGTGAAAATTGAAAGCTTTCGTGTACACAACATACATGCAGAGAGGAAAATGTTCAGGACAGCTTTTTCATCTGTTAAGCACAGGACGGAATAGGGTTCTCAGTGTGTTAATAATCTCAAAATTATTCGCAGAACCCTGAAATTCAAATATGATTTTTTCAAAATTTAGACTAGTTTTCAGCTCACCTTTTACAATCATCGCAGTTTATATTTATATTGCTTTTGATAGGATGCAAATAATCTCATAGATACATGTACTATCTTTAGCACACAGATGAGTATTAACTATTTAAATTTAAACCAAATTCAAACAGACTGAAAATCCCGCGCCATGTTGTTTGACGTCACAATTCGAAGCAACAAACTTCAGTAGCCCGACAACTGGCAGTTACTCATAAAAATATGAAACAGTCAACATTAATTTCCACGTGAAATGCCAAGAAGGACGATGAAATATTGTTTCATGCCTTGCTGCACAAATAACTCCACAAAAAAAACCCCGTAGAAAGCATTTTTGGTTGTTCCTAATGGAGATTTTCGGAAAAAGTGAATCGCCATCGTCCGCATCCATTGTGTATGTGTGCCGAGGCTGCTGCTGAAATCATTATCTGAATTATCTGTTACGATGTTAGATTTATTAGGGTACCTGACTGCGACGCTGTCATTTCCTTATCGGGCTGGTTACCCCTTCTTCGTGATTTGGATACGTTCTTGCCCGACCAAGAGCAGTCCCACGTTGGGCGCCAATTAACTAAATTGAAACAATTTCAGGTTAAACAATATTTTTTTTATTCGGGATCAGAGCCGTCTATTTTCTTTGAGTTCACAGAACGAACTGAACTAACTAAATTCGAATTACAATGATGTCACTTAGCCTAAATTTGCTGATTACGAATTTTCATGCACTTTTGTAAATTCGAGTAAATTCACCAGACGCTGAGTCTGCATATTTACTCAGGTTGCATTCTCAGGTGTTAACTTGAACTAAGAAATCTACTCCGAGTACATAGTTTACTGGATGGTCGCTATAATATATGGTGTAACGACTCTTCTCCATGAAACCGGTCCAATGCATCTCCTGCAACGCTGTTCCATCAGCCCTATATTGGGACAGGGTATAGGCTAGATTGGCAGCTCCATCTCTGTACAGAGAGCGCAAGTTCCATGAAAAATTGTGCAAATCCTTTTTCGTTGCCGGGTTCGTCGTTGTAAAATCCATCCAGTCCGAGGCTCCTGTTGTGGCTTCGTAACGAGGGAAGAAATGTGTTTTGTATAGTTAGGAAAGAAAAGGTTAGGAAGCCAACGGGGCCAGGTCCGACATTGGGGTCAAGATTACCAATGAGGAACTCAACCAAGACAGGCGCAAGGAGAGGAATGGCCAGATATTCGGGGCAATCTGTAGTTGGAAGAGGTGTGGAGAGTGGCAGGGTCGAGGATGAAAACACTGAATACAAGTACGTGCAGAGAAGGTCGCAAGACATATACAAATATACACAAGATACAATGAACGGGAGGAAGTTGGGCGGGGAGGCACGAAGAGCAACACAGTCACAAGGAAATCGAGAGGATGAAGAGACGAGTTCGGCTGGAAGTGTATCTTTTATTGCAATTAGAACCCCACCGCCGGTAGACTTACGAGATGCATCACGCTCCCTGTCACAGCGGAAAGTGGACTACCCTTCGGAGAGCTCGGAGTTTAATATGACATCGTCCAGCCAGGTTTCGGAGATTGTATAACATGTTGTATAACATGCAGTCAAATTCGATGTGCTTAATAAAGAAGGTGTTTGGATTGTACCAAGGCGCAAGCTGTTCTACTCGCCACTTCAGGCTGGAGGCCACTATGTGGAAAAAGCTTCATGACAGAAACAAGTGGCTTTTTACTGCACCGATTCCGGAATACATACAATAAGTGCTGGCACTCGAAAGGACATTGTGCTCTCCGGGGCTGATCTGTTGTCTGTGTCCCCTGAATGCAGTGTTATTCCCTCATCAGAGCGTCAAAAAGTAAGCTCATCTCTTTCGACCCTATGCTGGATTCAAGGCGGCTAGAAACTATCAACGCAACTGGCTTGATCGAGTCAACTAGGTGCTTTACCGATATAATTGATGAAGCTAAGACTACGCGAAAGGAATTCGAAATCTCCTGGAGGGAGATTAGTCCTCGTCACGTTGCAGTAATTTCATCAACAGTAACTGCCACAATTTTAACAATAGTAGTTTCTGTAAGGAAAATGTTTGTTAAATGTCTTGAAAATTCTAGACCACCGGGACCCCTTCTCTTTAAAATCCGGACTGGGCCCTTTTTTCTGACATTGTTAATAATATTAAACTCAATATATAAGTCACATTTCACGAACATAATTCGTGACAATAAATAAAATATATGATAATAAATTTATTTATTTTTTTTTTATTTTTTCATTCTTTTTATATATAATTTTAATCTTTTTTTCTGTTGTGGGTGCATGTGCAAATCAGACAAACTACAAATAAGGTCATGTTTTGTTTTCTTATTTCTTTCTATTTGGATTGTGTTTTTTTTTTTTCTTCCTCTCCATTTTTTTTCTTCGCTAAGTTTTCAACTTCCTTCCTATATATATATATATATGGATGTTGCCTTCAGCCGATCCTCAGCTTAGTTGCCCTTCGGTCCCGTTGGGCGGGAAGAGGGATCGTGGGCTTTTTTTTGCTATATATATATATATACATATTATTCTTTTATATTTTTTTCTTTTTATTGTATTCTTCATAAATATATACTTAAATAATGATGTTACTGCTTAAGAATTCCCGCATTATATCCTGGATACAGTAAGAAGGGCTCTATCATTCATTCGCTTTTTTTTTTGTAATTTTCCGGTTTTTCTTTTGAATAAATTATTCTTAATAATTTGTCATTTTTGCCCCTAAATGTTTTTCTTACTTGATTACAGTGATTTCTATATTCTTCTCTAAAGGCGGTACAAGCAATCTATATTATTTTTTCATACTAACGTTTTCGACTTACCGCCAAATTCTTGTTTTTCATTTAGTATTGCTGTTGGAGAGTTATTTTTTTTTTATTTCTTTTTACAAGATAATACGTATATTTACAATATTTTCTTCTTCAATTTGTCATGTGTAGTTTTTGCATATGAAGCAAAGTTGAGTTTGTATATTTACCCCACTTGTAATTATGTATCATTTTAAAGTTTATTGCTTTCTAAGATGTTTGCTTGAATTTCGTTACTTACATATTTGCCAATTGTTTGAGTATTTTATACAAACTTTTCAACCGAGGATAATCAGAACAGAAAATATTATTAATTTCAGAGTAAATTGACAGAAATTCGAAGCCTCAAAGTTTCAAAGTGAAACCTAGTAGGATGAGCTTTTCCATTATACTCGTATATGGAGTTCTCAGAGCGACATTCTGAAAAACAAAAATCTATAAACTTTGCTGCATCAGAAACCATCAAATCCATAATTGAAAAATATATGATCTACAAAAAAATTCAGTCTGCTTCATTTTCACTACCCTAAGCACCATTCGACATTGGAAATTTAAACAAAAAATTAATCAGCATCTATTCCTTCACCCGATCTTATTTTGCTTCTTGTGATTGTAATTTTGTTTCTCCCAAATATCATGAAGGTAAACGACCAACAGTTTTAGGTTTCTTTAAAAAATGTTCCTTCACACGCCTCAACCAAAATGGCGTTAGTTCCAGATGAAGTGTAAAAGTTTGAAAATGTTTATTTGAAGATGATTAAGGGCACTTTTCACATTCAGAGCGCAATTATGTTGTGATTGCTCGGAAATGAAATGATATAGTATAATAATTTCAGGTTTTTTCATTTGAAAGACAAAGAATGAAATCAAAATAAAAAAATGTTTTCAGATTTTAAAATCTCGAAAAGAGGGGCTTACTCTCGACGAATCTCGGAAATTCTAGTTCGAGCCTGAATAACGAGTATTTCGATTATTTTTAGAAAGAAATTATTATAGTAAATTCAATAATTAATGACAAAAATTACTAGAAATTTTTCATGATAAACGCAGTCAATTTTTCACATGTGAAATCTTGTCAAATTTAAATGCAGCTTTTTAAAGATAAATCCAGAGAATATAACAAAAAAAAATCAAGTAAATCGAATAATAAATGGCCTAGCATCTCAAAAAGTATCTGGAAAAATGTGGGGTCTCAAAACTTACTTAAAAAAAACCTGCTACGAGTTTCGACTTGAAATTTTGAGGAATGTTTCTGCAGACGATATTCGCAAACAAAAAAAAATGCTTTGTGTGAAAAGTTCCCTTAACTATTTTTCCATTGAAAAGAGGCATCCATAGTTTCGTACGGATGCCTGCTTTGTAGGAGTTTCCAAAAAAAATAAATAAACCAACGAAAGGAATCCAAAAAGTCGATAGAAAGGCTTAAAGCGGATTTCATTTAGTACAATATCCTTAAATTTAATTGGGAGGGGTATTAAGAGCAATATATACATATAGTAAACGTACAAAAGAAAAATATAAAAATAAATTGGAAATTGCACTTGGATTTATTACTAAATTGGATCCAGCTATTTAACCTTAGAAATTTTCGGAATTTAAATTGTCATTTTTGATTTCAAACACCAGAAAAAAAAATTGGATAAATTAAATTCACCTTAAATATATATAATAAAATAAATTTTGCACTTTGAATATAATAAATTACTTAGTTCCCAACGGAATGATTTAAAAATATTTAAAAAATATGATTGAAAGGTTTGAAAAGAAACAGTTTCACTGCTTTAAATCCAATACCCAGCAAGTATAAAAGGACTAGAAATTGTTTTGTTACGACGACTAATAATTAAAAATAAATAAATAAATAAATGAATAAGTAAATAAATATTTTTTTTCACGAAATTAATTCGGCTCTGCGATTGCGTATATTATACTTAAAAATAGAAATAAATTATAAAAAAATTGAATTTCATGAACAAAACAAAGAAAATGTTCAACTATCTCTATATTGACTAGTGTTGAATAGTCAAGTTTTCTTTTCTCATTCAAATCTTTCTTGCTCTTGTTTATATTTTCACGCAGTAGCTCAGTTTTCCGATTGGTTTTATAGTATTTGTTTTCATTGCAACTCTATAAAGGGTGAATTTACGCCAAGAGTTTACTCATAAATTGGATTTTTGTTTTTAGCACTAACTTTCCATGTGCCTTTATGTTATCTAGTTAAATTTTTATCTTCTTAAATTTGCTCCCTATTTTTTCGGCTACATAAAAAAGCTTTTTTTTCATTATTTTATTCATATAATTACTTGTTTATTTTTTGTTTTTGGTTTTTTTTTTCTCAAGATTGTTGAACAATTATTATTTTTTTCTATTTCTTGAATTTCGTCTACGTTTGCTCTTTTTATCATTTCTAATTGATTCATTTCCGCTTATCCGATACTCCCACGGTCGTGTTTCACATCTTTCTCTTTCTCATATATTTACATATTAATTTAACTTATAGTGTTTCTGTATTTATCCAAAACCAACCATAGAAAAACAAAGGATGGAAAAAACTCGGATAAAGGAAATTTTTTCTTGAGTATGTTGTAGAGTGGTAATAATTGGAAATGGAATCCACAACAAATAGAAACATTTGCTTTGTATCAGGATACTTTCTTGTCATGTATGATTTTTAGTCAAACCTCTCTACTTTTTCACTACTTTCGTCTGTCCAATTGGAAGGCAATTAGGTTTTGTCAGACTCCATTCACGATGCGTATAATAAAATCTCACTTAGCGCTAGGAATTCGGGGTAACATGACTTAAGAGTTAAGCATATGGAAACTACTGCTTACGATGGGCAGCGCATGATTTCAACAACGTGACCTTAACTGTGCGGAGCGAGCAACTTGCGTGGCGGACACACGCAAGTGCGAATCGCAATGGCCAACACATCGAAAAAAAATTTTTGACATGGGAAAATGGTTTTCGGTGTCATGTCAGAAGTTCGAGCAGCGAGTTCTCTAATAAATATTAATTTAAATTAAATAGTATTAAATTAAAAGAATTAATAATCAAATAATAAAATATAATTTAGTAGTTTTTTAATTTAAATTAAATATTATTAAATTAAAATAAATTAATAATTACATAATAAAATATAATTTGGTAATTTTATTTACCTGCACAACCATCACCTAAAACTAGATGACAATATGTACCTATGGATTTGTATATTGAGTGCCATCCATTGAAATTCGAAGAGTGACAAACTTTGTTTCTTCTGTGCGGCTGCCCAGGTGTATGACCCATTGTTACAACATTCATAAATGCTATACGTAAACCCGCCTTACGTTAAGTGACATTTCATTATACCCATCGTAAATACGATCTAATAATAAGGAGAAATTGCATAATCATTGCTTATTGACTTGCCTTGATAATTTTTTATGTTGGCGGTTTTTAATCCATTTTTAATTATACAAATTTTACAATGTGTTAATGACTAGACTAGAGTGTTAAACCACATGGATTCTTTGGATAGTTTCTAGGTTTCCAATGACTTGATAAAACTAAAACGCAATCTTGCACTTTGTTATTTTCAACTTAATAATTTCTTTTGTATATATAACATATATGTGTTTGTTTATTTCAAGCATTTTTTGCTTGAAATTTCTATTGGTTTGTATACAATATTGAATATATGAATCATATGCACTTTTGTTCTAAATTTTACTTTCATACCTTTTTCCCCATTTATATATGTGTTACTTTTTCTTTTATCTATGTTCTACTAAATTCTTAAATATTTCTTAAAGTTACAAACTCATTATCGCAACTATTCCAATTTATATTGGTTACTTTTTGTATCTTCTTTTAATTAACGTTTTTGTTCATTAAATAGGTTTGCATAAATTTCAGTGATTCTCTTTAAACTTATTTCTAAAAATATTTTACAAGATATATACGTATAAACATACATACACATATGTATATATACGTACGTATATGTATATTTAGTTATTTATTTATTTATAGTTAAGGGCGGGCTTTGACCGCAAGGCAAATTAGTTTTATTATTTTCTTCATTTTTTTTTTTCTGGAAATTTCTATTTCATTTTATTTTTCTAACAATGTTTCGAAATTAATAAGATTCAATTTTATTCTTTGAATTTACTATACTATTGGTTTTGCTTTACAATCAACTTTATCCAACTGATTCCGGTTTAGAAACAAATGCTAAATAAGCAAGGTAGAAAATATTTTGAATAAATTTAGAATTCTACTTGAAAACTATTCATTTTAATTCGATACACAACGTTTTTTTATTTTGGAAATAATCAAGATAAAAGCATATCTTACAATTTAACATTTTAGCTGACCTCACCAACCAATGCTAGAGTAAAGCCTCTTCTAATTTGTGAATTGTGACCATTGTGAAATTCCTGATTAGAAGCACTATACATGCCCGTTGGCAAGTGCAAAACTGATTAACTAAGGATAGGTTCAACCCTGAAACCCTGATCAAATAGACATGAACTATTGTAGACCTTCCAAATATTGTCTCGTATCCACTTGATTTAAATTGTGGACAACCATATTCGTACTTTGATGTAAAAGTCCTTTGTCGTAATAAAGAGGTCTATAATGACCTCTTAAATTTGTATTGTTTTTCACCAAAATTATCAAATTTAAATATGACAATGAGCATACCTTTCTGAAGACAAATAGGTTTGTACGAACATGGCAAACATGCAATGAAACAATAAATGTTAAGGCAGTTGCTACTGTATTCTATCGAGTACAGATTCGAAAGAAGAATAAATTTAAAACATTTATTCCCTTCCTTAGTCATTTACTCCTGAGCATATCGCTCAATATCATTTATCATCTGCCGACAGCAATTCATTTTCAATCATGCATCATGAGAAATAAATAAATTTTAGAATAGAACAACGACAGGATAGGCTACACAACATCCGAATAATAAATAAAATAAATACATAAATATCTACAAAGTACAAAGGGGAAATTACATTTATAATACAACAAAAGTTATGCCCTAACTTCCATGTATTAACCGTTTTATTTTCATTTTTCTTAAATTAAGTGGTTGGTCGAAACTCACAAAATTAGAAGATGACGATCACTAACAATCGAATTAGAATTCGGATTTCTATTGCTGCCAATGTTGTGATGAATGTTATAATAATGATAATGACGAACTTGATGGTGGGACGATAAGCTGCTACTTTCTTCACCACCGTCTTCGCTGCTATTGTTGTTATTGTTGCAGGTATTATTATTATTATTACTAGATTTATTACTGATAATATTTACTGCTGCTGCATTTAAGATATTATCGTTATTGTTACTACTACAAATAATGTTATTTGCCCCCTCCTCTGCTGTTACAATAACATTTTTTGTGATAGTTTCTGAATGATCTTGATTAATAATAATGTGATTACGATGTTGTTCAGAGCACTCGTGGACGTCACGTTCGATAGATCTGCCTCTGATAACTTTATCAGTAACACTATCAATACCATCATCGTCATCATCACCTACCTTATGAAGATGATCATTGATAATATCATCATTACTATCCTCATCATCATCATCTTCGTCTTCAATATCATCACCATCGTCGTCATCGAGATCGCCTCCTATCACAGTGTCTCTGTGTCTTAGATGATTGCGTTGATCACTAATCGTTAAACGCTCATTTCCTTGTCTAATATAGTTAGACCGATTCTCGACGCTAGTGTCCAGCCCCTCGAGAGTTTCATCGATATCATTGATGACGGCATCATCATCAGGATGCAGTACATAACGAGTCATAACACAAGGATCATTTGAGCTATTACGAATCAAATCGTTGGTATCGCTGTTACTGTTGCAATCATTTCCATTGCAGCAATCCAATTGCGGATGCCTTGAATAGTTATTATTATGCTGCAGGTTATCAGGTTGCCTATGAGAATGGCCATCTAATAGACTTCCTTGCTGTTGTTGGAGCTGATGATGATGATGCTCCACATGAGAATTAAGAATCGCTTGCAATTGCTGCTGTTGTCTATGGTCACTATAGTCGCTATGCTGCTGATGATGATGACTAGAAGGGTGTGTTATATCATGATGCCTTAATAACGGTGATGTGGTACTATGTCACAACATATCGTCGTGATCCTGATCGGTATCACGATCATGATCTAAATCAAAATCATTATCTTGCCCTAATTCCAGATCCATATCATCACCATCATCTAAGTCTAATGAATGCGGATTACCAGGCGATAATGCTGATTGATGTAGATTTTTTGGATCTTCATCTTTCCATTTATCCATGGAACGACGACGTGCATTCATGAAAAAGTTACCAACAGTTGTAGGTTCTAAACCTAGTTGCCTTGCTATTGTAACTTGCATTTCTTTTGAAGGCCGCTTCGTTTCCTGAAAACAATTCAATATTGAAGCTCTCCAAGATTTTGTTGTTTGATAGTTATAATTCTTTGATGAAATATTAAAAAATGTTTAAAAGAAAAATTATTAAAAAATATTTAAAAAATAATTATTAAAAAATTGAAAAAATTATAAGTCAATATTTTAAACTTACCTTAAAAATAGCTTGTAAAGTTCGCCTCTGAAGGTCGGTAAAAACTAATCGTGGCTTCTTGGGCGTTGGCATATGTTCTTGTTGTTGTGTATCCTCTTTCCGTTTGCAGCCTGAAATTAGTGATAATTCAGAGTTTAACTAATTGTTTTCCTTTTATAAATCATGAAGCACAGGAAAATAAAATAGCTTTCCATTTCCAGTTAAAAAGTTAGTTTTCATTCCGCCTACCTGCCAGGCAATTTTTTTTTATGATAGTGTTAATTTCTAATACCATAGTTTGTTTATAATTGATACTGTTATTATCAATAGTGTAAGTTTGTTTGCCTGGCAGTCTGGGCGTGATTTCTTATAGGTTCTTTTTCTGTTCCTTGTTGTTCTGAATATTATTACTTTGAGACTCATTTTTCTATTATAATTTCTCAAAATAAAAGCTGGGAAATAACGAAAGATACAGAGAAACCATAGTGAATAATGCTAATTTAGTGAATAATACTTACTGCCTCTCTGTGGAATCTGTGCGGCTAGAATAATAAAAAATAACATAGATTCAATGGAATGATATTTCAAAAAATGATTATAATTTAAAAATTTCTTTCCCAATCTAGAATCCTACTTTCTTGTTTGTTGAAAATATCAGTAATGAATGAACCATTTTCTAGCTAAACTCTTCTATCATTTACCCCAAAAATCTAAAAGAAATTGTATTAACCATTAATATTCTACGCGAATCAATATTATGTTACATTAATAAGAAAAATATATTCTAATCCAAAAAAATAGCCCAAAAAGGGAAATATATGTTTGTCCCCCCGGAAATGATGAGCAGAAATCTATACGAAAAAAATAAATTATAATAAGTAATGATAATAAAAGAAAATATCAAGCTTGGACATAAAAAAAAAAAATAAACTAACACAAGCACTCACTGGGCGAAATTGAAAGATGAAATACTTGTTCCAGATGGAAATGTTGCTATTGTTGTTGAAATTGAAGTTGGAGTGGTAGTTGTTGTTGTTGTTGTGGTTGGGGCCGTTTTTAATCTCTGATTAATATTGTAATTGATGTTGTAGTTGCTGTTTTGTTTATTGTTGTTGTTGTTGTTCATTAAATTCACGTTGTTAACATTGCGTACAGCAGATATCTGGTTGTCTGCAATGAAAACAAGATTGCAACTCAACATTCAACAGTCTCACATTGAAGAGGTAATTTATTATTTTTTTTTTATTTGACTCTTCACTATTCAAGAGTTTTTTTTTAAATTGTTCTGCGGCTTTAACTTTTTTATTTCAATTTTCTAACTGCTTTGATCGGAAAAATGATCTACCAAATTATCTTTTATAACTATATAATATGTAATCCGGTTTTAATAATGTTTCAATTACGATTATGGAACTTGTAAAGTTCAAATTGACCGAAATTATATGAATTTTATAAATATAACTAAAACATTTGTGTTTTGAGACGAAAGTTATTCACTTGGATATAAGATTTGATTAATGCCTTCAAAATAACATTTAAATATCGTTGGTTAATATGGATCCTTATTTGTTTCTCAGAATTTGTTAGCAACAACCACAACAACAACCACAGTTAAAATATTTTAGATTACGATATGTAAATCTAATTTAGTCTGCTATAGTCCCCTAAATTTATATCTTTTTTGCTGGAGCTTTGGTAAGTTGATAAAATATATTAAAATACTACTTGAAATCAAAGTTTTTTGGGCTATTTAGGTTGTTATTTAAATAATTGAACATGAAAAGAAAAAGATACTAATGGAGACATGCATCAAACAAACAACGGAGCCGGATATCATGCTTTTAATGTAGAAAAGATGGCCTTATTTTAATAGAAATTAATATTATTTTTATGGAAATTTATTATTATTTTAATAGAAATTATTTTAATTGAAATTAATTGCTATTGGGTAAATTATATAATAAATTAATAACCACAATAAAATTTCAACAACTAAGCTGGTGCATAGCATAATGATTTTTAAAAATACCAATTTCTCGTCTGTTTTCCATTTCTGAAGTTATAGGAAAAGGAGAATGTATGCAAAAGAAAAACTATGAAAACGCTGTCAAGTCACAACAAGGTATGGTACAAACAAGGACAGCCTCATAATGATTAAAAATTAATGGTTAACACACTAGACAGAAACATGGGAGGGATATCGTATGGCTCAAATTTATTTGGAGCATATACGAAGCGACAAAAATAGAGACACAGAAATTTGAGCCAAAATGCCGAAATTAGTTCAAAATTTGCCACTATTTAAAATCTAAGTTGGTTCTCTTGCACTGCTACCAAAAAACATTCTAATCGGTCCCCCCCCCCCTCCTCAAACCAATTAAAAAATTGGACAGTTAATGCAATACATTTTCAAGTCAAATATCTGACCATCATTATCACAGGCCAACGTCAGGGCGATACTACGAGGAAAACCGAGAGCACGGTGTGAGAGCACAATAGCAACTACTGAGTTTCCAAGATTAGAGGACACGGTCAGCCTTTGGTCGCTGACCATCAATTTTGGCGAGTGAATTCTCATTAGCGCGAATTACCTGACCATACTATCAAAGACGCCTTTCTCACAATGTTTCCACGGTCGGTGCAACTCCATATCGGTCACGGATATCCTCATATCTGATGTGATCAACGCGTGTCTTGCAGCTAGTCCAGCGCAACATCTTCGTCTCCATAACTGCAAGACGCCGTTCATTGTCTTTTATAGTCCCCCGACATTCAGAACCATAGAGGGCGACAGGACATATTTTATAGAACGAACAGACTAGTGAATTGCCTCTGTAGTTTTCACAACGCATTCTATCTGCCTTTTTGTGGGTGGGGCAGAAGATGCTCCTGCACCAGTCGTCTGGGATCTCTTCGTCCTCCCAGTATCGCATTTAGTACACCCGGTCCATCATATTTTAGCAGCTTGTCTGGAATCTCGTTCGTGCCCGGCACTTACTGTAATTTCAGTGAATTTCCAGGTCTGTTTGGGAATGCGCCGGTGCGAGAAGCATGTGGATGTTTGTTCGTCCGTCTGTCTGTCTGTCACACCCGATTTATTCGGAAACTGATTAAGCCATTGTTACGAAATTTGGTGAGAATATGTGTTCCCTTTACATATAACTAGCGGCACCATTTTGTGTTGAATTTAAGGGGGCGCTCTCCGTAGATGCGAAAGGGGGAGTGTGCGTTTGTTTTTTCACAGAACATGGTCATGTGGGGTAACAAATGAATGGGCTCGATTAGTACTTTCCAAAACTGATCTTATTTCTGATATTGGTTAAAACATAGGGGAGTGAGGGCTCAAAATGTGTGCCGGTAGAAAATGCTCATAAAGAGTTATTGTTTTTTTATAACTCATTTAAAAATATCATATGGTTTTCGAGATATTTAACTTCAAAGTGTACTGCAGTAACTGTCCAACTTTTTAATTGGATGACTGACTTGAACATGAAAATACCCAGGATCTAACGTGAATATATATTTTCTAAAATGGTTCAAAATAGGAAAAAATGGCAAAAGCTGTTCAAATTAAAGTGAAAAATATATTTACCTGCCATCCTTAACGCTGACATCCTTTGAAACTCCGGCTCTTGTAACCATTTGTACATACGTCGGAATGTTTCACGACCGGATTTCAATTTAGACCAAGGTTTTGGATTTCTCAAGAGGTCTGAGAGTGTCCCTTGTGATCGACACAGGACACGTTGTGCAAAAATCGCTTGAGGTATACTATAACGTTTTAGTTCCGCCGATATTCTTTGCGCAAGTTCTTTAGTATTAATTTCTTCCGCATCGTTGCTTATTGATGTGACAGTCACTGGTGTACTATTATTATTTGAATTATTATTGTTTGTGTTATTGTTATTATTATTATTCACCGTTGTTATTGATTGCTGGATAGTCTGACTTGTTGCTGTTAAATTATTATTGCGATGTTGGCCATTGTGTTGTTGATTACCAGGATTTACGTTATTAGTACTATTCTGCTGTTGACGCTGTTGGTGGCTCGCACCAATTATGAACGCGGTTTTGCCAGTAATGACTTGGTGATGCTGTATGGGCGTGTGTTGAATGGTGAGCGTAGGAGGGGACGGCGATTGAACTACGACGGCTTCACGATGTACATGTGAAATTTGGACTAATCCCGGTGGTGTTGAGTGGGGTATTGGCGAAACTACATTTGAATGGGTGGCGATTGTTGTGAGACCATTTATTGTTGTTAGGTTCGTCGAACCGAAACTCGTTGCAGCAATGGTATTCCCGCCAGGCGAATTTAACGATGTGGACTGTGGACTTAACGTTGGACTATGCTGTTGAAGCTGTTGGCGATTCAGTAAATCCCGATGGCCGTAGGGAGATTCATATCCTGCAGGCGACATACTCTTCTGTGGCGATTGGAGATCATTTTGACTATACGAACTTTGCGGAGAGAGCGGACTAGGCTGCTGAGACATACCCATTCCACCTAGAGTGTTTGTTGGTGATGAATAATTGTGCGGAGGGGACATCCCGATTGAGGGTAGTTTATCATAATTGAACGGTGAATTCACCCCGCTCAGCCCAAGGCTCAGGCTACTCATGTTATTATTCTGCATCACCGTAAATGAGCCACTTACATTGCTGGCATGACCATATGCAAATTTGTCAGACATTGTTGAGATAGGTGGAAGTGGCTGCAATGGAGTGAGCGTTGCGTATGATGAGTTGGGACTGAACCCGGGTGGTGACATTCGTCCATTGACCGACGTTAATGTCTGATAGGTAGGTTCGTGTAGACTCCGAAAATCTGAAGTGTCAATCATTTCGGACGAGGGTGTTAGCTTACCCGGGCTAAGTAGCTGTGAATCACGCGAATCCTCTTGCGGTTGAACAATCACGGAAAGAGTTTCATGACGGCTCTGATGATGATGGTGGTGATGATGGTGATGGTGATGATGATGAGCGGCATCCAATGTTACCTCCACTTCCTCAGGGGATAATTCACCGGCTGAAGCCACAACAACATCAACTCCAGCAACCTTATGTTCCTGCTTAATTAGCTCCAAACTGTGTCCAGCATGGGTTATGATGCGCGAATGGCCACCAGGTGTTGTTGAAACCGACAATGGACCAAGCCCTGAAATTTCCGACTCTGTGCTAATACAATCATCATTTGAAACTGAGTGATGATGATGATTGTGATGACCACTATTGCCGGATTGTTGATGTTGATCATGATGAAGATGTTGATGACCGTTATTGCTACTATTTAAATGATGCTGTTGCTGTTGATGATGATGTTGTTGGTGGCTGTGTTGCTGCTGTTGTTGTTGTTGAGTGTGATGGCTCGTGACGATACCATCTATCACGGTTCCAACCATCACAACTGTCCCATGATTACTTTGATTTGGTGAATCCACCGGAGTTTCAACAACAAGCGATTCGCCAAGGGATTGCTGATCGATTATCTCACCGATAGATTCCATATCCATGTGGGTAGAAGTGATGGTGGTGGTAATGTTGATGATGGGTATGGTAATGTTTTCCCGCAACAGGAGAATTTTTTATTCGTTGGCGTTTGTTTTGTTTCACAATTTCTCGACTTTTTTCTAAACATTTGATTAAATTATAAAAACTAGATGGATATATATATGTATATATATATTTATGCTTTATTATTTTTAAATACCTCTTTTAAATGGACCAGTCGGAATATGTGTTAATTTGTATATATTATCAATTAACGTTTACCGCGTGACCGCATGGAATGCATCTATCATTATTTATCATAGGCGTCGATTATGATTTCGTACAAAAACGCAATTTTGATCACACAATTTTTTTATAAATTTCTTACAAAATAGAATAAGAGAAAAATTGCATAGTTCTGCATTACGATCTTGTAGTAAACACGCAGGGAACGCATATCACACAGTTTTACTACAGAAGATACGAAAATATCTTTTGCAACGTGTGTCCCCACTTCGCAAGTTGAAAGAAACAATTATTTGTTATGCAGCAACAAAGTTAGATGTTAGAATTTCTTCACACTGTTATTTTGATTGTCCATAATTTTTTTACAACTTTATTCTATTTGATTCTTATGAGCTAGTTGTTTTTGTATATATTCGGGTTTTCACCATTTTTACGGACATCATGCGTTAGATTTGATCTGTTAGATACATTATTATCTTTTCAAGCACAAGTGATGAAGCTGTTATTTTTATTAAAGTTTTTTTTTACCGAATTTTAAAATATAAAACTATTTTTTTCTTTTTCTACTATATCGGAATATAAAAGGTCCATAATAGTCAAACTATCCCGGCAATAAGGACCTGTAATGAATGATAAAATGAAATTGTTTATTTTCTTGTCTCGCAGTTATTGAAGTCATTGTTTGTTGATATTTTCAATCTGACATGATAATTTTCAGTGGTAAACGTAGCCGTCAGTACCGAGCTTATAGTGAACTTTATACTTCTAATTATTGCATTTAAAGGAATTCCAAGGAAGAAAAAAAGCGGGAGAATCACATAATGGCGTTGTAATATCAAAATTCCCTACACATGCACTATACACGGGGAGCATGTACAAAACACAGCACTTGGAAGGATTTTTTTTTTTTGGTAAAACCCTTGCCTAAAATACATTTATCTTCTAAGCTCCATCGGTGAAAAGATAAAATAACCATGAGGCGAGGAGAAATAAACAGGTGTCTAGCGCTAAGCCATTCCTTGGAACACATCCGGCAAAACCCATATTTAATTTTTTTTTGCAAATGGTTACTTTGCGATATAAAATAGAGCATAGAATTGACAAGAAAAAAGCAAACAATTTATCAAGTGTTAAGCACTTATATTCTGTATGTCGGCAAAATTAAATTCAAGACAGTTCTTTTGACGTGCGCTCCTCTATTCCTCGTAATGAGGGTGGAGAGAGCAGAGAGAAGTATGCGTTGCGCGCAAGAGCCCCTTATGATGAAGCTTAAAAAGACTCCAACAACAGAAATCACCCCCTACAAAAGTACATATCGACTAAAGGGGAAAAGCTGCAGGAAGAACAAACACTGTCTATATAGCCCTCCATTACTATCCAATACTGATATAGTGTTCCAAATGCCGCATACATACTATTGCCCTTGTGTTACTTTACCACTTTGATAATATTGTATGTTACGATTTAAGGGAGGCAGGTGTATATTGCTTGGTTGGTTGGTTTATGTTTTCCTCCCCCATCATTTAACTATGAACGCGCTATGACGAAAGTGTCATTGTTATTTAGAACAAGTGGTAGCTCCGGTTTCGTCTTTGGTGATAGAAAGACAACGAAATGAGCGAAATCGTAGATAGATCGTAGATTGATAGATTGAAAATGCGACCAATTTTTTGATTTGATATGTCATAATCACTGACATTTCATCCGCAATATACAGCATTACAAAACCCTTACAAATCTTCCGAATGTAACAAATCAACTGAGTTAGGATTATCTCCGCATATTAAGAACGTACTTCCAAGTAAACATCAGATAAGTGATATGGGTTCGCCTGGTCTGGTGAGGGCCTTCCAATTCTAACGAGGGGTCAAGCATAGCATAGCTCCCTGGGGCCAAGCTATCTCTCGCCTAGGATAATTTGTGGCTTCCCAGAGGTCAAGTCTTCCGTCTACCAAGACCGTTAGTGAATGATAATAACCACATCCTGTACGAGGTGACCCTACTACGACCAAAACGCTACGCATCTAGACTGGAGAGTCGAAAAATACCTCCCCCAATCCGGAGGTAGCTGACTGTATTCAAACAGAGCCTCACTGATACATGGTTGCCTCGGTAAGTAAGTTTGACCTTACGCTGCTACGGGGGATTATGGCACGGCGGATCTCCTAACCCCGATAATCGTGATAATCATCAATACTGAGAGCCAGGTGATTACACCCAAGAATAGGGAAGTTGGGACGTCAAGCAGTAGATCCAAGGCTAACATTGGTATACGTTGAGGACAACACTCAATAAAGACCACTGCTCAAAAAGCAAGCAATGTATCAGACGTCAGGAAGGAGACAGGTCTCAGTGGCGCAGGTGCGGTGGACTGCGCGACAAAAGACACTGTAGGGTGGCTTAGGACCGTAGTTCCTAAATTGCCAGGCTGGGAAGGAGTAGAACTCTCATTATGTGTTGGGAATGATATACCAGGAGCACACATGGTGACAACGTTTCTCCAGAAAACGGCAACAATAGAAACGAAAGATCTCATGGACCTCCTAATCGCTCAGAATGAGGATCTCCCAACGCGATTATGGAGAGTCTTGAAAAGCAAGGTGGAAGGCAAGGGTAGACCCCTGACGATCAAGGTAGATGATCGATGTCTGGAGGTAATCAAACTTCGGAGTTGTCATATCAACTTCCAGTTTGGCAACATACCTGTACATGTGCACGAGGAAAGACACCTCGGAGGAGACACCGGATGAAAAGCATACCGAGGTCACCGAAGATGTATGGTATATTCCGTAGAAAAGAGCAGTCAGAAGACACTAATCATATAGTTGGTAGTAATAAATGTCCTAACTTCAGGAGGGAATAGAATGTTACGAAATTAACATGAAGGAAATACAAATAAGCCTCAATCAGTGCGAGACAGCATAGCAGCTCCTGGCACAAACTGTACTAGACGAGAGAGTGGACGTGGTTTTAATTAGCGAACCATACAAAATACCAGGTGGTAATGCATGGATTCATGACAAGAGCAAACCGGCCTCGGGGAGCAAGCGTTCCTAGAAATCAAAGAGCAATTAGAGGGTTTCGTACTATGCAAGACCTAATTGGACAACAGAAGAATTCCCGGCAATGGTAGACAATATAATGACAGACGCAAACACTAGGAGTCCACTAGTTGTCGGGGTGACTTTAACGGGTAGACAATAGAGTGAGGTAGCAAGCATACTAATGTGAGAGGCCGAAGGCTACTGGAAACGTTTCCGTCTTTGAAATTGGGAATTGGCAATAACGATGAGGTAAACACATATCGCAAACCTAGTATGGGTTCGATCATTGACATCACTATCGCCAGCTTATCGCTTCTGATTAAGGTGAGCACAGAATGGCGCAGAATCTCAAACTGACATGTCCAAAATGGAAGAATAACCTCTTCAATAAAAATGTGTTTGACTTTGTAATGAACTCCATCAGCATGAACCAAGGATCAGCAGAAAAGTTGACCGAAAAGCTAAATCATTCTGTTGCCAACGCCTGCGATGCTGTAATACCCAGAAGAGTTCCCAGCAGCACCTCATGCTTCTGGTGGAGTGAGGAAATAAAGATGCTGATTCAAAGTGCCTGCAAGCCCCAAGAAGTTCAATAATGCTCCCATCGATAGTGAAGACACAGAGCGACGAAGTCACAAATTACTACTGTGTCTCAGCTGGAGTCGCTCAGAGGTCGATATTGCGTCCACTCTTGTGGAACATCATGTATGACATAGATCTTCCGAATGCATTTACCAGAAGGGATAAGCGTAGTAGGTTTAGCCGACGATATTGCTGCAAAGCACATTCACGAGATTGAGGCAACAGCGAATGAAACAATCTGGAAGATCAGGAATTGGCTGGAAATCGCCGGACTAGTGCTCGCGGATCACAAAACAAAAGCCGTATTGATAGCAAGCCGGAAGACATTGGAATACTTCAAAATTCGAGTTGAAAGCCAGACTATAAGGGGCAAGGAGGCGGTAAAATGCTTAGGTATGATGTACGTCGATTCCGATCATCCGTATGTGGGTCAATCGTCACCAGGTCACATACCCAGACCAAGATCTTCTAGGGCTTAGGGTGGACAACGACGTGCAGGAAAGGACCATGTCAGAGGAAGAGGGTGATATTTCCTGTTTGAAACACGTTGCAGTAACAAGGCAAACTGGGAAAGCTTGGCTGTAACCTACGGCTTAAACCAACAACTGATTACTTCGTTCACTGACGAATCCCTCGCAGCAGAGGGAGCTGGTGCCGGGGTCACTGGTCCACGGAAAATGTACTTGGAGCGAATGGGTAAGCACACTAGCATATTCCAGGCGGAAATATACGCAATAGACAGATGGGCCTCCTTTAATCTCCAAAGGAATTAAAGGGAGCAGAACATGGTTATTCTGGCTGACAGCCAAGCGGCGATCAAGGCACTTAGGTCCAACCAGGTAAACTAGTATGGGGATGCCTTGAGAGACCTAATACAATCGGTTCTATCAGTAAGTTCTGGGTTCCAGGCCATGTTAGGTTGGAAAGCAATGAGGCAGCGGACGAACTAGCCGAGAAGGGAGCACGGACGCCTTTATACCGGGCTAGAACCCTTCTGGGGAATCGGAAACGGCTTCATGGCTATGCTATTAAAAAATGAAGAGGAACGGCTGAGGAGCAGTGCATGGTGCTTATCGGAAGATATGTACCCAAGCGCACAAAGGACTGTCAATCATAATGGAAATTCTTACTGGTCACTGCCCACTAAACTATCATCTAGGGAAGCTAGGGATATCTGCGGACATTGCCTGCAGGTTCTGTGGGGAATGTGTTGAAACTTCTATACAAGTTCTGGGACATGCAAAATGCCATTTTAAAACGATAGAATAGCGATAAATATCATGGCGGCATGGAACGTGAATATAAAGAGAGTTCTTACTGCGTTAAATATCTATTGTTAACAACAAGAGAGTTATTCTAAAGTCAGTAATGCTACATTGACAACTCAGGCAATAAAAATTATGATGGGGTACGTTGGATCATTTTTGACAATTATACTATACATGTACTCCTCACATGCGCTTTAAAGCCTATACAGAATATATGTCCTAAATGGGGCACCGCTACATGAAAACATTTCAGTTACTAGAAGATATCGGTGAAAGATCCAAGGAGAACTCTGGTATGCTGCGCATAATTTCAATAAAGATACATGTATGCTTCCCCTTTTTTTTATGATAGCATCTGCATCCCTAGACATTTCACTTGTTTCATATTCTTATGCTTGTTACGACTATCTAGACTATCTAGACCACCTGTCATCAACCCGTTTTTGCTTCGTTTCTCCCCAAAAAAATATATAACAAGATACCACCCTCTCTCTTTTTCATCAATATTATGGGAACAATGTTATTTATTAGGCTTTACTTTGAAAGTATATATTTTGTACACGTAGCTCATATCTAGTATGACTTACTCTTTGGAAGAAGCATGCAAGAATGCTTGTTCCAAAGCTGTAACTATTGTTTCAGTGAGGCTTTCTAGCTTGTTCACCGTCCCCCCCCCCCCTCTTCCTTTGCAGTGAAATAGCACAGAAATTTTTGGTGTAAAGTCTTAGCTCTATCCCCCTACATGTTGTTAGGAACTGTGCTAAAATCTTGCACTTGAATTAGCCTCACATATACGCATATATAAACATCATGGTGATAGATGTTGTCACTTCAGAAAAAGAGGGGATGGTAGTAGAAATCAACGCGGTAAAGCTGGGCTGAATAAGGAGAAAGAGGGGGGGGGGAAGCGTTTTTTTAGCGTCACAAAAACGATTGCGCTTATTTTATCTCATTTTTGGTAAGTGAAAGTAGGAAAAATTTAATGAGAAATAAGTATCTGTTGGGTAAAAAGATTTAGCTTGCTTACCACTTTGAAAATTAATTTTGTTTGGTTTCAACAACTTCACTTCCATGTCTGTTCTATTTTTCTATTTGATTGTTCCTCGATTTCTACGCAACGCAATGAATTATAGTACACAACAAACGGAGACGGAGGGAAAGCTTAATATGTGTATGTGTTTATCTAATTCATCTGAAGAGTAGTATCTCTCATGCAATCAAAGCAGGAAACGTAACCAATAGTCCTTATTGCATTTAAAGTGCAGCCAAAGTAACTGGGCAAATATGGCAGAAAAGATTATGAACGCATTATTATGAAGGGTAGTGAAATCTAGATACTTTCAGCTTCCCTAAATGCATATTTTGCGAGTTTCGGTGGATTTAGGTAGAAATTTTGCAAATATTCAAGTGTTGCTGGTACTAAGGGGCTAAGGTTTTTACATAGGTTTGCTTGGCATGTTAGTGGGGGTGGTATTATGGGTTCACTGTCAGCAAAAAAGGGCACTGTTTATTTTTTTTAACAGGAGAGGGAGGAACAAAGCGCCAATGGACATTGACAGATATTGTGTTTGCAATGTTTGAAAATTAAAGAAAAAAAAATAATATAGATAAATAAATTTGAGTAAATATTGCATGCAAGATAATTAGCACTCACTTTCACATGTGGACGATGATAAAGAATGTTGGTGACTTAATTGTTTCCTCTTCCTAATTACATTCTGAACATATCCATAAAGTTTTCTGAAGATCTCCTTCTGTATTTCTATTCAGCTTCTTACATATACACAAACAATAAACACATTCCCCTTTAATTTTTCTCTTTCGTCAACATCCACTTAGAAGTTGGAAATTTATATATGAAATTGTTTTGCATTATGCACTTCTTCACTTTATTTTATTTATAATTCACGCTTATTTACAGGATACACTCTAAACCAAACAGTTTGAAAACAAACTGAATTTCGGAAAAAAAATAAATAAATTAAAACGCAACACAGTATTTTCGTGACAAAAAAGCTTGAAATTGTAGCTTCAAAACTGCTGGAAATTAGAGTTTTTTTGCAAATTTTACACAACGCCACATAACAGAGCCCATATAATATACACACAAATATATAATTATAACATTAGCCATAAGAGCTACTTTTTATTTTTTTCTCACACCGCTGGCCTCGTCCCTTTTTCTGTGACTCTATATTTTCTAATTTCCTCTCAGATACGTCTAGGCATTAGAATAATAAAGGGGTTGGGGGTCGAGTAAGCTTTATGGAAAGGATATACATCACACTCTGGTATTATTAGAAAGAAAGAAAAAATAACAGCATTTTCTATAGCCCGAGAACACAATGTTTACAATGTTTATGTGTTAAAAATTATTTAAATCCAATCCTGTGGAAAATCCAGTACCGAAGAAAGGATATTATTGCAACATGGTGTCATTGCTTTTGCTTAAATATGACCGAGAATTGTTATATTTGGTGCAACTATGACTTTTATTAACAATCATGACCGGGCTTTTGATTCCGTTTCACTTGATATTACCAAAAGATTCTGTGTTAGTTTTTCTCCATGTTTATTTTCCACAAACTACACGTAGAATTACAGGACTCAACTATATCTTTCCTTTAATTTTTAAGCACAATACTATTTAGTCATACACTATTTACATATACACAGATCTCTTTGTAATTAGAATGAATTCACTCCTTCCCATTAGAAAAAAAAAATCAGAAAAATAAAAAGAAGTTGGTTGGTTGGTTGGTTGGTTAATAATTTTGTTTATTTGGGAAGAAACTAATTAAAATTGTTGATTTATTTTCATTTATTTTTATATTTATTCGTGGCTTATTTTGTTTCTATTCAAAAATTATCAACAATTTAGATATATTTATTATTGTTATTGTTTAAGGATGATTTTCGTCCCGAAAAAATATTGTGAAGACACAATACACACGATAAGGACATACGTGTGTGTACCGTTATGACCAAAAATCAAAAACCGACTGCGTCTCCAACTAAAATAAGGGTGAAAAAAATTTGGTGGGATAATACTAATACAAAACATTATATTATCATCGTAGACAACACTGAGCACAAATACACACACACATATTAGGGGGATGAGAATTTATACTTGAATAAGTATATTTACGTACCCCTTGTATATACATCTATGATATAAATAAATATATAAACATATTTCTCCATATATTTATTTTATCATGATTCGCTTCGTGCTTTTAGTACAAACCCAAGTATATCGGGGTTGAAACCACTACACGAATACCCAAGAGCTACAGTATACTGACAAATCTAACAAGGGCGAAAACGTCTCTCAAGCTAAGGGTTGCAATATACCCTTCTATGATAAATATATCCATGTCTGCAGATGCGTGTACAACATGGTAGCAACTAAACTAACAGCAAACGTACTCGGAACTGAAGAACGTTAAAAGCGGATATTACACCGAGTCAGTTACTTTAGATCCCTTTTCGACCATATATGTTCACATAGGGTGAGAGATATCAAGAGAGACTGACTAGGTAGCCGTTGGTGAAATCATTATACTACGAAATCCCTACGAGCTTTTTTCACACACACCTCAAAGATACACACAGAGAGAAAAAAAACATGGTAATGTTTGTAAAGCCACCGCAATTTCTCAACAAAAAAAAAAGAGCAATATTTATAATTGAGAAAAGGGGTTGCATTCTCCCCTTCGTATTAAGGAAAAATTCCTCAAATCGCGATTATATACTAAGCGCCCCTGTATAACTATTGCTAGTATCTTTCCCATTTATTACAGAGCTACAATCCACAGAATTCGCCATCAACTTCTTCAAGATTGTAAGATATCAATTATGGATTTGGCTCGTCACACATCCTGTTCATATAAGGACCTATTTGAAGGGCTTTCAAGATTTATCCTATAATTCCCGGTATATCGTGCGTAAGGTGTATCGCACGCAATATTGTACTGTGATCATCTGACTTATATTCGTTTTGGAACCTGTTTTTCAAAATGTACATAGTCGCTGGCGACGATTGAAAAGGCTTCTCCCATGTATCACCCCATTCCATTCATGCACATGAAAAAAGCAAACTCATCAACCCCCAAGCGCAACATTTCAGTGGGATGAAACCTTGTTATTCATACGAATTCATTGAAAATTATACATATGAGCCGGCTATTTGTAAGTTGAGATATTTAAGGTTTTGCATTTTAATAGGCTTAAAAATATAGATGGCAATTTACTGGGAGTTGTTGATTGATCGCATCCCAATCTTCCTGACAAGCTACCATTCTCCGGAGAAAATATTCCGATGATAGCCTAGAGTTCATCTAGAGTTTCCTCCAAGTTCCTCCTTTCTTCCACTTCCACGCTGGGTCCTCTTGGACCCCGTCGCAGGTTGCACAATTAGGTGAGGTATTGACGGTATCCTCCATGGCCGGTGAGAAACTGGGTGAGATTATAATTGATGCTTTCTCTCCAGCCACTCCTCGATGGAAGGGATTAACCTGTAAGTCCAACGACCCTTTTCTGGCTGGTCCCATCGCTGCTGTCATGTCTTATGGATCTCTCCCTTTCGGCTTTTTCACCTGCGAAAAGGGAGAGATGGACCTGATGTTGTAAATCTTCATCATTTCAGTTGCCAGTATGTCAATCGGCATCATTCCCGAGATGACGAGCGCTGCATCGTTTGAGACAATCCTGAAGGCAGAACACACCCTTAAGGCTGCTCTTCTGTAAACCGAACTCACTTTATGTTCATTGCCTAAAACCTGCAGCACTTTTCCCCAAACTGGGATTGCATACAGCTTGATAGAACTTTCGCATAAGGTTCCAATTGGTCGAGTTAAATGCATTCCTCACATCCAGGGTCACTACCACACAAGATTTGCTGGTACAACCCCTTCCGTGAATTGCATTTTCGGCGAAGCATTTTGATGGCATCAATGGTTCATCTGGCTTTACGGAATCCAAGGCCCTCTTGGCTTTCGATGACTAGGAATAATCTATTATAAATAACGCCCTTAAGGGACTCTAGCTGAAACAAGGTAGTGATT
This sequence comes from Hermetia illucens, assembly GCF_905115235.1. Lineage (NCBI taxonomy): Eukaryota > Metazoa > Arthropoda > Insecta > Diptera > Stratiomyidae > Hermetia > Hermetia illucens. The sequence continues at coordinate 14,799,206 of NC_051855.1, read as the reverse complement.
TGTACCTTTTCGCTGTCGTACTTTGGTCCCTGTCTTGAAAATAGTTAGACACTATGTTTCTCAGGTACTGTGGAGTGTTTTGGATGAGGGGCGTTTTAGTGACCGATCAGTTTACTGAGTTAAAAACATTTTTCACGTCCCCCACCGGTGTCTCCCACCTTCTATGACAGTGGCTGCAGTGTTTACTACTACCTTTATTGCATCGACTGTGGAGCGACCTTTTCTAAACTCAAACTGTTTGATCACTTTCTGCAAATCGTGCCTCAATTTTGATTGAATGTGAAGAGCAGGACCTGGAAGTCCGATCTTCTAATTGAACGTTGTACAATTGTTCGGGCTTATAGGCATTTTGCCCTCAGTGTCTTTATTTCCTCACTCCACCAGAAGCATGGTGAGCTTCTTCTGCTGGGAACTTTTCTCGGCATTGCAGTATCGTACGCGTTGACAACAGGCTGAATTAACTGTTTGGTCAACTTTTCTGCTGATCCTTGGGTCATACTGGCGGAATTCATTACCAAGTCAAACGTATTTTTAGCGAAGAGGATCTTTCCATTTTGGATCTGCCGGTTTGAGATTCTGGGTCATTCTATGCTTTTTGATTTCAATCACTACCACCTGATGATCACTGTGGGTGAATTCTTCGCTAACTCAATACCTCATCTTAGACAGAAGGGAAAGCCTGCGGAAGTGATGTCAGTGATCAAACCCATACCGACTTTACGATATGTGTTTGCCTCACCGTTATTTGCAATTTCTAAACCCAAAGACCCAAAGGTTTCCAGTAACCCACGCGTTGAAGTCACCACCGATAATTATTGGACCTCTAGCGTTTTCGTCTGTCGCTCTACCGCCTACCATTGTCTGGGGAATACTTCTGTTGTCCAGCTAGGTCTTGCTTTAGTTCGGACGGAACCATCTAATCATTATCAATGTTCATTCTACATTGCAGTTGTAAGCGAGTTGCTGCTTACCTCGCAAGATTTGTAGAGGTTTAGAGTTTGCAGCAAGCAGCAAACATGTGGAGCTGACTTGATATTAGCCACAGACGTGCAACCAAGCTATTAAGCAAGTTGTTAGTTGTAACGATATTGCACGTCTGTGACCAAATTCTCTGTCTGTGATCTTTTTGCGCCACACATTTTGAATCCCCTAGGTTTCACGCGGTATCAAAGAAATCATCAGCTTCGGGAAATACTAATTGAGTCCTTTCATTTGATACCTCACACGACCATATTCTGTGGAAAAAATTGCAGCCCTTTTGATATGTATGGGGAGCCTGGAATAACGTATTTTTTTCGGATGAGGGTAAATTTTGCATTGCATGAAGGGATGAAGGTTTGTCTGGAGAAGGGGTTTGGGTTAGGAAATTTGGTGGATGGTTAGAGGACCATTGCAGCTTCGGCGTACCCCTGCAAGCACTTCAGGCGATCGTTTCCGATCAACCTTGGAACACTCCGAAGGTTGTGGTTTGACTGGAGGGATTGTCTTTTCGGAGCAAGTGTTTTCGTGTGGCTGAAATTCAGCAGTGAGTCCCTGAGGGTTTTACGTGGGTACCTGTCGTGGAGACTTAATCCCACGGCCTTCTTAAGACACTGATTGATTTTGTGACCACAATCAGAGCCCCGCTGTGACAAGCAACAACTGTACCAGTCAATACCAAGTGCATGACTTAGCATTCATACTGGTGGATGGATAACGCGCTCTAACATTTTCCCTATAGTGTCTAGAAGACATATGGGCCTATAGGAGGATGGTTCCCCTGGAAGTTTGCCAGCCTTAAGCAGCAGCACCAGCTTTTGCCGCTTCCATGGTGCAGGAAAGATACCCTCGAACATGCACGCTTCGAACAGCTCCGCGAACATATCCGGTCTACATTTGACGGCAAGTTTGAGCGCCTTATTCGGTATGCCGTCCAGACCCGGGGCTTTGCTGTCGCCTATTCGACTGCAGATTTCCAGCAGCTCGTCCCTGGTGACTCGTGGAATCGGCGTCACATTCAGGGGACGCTGAAAGGTGTCAGTACCCCCCCTCTTGTTGCGGAAATAACCCCTGGATTATTTTCAACAAGAGCATAGGGCACATGATCTGCAGAGATGATCGGCCTCTGAATCGTTCTGTCGCGATTTTATAGGCGCTACCCCACGGATTTATGTCCGCTTCCAAACAGAACTCCTTAAAACGTTCCCTCTTACTCCCCTGGATTGCGAGCTTGAGGTTCTTGCAAGCGTCCCTATAGCCATGCTCCTTTTATCCTTGGTCGATCCTACCTATTGCCTTCTGAGCCGTTCGTCTGGCGTTCTATGGCAAATCAATCGAAGGCTGGAAAGTTCACCAATCCACCAACAATTGGGTCTTCTTGTGGGCAATGAGCATCTCCTAGTCATCGACGCATCACATGCTTTAGAGATGCTTTGTGTAACATGGAGAGCTCTATCCATGGAGGTGCACGCTTTGCTAGCGGTGTGCGGGTCTTCTGCCTTCTGGCTCCGTCCTTTGTTCAAAGATGATTGCCTGGTTGTCGCTGTAGTGAAATCCTCGCTTACTTGCCAGGGCTTGTCATGTGATAACGCAGGGCTGACCGAAGTCAGATCTACAATTGAACCAGTTTCCCTTTCCGATAAATATTTACATCACCTTCGTTGGTCAGAACTACATCCTACTGGGCGAATGATTCTAATAAGCACCGCCCCCTTGCGTATTAAAGTCACCGGCTATCACCTTTGGACCTCATCCCCTTGCATTGTGAACAAGATCCTCTAACAGGTCTTCAAACTCAGACAGTGTGGGCAGGGGCATAGCAGCTGTATACCAATATACCGCTTATTTTTGCCCACACAAAGCCACTAGCCGCCTGACCCATGCTATATTGTGCTCCAGTAGTCGAATCTGTGACCGGTACACCACCGTCAAAATTTCTGTATGGTTCATTAATGATAGCAATCTCCATTGCAAATTCGTCAGTAGTCGGTGCAAGGAAGTCTTGTGCGACCCTAATTAAGATTTATTTGTATTAACCTGATTTTTTCACTGCAGTTAACGCCTTCCTAATTTCCGGGCATTTACCACTTCCGGCAATATACCGGTTATCCCGTTCCTCCTTTCCTTCGCACAAAAAGCATTTGGGGTCTCTATTGCACTTCTTGGCAATATGTCCTTCCTCGCCACACCTTCAACATCGATCGGACCGATCGATGCCACTAGTGCATGCCTTCGCGAAGTGTCCAAACATTAGGCATTTGAAGCACCTTTTTAAACAGATCTGTTCCCTTAGTCGGTAAACAACCCACCCCACATTCTCCCCAAGTGAGTTTATAGCTTGGTTACCATCAGTTTTCTCCACGCTGGATTTTTTAGCTCAAACATGAGATCCCCTTTCTGGGGAGGGGTGGAAAGTAATGATTTCTTTAGAGGACCCATTCTCAGAATCTACCCGACCGAAAAATCTGAAAAAAATCACAAAGCTGCCTCTATATGGTGTCTAGGCCTCAAATTACAAATTTATGTTCTAAATTCAAATATACTCGCAAAAGAAGCAAACAAAACCTTTCATACCTAAAACGCCGAGCTTCCGGTTTCTCGACTTGCTGTTTTGATGAAAATGACTCCTTATCGCCGCCATTTGCTCCTTTCCACCAGCTACATATATACCATATTCATCCATCCTTTCTCTTCTACTGTACCTTTAAACTTTGGTGAGTAACATTCGATTCCGTAGACTAAATGTTTTCAACCCCTATTTCAATACAAACGACACTTTGTATCCATTTACACAACCATAATATGCAATAATAGCGTTTGCGCGATGATTCAGTATATTTTCGCTATACATTTATATCCGACCGTTGTGGAAGTCCTTAGTGAACATTGAAAGCGAACGAAAAAGGAAGCAACACAAACGAAACACCACCAGCCTAGCACTCGGTACATGGTTATTCCTTTACCCCCTTGTCATTTTAGCTTCCCCCTATAAGTACGAATAACATGGAAACTACGTTGATGTTAATAAAAGCGGCCGGTCAGATGACAAGAGGGGAATTCATGGTTGATTTTCCGAAGGGCCACGAACAGATGTTTGGTTGTAGGGAGAGAGTGAAATTTCCACAGCGGAAATAAAATTTAATAGCAGTTAGTGCAGGAGGAGATTCTCAGAACATGTGGCCAACTGCATTGCTCCCATCTTGGAGCTTTGTCCGTGGCGGGAAACCTGCTTTTAAATCTGAATAGTTGTCAGGACTAAAAAACAAAACTTCTGTTTACTCCTTGATGCCGCTCTAGAGCCACGAAGCCGAAAAATTTAAAATTTTAAGCACGTCGACCCTTTTCCCAATAAAAGAATGAACAGAAAAAAGGACATGATCGTCGCTCCTCTCGAAATGTATAGTGTGCACTCTCCATATCGTCACCATATTAAGGACGATATTGTAGAGTATGTGTTACCCGGGTGCAACGTTACGAGCTGGTACCTGCGTGGTTGTACACACTGCTTTCACTTTGTTGTCTTTTTTACTTTAGGTAACCTATTCTATGCCCCATTTAATTCATTGTCTGTTTATCTCGCGTATCAATGGCAATTTGTTGTCGGTGGCCGTACTCCAACCCCCGTAGAAGGTGATACTAACGTGCATGGGTTACCTCTATAACTGCAAGAACAGATTGACGAAATATGATCTACACAGACAGAAAAAATGTACAAAATTTAGGGGTAGTATTGCTGTAGTCAAAAAAAAAGTATTCGTTTTAATTATTAGCAAATTAAGGAAGTGCCTCAGGGTTTCCTTGTACTGTATGACGAGTCTAGCGGCATGGTCCAATATGGGCCAGCGCCTCGAACAAACTGCCGCAATCTTGTACGCATTTGCATATATCTGGCACAGGAGATAATCTGGTTTTGCTATAAGCACGTCAAATCCTCCTTGACTCAGCACTGATCCGCGTCTACTAAGACTGACGTGTACTAAGATCTGAGGGTATCAGCGTCTGAAGGTAAGTGTATAGCCTTTGAAATGAAGGCGACGAAAATGGGGGAAAAGCTGAAAAATCATTTTTCGAGGATTTGGACGTTAATTTCTCGTTTAGTACGTTCCAAATAATGAAAAAAAAACCCGATTTGCGATTTTGAAATTTTAGGGTATCAGCGTCAGAAAGCAAGTGTATAGCCTTTGATTTTTTGATGACGAAAATGGCTAAAAGCTGAAAAATCATTTTTCGAGGATTTGGACGTTAATTTCTCGTTTAGTACGTTCCAAATAATGAAAAAAAAACCCGATTTGCAATTTTGAAATTTTAGGGTATCAGCGTCAGAAAGCAAGTGTATAGCCTTTGATTTTTTGATGACGAAAATGGCTAAAAGCTGAAAAATCATTTTTCCAGGATTTGGACGTTAATTTCTCGTTTAGTACGTTCCAAATAATGAAAAAAAAACCCGATTTGCGATTTTGAAATTTTAGGGTATCAACGTCAGAAAGCAAGTGTATAGCCTTTGATTTTTTGATGACGAAAATGGCTAAAAGCTGAAAAATCATTTTTCGGGGATTTGGACGTTAATTTCTCGTTTAGTACGTTCCAAATAATGAAAAAAAAAACCCGATTTGCGATTTTGAAATTTTAGGGTATCAACGTCAGAAAGCAAGTGTATAGCCTTTGATTTTTTGATGACGAAAATGGCTAAAAGCTGAAAAATCATTTTTCGGGGATTTGGACGTTAATTTCTCGTTTAGTACGTTCCAAATAATGAAAAAAAAACCCGATTTGCGATTTTGAAATTTTAGGGTTTCAGCGTCAGAAAGCAAGTGTATAGCCTTTGATTTTTTGATGACGAAAATGGCTAAAAGCTGAAAAATCATTTTTCGAGGATTTGGACGTTAATTTCTCGTTTAGTACGTTCCAAATAATGAAAAAAAAAACCCGATTTGCGATTTTGAAATTTTAGGGTTTCAGCGTCAGAAAGCAAGTGTATAGCCTTTGATTTTTTGATGACGAAAATGGCTAAAAGCTGAAAAATCATTTTTCGAGGATTTGGACGTTAATTTCTCGTTTAGTACGTTCCAAATAATGAAAAAAAAACCCGATTTGCGATTTTGAAATTTTAGGGTATCAACGTCAGAAAGCAAGTGTATAGCCTTTGATTTTTTGATGACGAAAATGGCTAAAAGCTGAAAAATCATTTTTCGGGGATTTGGACGTTAATTTCTCGTTTAGTACGTTCCAAATAATGAAAAAAAAACCCGATTTGCGATTTTGAAATTTTAGGGTATCAGCGTCAGAAAGCAAGTGTATAGCCTTTGATTTTTTGATGACGAAAATGGCTAAAAGCTGAAAAATCATTTTTCGGGGATTTGGACGTTAATTTCTCGTTTAGTACGTTCCAAATAATGAAAAAAAAACCCGATTTGCGATTTTGAAATTTTAGGGTATCAGCGTCAGAAAGCAAGTGTATAGCCTTTGATTTTTTGATGACGAAAATGGCTAAAAGCTGAAAAATCATTTTTCGAGGATTTGGACGTTAATTTCTCGTTTAGTACGTTCCAAATAATGAAAAAAAAACCCGATTTGCGATTTTGAAATTTCAGGGTATCAGCGTCAGAAAGCAAGTGTATAGCCTTTGATTTTTTGATGACGAAAATGGCTAAAAGCTGAAAAATCATTTTTCCAGGATTTGGACGTTAATTTCTCGTTTAGTACGTTCCAAATAATGAAAAAAAAAACCCGATTTGCGATTTTGAAATTTTAGGGTATCAACGTCAGAAAGCAAGTGTATAGCCTTTGATTTTTTGATGACGAAAATGGCTAAAAGCTGAAAAATCATTTTTCGGGGATTTGGACGTTAATTTCTCGTTTAGTACGTTCCAAATAATGAAAAAAAAACCCGATTTGCGATTTTGAAATTTTAGGGTTTCAGCGTCAGAAAGCAAGTGTATAGCCTTTGATTTTTTGATGACGAAAATGGCTAAAAGCTGAAAAATCATTTTTCGAGGATTTGGACGTTAATTTCTCGTTTAGTACGTTCCAAATAATGAAAAAAAAAACCCGATTTGCGATTTTGAAATTTTAGGGTTTCAGCGTCAGAAAGCAAGTGTATAGCCTTTGATTTTTTGATGACGAAAATGGCTAAAAGCTGAAAAATCATTTTTCGAGGATTTGGACGTTAATTTCTCGTTTAGTACGTTCCAAATAATGAAAAAAAAACCCGATTTGCGATTTTGAAATTTTAGGGTATCAACGTCAGAAAGCAAGTGTATAGCCTTTGATTTTTTGATGACGAAAATGGCTAAAAGCTGAAAAATCATTTTTCGGGGATTTGGACGTTAATTTCTCGTTTAGTACGTTCCAAATAATGAAAAAAAAACCCGATTTGCGATTTTGAAATTTTAGGGTATCAGCGTCAGAAAGCAAGTGTATAGCCTTTGATTTTTTGATGACGAAAATGGCTAAAAGCTGAAAAATCATTTTTCGGGGATTTGGACGTTAATTTCTCGTTTAGTACGTTCCAAATAATGAAAAAAAAACCCGATTTGCGATTTTGAAATTTTAGGGTATCAGCGTCAGAAAGCAAGTGTATAGCCTTTGATTTTTTGATGACGAAAATGGCTAAAAGCTGAAAAATCATTTTTCGGGGATTTGGACGTTAATTTCTCGTTTAGTACGTTCCAAATAATGAAAAAAAAACCCGATTTGCGATTTTGAAATTTCAGGGTATCAGCGTCAGAAAGCAAGTGTATAGCCTTTGATTTTTTGATGACGAAAATGGCTAAAAGCTGAAAAATCATTTTTCGGGGATTTGGACGTTAATTTCTCGTTTAGTACGTTCCAAATAATGAAAAAAAAACCCGATTTGCGATTTTGAAATTTTAGGGTATCAGCGTCAGAAAGCAAGTGTATAGCCTTTGATTTTTTGATGACGAAAATGGCTAAAAGCTGAAAAATCATTTTTCGAGGATTTGGACGTTAATTTCTCGTTTAGTACGTTCCAAATAATGAAAAAAAAACCCGATTTGCGATTTTGAAATTTTAGGGTATCAGCGTCAGAAAGCAAGTGTATAGCCTTTGATTTTTTGATGACGAAAATGGCTAAAAGCTGAAAAATCATTTTTCGAGGATTTGGACGTTAATTTCTCGTTTAGTACGTTCCAAATAATGAAAAAAAAACCCGATTTGCGATTTTGAAATTTTAGGGTATCAGCGTCAGAAAGCAAGTGTATAGCCTTTGATTTTTTGATGACGAAAATGGCTAAAAGCTGAAAAATCATTTTTCGAGGATTTGGACGTTAATTTCTCGTTTAGTACGTTCCAAATAATGAAAAAAAAAACCCGATTTGCGATTTTGAAATTTTAGGGTATCAGCGTCAGAAAGCAAGTGTATAGCCTTTGATTTTTTGATGACGAAAATGGGTAAAAGCTGAAAAATCATTTTTCGAGGATTTAGACGTTAATTTCTCGTTTAGTACGTTCCAAATAATGAAAGAAAAACCCAATTTTCGATTTTGAAATTTTAGGGTATCAGAGTCAAAAAGCAAGTGTATAGCCTTTGATTTTTTGATGACGAAAATGGCTAAAAGCTGAAAAATCATTTTTCGGGGATTTGGACGTTAATTTCTCGTTTAGTACGTTCCAAATAATGAAAAAAAAAACCCGATTTGCGATTTTGAAATTTTAGGGTATCAGCGTCAGAAAGCAAGTGTATATATAGCCTTTGATTTTTTGATGACGAAAATGGCTAAAAGCTGAAAAATCATTTTTCGAGGATTTGGACGTTAATTTCTCGTTTAGTACGTTCCAAATAATGAAAAAAAAAACCCGATTTGCGATTTTGAAATTTTAGGGTATCAACGTCAGAAAGCAAGTGTATAGCCTTTGATTTTTTGATGACGAAAATGGCTAAAAGCTGAAAAATCATTTTTCGGGGATTTGGACGTTAATTTCTCGTTTAGTACGTTCCAAATAATGAAAAAAAAACCCGATTTGCGATTTTGAAATTTTAGGGTATCAGCGTCAGAAAGCAAGTGTATAGCCTTTGATTTTTTGATGACGAAAATGGCTAAAAGCTGAAAAATCATTTTTCGAGGATTTGGACGTTAATTTCTCGTTTAGTACGTTCCAAATAATGAAAAAAAAAACCCGATTTGCGATTTTGAAATTTTAGGGTATCAACGTCAGAAAGCAAGTGTATAGCCTTTGATTTTTTGATGACGAAAATGGCTAAAAGCTGAAAAATCATTTTTCGGGGATTTGGACGTTAATTTCTCGTTTAGTACGTTCCAAATAATGAAAAAAAAACCCGATTTGCGATTTTGAAATTTTAGGGTATCAGCGTCAGAAAGCAAGTGTATAGCCTTTGATTTTTTGATGACGAAAATGGCTAAAAGCTGAAAAATCATTTTTCGAGGATTTGGACGTTAATTTCTCGTTTAGTACGTTCCAAATAATGAAAAAAAAACCCGATTTGCGATTTTGAAATTTTAGGGTATCAGCGTCAGAAAGCAAGTGTATAGCCTTTGATTTTTTGATGACGAAAATGGCTAAAAGCTGAAAAATCATTTTTCGAGGATTTGGACGTTAATTTCTCGTTTAGTACGTTCCAAATAATGAAAAAAAACCCGATTTGCGATTTTGAAATTTTAGGGTATCAGCGTCAGAAAGCAAGTGTATAGCCTTTGATTTTTTGATGACGAAAATGGCTAAAAGCTGAAAAATCATTTTTCGAGGATTTGGACGTTAATTTCTCGTTTAGTACGTTCCAAATAATGAAAAAAAAACCCGATTTGCGATTTTGAAATTAGGGTATCAGCGTCAGAAAGCAAGTGTATAGCCTTTGATTTTTTGATGACGAAAATGGCTAAAAGCTGAAAAATCATTTTTCGAGGATTTGGACGTTAATTTCTCGTTTAGTACGTTCCAAATAATGAAAAAAAAACCCGATTTGCGATTTTGAAATTTTAGGGTATCAGCGTCAGAAAGCAAGTGTATAGCCTTTGATTTTTTGATGACGAAAATGGCTAAAAGCTGAAAAATCATTTTTCGGGGATTTGGACGTTAATTTCTCGTTTAGTACGTTCCAAATAATGAAAAAAAAACCCGATTTGCGATTTTGAAATTTTAGGGTATCAGCGTCAGAAAGCAAGTGTATAGCCTTTGATTTTTTGATGACGAAAATGGCTAAAAGCTGAAAAATCATTTTTCGAGGATTTGGACGTTAATTTCTCGTTTAGTACGTTCCAAATAATGAAAAAAAAACCCGATTTGCGATTTTGAAATTTTAGGGTATCAGCGTCAGAAAGCAAGTGTATAGCCTTTGATTTTTTGATGACGAAAATGGCTAAAAGCTGAAAAATCATTTTTCGAGGATTTGGACGTTAATTTCTCGTTTAGTACGTTCCAAATAATGAAAAAAAACCCGATTTGCGATTTTGAAATTTTAGGGTATCAGCGTCAGAAAGCAAGTGTATAGCCTTTGATTTTTTGATGACGAAAATGGCTAAAAGCTGAAAAATCATTTTTCGAGGATTTGGACGTTAATTTCTCGTTTAGTACGTTCCAAATAATGAAAAAAAAACCCGATTTGCGATTTTGAAATTAGGGTATCAGCGTCAGAAAGCAAGTGTATAGCCTTTGATTTTTTGATGACGAAAATGGCTAAAAGCTGAAAAATCATTTTTCGAGGATTTGGACGTTAATTTCTCGTTTAGTACGTTCCAAATAATGAAAAAAAAACCCGATTTGCGATTTTGAAATTTTAGGGTATCAGCGTCAGAAAGCAAGTGTATAGCCTTTGATTTTTTGATGACGAAAATGGCTAAAAGCTGAAAAATCATTTTTCGGGGATTTGGACGTTAATTTCTCGTTTAGTACGTTCCAAATAATGAAAAAAAAACCCGATTTGCGATTTTGAAATTTTAGGGTATCAGCGTCAGAAAGCAAGTGTATAGCCTTTGATTTTTTGATGACGAAAATGGCTAAAAGCTGAAAAATCATTTTTCGGGGATTTGGACGTTAATTTCTCGTTTAGTACGTTCCAAATAATGAAAAAAAAACCCGATTTGCGATTTTGAAATTTTAGGGTATCAGCGTCAGAAAGCAAGTGTATAGCCTTTGATTTTTTGATGACGAAAATGGCTAAAAGCTGAAAAATCATTTTTCGAGGATTTGGACGTTAATTTCTCGTTTAGTACGTTCCAAATAATGAAAAAAAAACCCGATTTGCGATTTTGAAATTTTAGGGTATCAGCGTCAGAAAGCAAGTGTATAGCCTTTGATTTTTTGATGACGAAAATGGCTAAAAGCTGAAAAATCATTTTTCGAGGATTTGGACGTTAATTTCTCGTTTAGTACGTTCCAAATAATGAAAAAAAAACCCGATTTGCGATTTTGAAATTTTAGGGTATCAGCGTCAGAAAGCAAGTGTATAGCCTTTGATTTTTTGATGACGAAAATGGCTAAAAGCTGAAAAATCATTTTTCGAGGATTTGGACGTTAATTTCTCGTTTAGTACGCTCCAAATAATGAAAAAAAAACCCGATTTGCGATTTTGAAATTTTAGGGTATCAGCGTCAGAAAGCAAGTGTATAGCCTTTGATTTTTTGATGACGAAAATGGCTAAAAGCTGAAAAATCATTTTTCGAGGATTTGGACGTTAATTTCTCGTTTAGTACGTTCCAAATAATGAAAAAAAAACCCGATTTGCGATTTTGAAATTTTAGGGTATCAGCGTCAGAAAGCAAGTGTATAGCCTTTGATTTTTTGATGACGAAAATGGCTAAAAGCTGAAAAATCATTTTTCGAGGATTTGGACGTTAATTTCTCGTTTAGTACGTTCCAAATAATGAAAAAAAAACCCGATTTGCGATTTTGAAATTTTAGGGTATCAGCGTCAGAAAGCAAGTGTATAGCCTTTGATTTTTTGATGACGAAAATGGCTAAAAGCTGAAAAATCATTTTTCGAGGATTTGGACGTTAATTTCTCGTTTAGTACGTTCCAAATAATGAAAAAAAAACCCGATTTGCGATTTTGAAATTTTAGGGTATCAGCGTCAGAAAGCAAGTGTATAGCCTTTGATTTTTTGATGACGAAAATGGCTAAAAGCTGAAAAATCATTTTTCGAGGATTTGGACGTTAATTTCTCGTTTAGTACGTTCCAAATAATGAAAAAAAAACCCGATTTGCGATTTTGAAATTTTAGGGTATCAGCGTCAGAAAGCAAGTGTATAGCCTTTGATTTTTTGATGACGAAAATGGCTAAAAGCTGAAAAATCATTTTTCGAGGATTTGGACGTTAATTTCTCGTTTAGTACGTTCCAAATAATGAAAAAAAAACCCGATTTGCGATTTTGAAATTTAGGGTATCAGCGTCAGAAAGCAAGTGTATAGCCTTTGATTTTTTGATGACGAAAATGGCTAAAAGCTGAAAAATCATTTTTCGAGGATTTGGACGTTAATTTCTCGTTTAGTACGTTCCAAATAATGAAAAAAAAACCCGATTTGCGATTTTGAAATTTTAGGGTATCAGCGTCAGAAAGCAAGTGTATAGCCTTTGATTTTTTGATGACGAAAATGGCTAAAAGCTGAAAAATCATTTTTCGAGGATTTGGACGTTAATTTCTCGTTTAGTACGTTCCAAATAATGAAAAAAAAACCCGATTTGCGATTTTGAAATTTTAGGGTATCAGCGTCAGAAAGCAAGTGTATAGCCTTTGATTTTTTGATGACGAAAATGGCTAAAAGCTGAAAAATCATTTTTCGAGGATTTGGACGTTAATTTCTCGTTTAGTACGTTCCAAATAATGAAAAAAAAACCCGATTTGCGATTTTGAAATTTTAGGGTATCAGCGTCAGAAAGCAAGTGTATAGCCTTTGATTTTTTGATGACGAAAATGGCTAAAAGCTGAAAAATCATTTTTCGAGGATTTGGACGTTAATTTCTCGTTTAGTACGTTCCAAATAATGAAAAAAAAACCCGATTTGCGATTTTGAAATTTTAGGGTATCAGCGTCAGAAAGCAAGTGTATAGCCTTTGATTTTTTGATGACGAAAATGGCTAAAAGCTGAAAAATCATTTTTCGAGGATTTGGACGTTAATTTCTCGTTTAGTACGTTCCAAATAATGAAAAAAAAACCCGATTTGCGATTTTGAAATTTAGGGTATCAGCGTCAGAAAGCAAGTGTATAGCCTTTGATTTTTTGATGACGAAAATGGCTAAAAGCTGAAAAATCATTTTTCGAGGATTTGGACGTTAATTTCTCGTTTAGTACGTTCCAAATAATGAAAAAAAAACCCGATTTGCGATTTTGAAATTTTAGGGTATCAGCGTCAGAAAGCAAGTGTATAGCCTTTGATTTTTTGATGACGAAAATGGCTAAAAGCTGAAAAATCATTTTTCGAGGATTTGGACGTTAATTTCTCGTTTAGTACGTTCCAAATAATGAAAAAAAAACCCGATTTGCGATTTTGAAATTTTAGGGTATCAGCGTCAGAAAGCAAGTGTATAGCCTTTGATTTTTTGATGACGAAAATGGCTAAAAGCTGAAAAATCATTTTTCGAGGATTTAGGACGTTAATTTCTCGTTTAGTACGTTCCAAATAATGAAAAAAAAACCCGATTTGCGATTTTGAAATTTTAGGGTATCAGCGTCATAAAGCAAGTGTATAGCCTTTGATTTTTTGATGACGAAAATGGCTAAAAGCTGAAAAATCATTTTTCGAGGATTTGGACGTTAATTTCTCGTTTAGTACGTTCCAAATAATGAAAAAAAAACCCGATTTGCGATTTTGAAATTTTAGGGTATCAGCGTCAGAAAGCAAGTGTATAGCCTTTGATTTTTTGATGACGAAAATGGCTAAAAGCTGAAAAATCATTTTTCGAGGATTTGGACGTTAATTTCTCGTTTAGTACGTTCCAAATAATGAAAAAAAAACCCGATTTGCGATTTTGAAATTTAGGGTATCAGCGTCAGAAAGCAAGTGTATAGCCTTTGATTTTTTGATGACGAAAATGGCTAAAAGCTGAAAAATCATTTTTCGAGGATTTGGACGTTAATTTCTCGTTTAGTACGTTCCAAATAATGAAAAAAAAACCCGATTTGCGATTTTGAAATTTTAGGGTATCAGCGTCAGAAAGCAAGTGTATAGCCTTTGATTTTTTGATGACGAAAATGGCTAAAAGCTGAAAAATCATTTTTCGAGGATTTGGACGTTAATTTCTCGTTTAGTACGTTCCAAATAATGAAAAAAAAAACCCGATTTGCGATTTTGAAATTTTAGGGTATCAGCGTCAGAAAGCAAGTGTATAGCCTTTGATTTTTTGATGACGAAAATGGCTAAAAGCTGAAAAATCATTTTTCGAGGATTTGGACGTTAATTTCTCGTTTAGTACGTTCCAAATAATGAAAAAAAAACCCGATTTGCGATTTTGAAATTTAGGGTATCAGCGTCAGAAAGCAAGTGTATAGCCTTTGATTTTTTGATGACGAAAATGGCTAAAAGCTGAAAAATCATTTTTCGAGGATTTGGACGTTAATTTCTCGTTTAGTACGTTCCAAATAATGAAAAAAAAACCCGATTTGCGATTTTGAAATTTTAGGGTATCAGCGTCAGAAAAGCAAGTGTATAGCCTTTGATTTTTTGATGACGAAAATGGCTAAAAGCTGAAAAATCATTTTTCGAGGATTTGGACGTTAATTTCTCGTTTAGTACGTTCCAAATAATGAAAAAAAAACCCGATTTGCGATTTTGAAATTTTAGGGTATCAGCGTCAGAAAGCAAGTGTATAGCCTTTGATTTTTTGATGACGAAAATGGGCTAAAAGCTGAAAAATCATTTTTCGAGGATTTGGACGTTAATTTCTCGTTTAGTACGTTCCAAATAATGAAAAAAAAACCCGATTTGCGATTTTGAAATTTTAGGGTATCAGCGTCAGAAAGCAAGTGTATAGCCTTTGATTTTTTGATGACGAAAATGGCTAAAAGCTGAAAAATCATTTTTCGAGGATTTGGACGTTAATTTCTCGTTTAGTACGTTCCAAATAATGAAAAAAAAACCCGATTTGCGATTTTGAAATTTTAGGGTATCAGCGTCAGAAAGCAAGTGTATAGCCTTTGATTTTTTGATGACGAAAATGGCTAAAAGCTGAAAAATCATTTTTCGAGGATTTGGACGTTAATTTCTCGTTTAGTACGTTCCAAATAATGAAAAAAAAACCCGATTTGCGATTTTGAAATTTTAGGGTATCAGCGTCAGAAAGCAAGTGTATAGCCTTTGATTTTTTGATGACGAAAATGGCTAAAAGCTGAAAAATCATTTTTCGAGGATTTGGACGTTAATTTCTCGTTTAGTACGTTCCAAATAATGAAAAAAAAACCCGATTTGCGATTTTGAAATTTTAGGGTATCAGCGTCAGAAAGCAAGTGTATAGCCTTTGATTTTTTGATGACGAAAATGGCTAAAAGCTGAAAAATCATTTTTCGAGGATTTGGACGTTAATTTCTCGTTTAGTACGTTCCAAATAATGAAAAAAAAACCCGATTTGCGATTTTGAAATTTTAGGGTATCAGCGTCAGAAAGCAAGTGTATAGCCTTTGATTTTTTGATGACGAAAATGGCTAAAAGCTGAAAAATCATTTTTCGAGGATTTGGACGTTAATTTCTCGTTTAGTACGTTCCAAATAATGAAAAAAAAAACCCGATTTGCGATTTTGAAATTTTAGGGTATCAGCGTCAGAAAGCAAGTGTATAGCCTTTGATTTTTTGATGACGAAAATGGCTAAAAGCTGAAAAATCATTTTTCGAGGATTTGGACGTTAATTTCTCGTTTAGTACGTTCCAAATAATGAAAAAAAAACCCGATTTGCGATTTTGAAATTTAGGGTATCAGCGTCAGAAAGCAAGTGTATAGCCTTTGATTTTTTGATGACGAAAATGGCTAAAAGCTGAAAAATCATTTTTCGAGGATTTGGACGTTAATTTCTCGTTTAGTACGTTCCAAATAATGAAAAAAAAACCCGATTTGCGATTTTGAAATTTTAGGGTATCAGCGTCAGAAAGCAAGTGTATAGCCTTTGATTTTTTGATGACGAAAATGGCTAAAAGCTGAAAAATCATTTTTCGAGGATTTGGACGTTAATTTCTCGTTTAGTACGTTCCAAATAATGAAAAAAAAACCCGATTTGCGATTTTGAAATTTTAGGGTATCAGCGTCAGAAAGCAAGTGTATAGCCTTTGATTTTTTGATGACGAAAATGGCTAAAAGCTGAAAAATCATTTTTCGAGGATTTGGACGTTAATTTCTCGTTTAGTACGTTCCAAATAATGAAAAAAAAACCCGATTTGCGATTTTGAAATTTTAGGGTATCAGCGTCAGAAAGCAAGTGTATAGCCTTTGATTTTTTGATGACGAAAATGGCTAAAAGCTGAAAAATCATTTTTCGAGGATTTGGACGTTAATTTCTCGTTTAGTACGTTCCAAATAATGAAAAAAAAACCCGATTTGCGATTTTGAAATTTTAGGGTATCAGCGTCAGAAAGCAAGTGTATAGCCTTTGATTTTTTGATGACGAAAATGGCTAAAAGCTGAAAAATCATTTTTCGAGGATTTGGACGTTAATTTCTCGTTTAGTACGTTCCAAATAATGAAAAAAAAAACCCGATTTGCGATTTTGAAATTTTAGGGTATCAGCGTCAGAAAGCAAGTGTATAGCCTTTGATTTTTTGATGACGAAAATGGCTAAAAGCTGAAAAATCATTTTTCGAGGATTTGGACGTTAATTTCTCGTTTAGTACGTTCCAAATAATGAAAAAAAAACCCGATTTGCGATTTTGAAATTTTAGGGTATCAGCGTCAGAAAGCAAGTGTATAGCCTTTGATTTTTTGATGACGAAAATGGCTAAAAGCTGAAAAATCATTTTTCGAGGATTTGGACGTTAATTTCTCGTTTAGTACGTTCCAAATAATGAAAAAAAAACCCGATTTGCGATTTTGAAATTTTAGGGTATCAGCGTCAGAAAGCAAGTGTATAGCCTTTGATTTTTTGATGACGAAAATGGCTAAAAGCTGAAAAATCATTTTTCGAGGATTTGGACGTTAATTTCTCGTTTAGTACGTTCCAAATAATGAAAAAAAAACCCGATTTGCGATTTTGAAATTTTAGGGTATCAGCGTCAGAAAGCAAGTGTATAGCCTTTGATTTTTTGATGACGAAAATGGCTAAAAGCTGAAAAATCATTTTTCGAGGATTTGGACGTTAATTTCTCGTTTAGTACGTTCCAAATAATGAAAAAAAAACCCGATTTGCGATTTTGAAATTTTAGGGTATCAGCGTCAGAAAGCAAGTGTATAGCCTTTGATTTTTTGATGACGAAAATGGCTAAAAGCTGAAAAATCATTTTTCGAGGATTTGGACGTTAATTTCTCGTTTAGTACGTTCCAAATAATGAAAAAAAAACCCGATTTGCGATTTTGAAATTTTAGGGTATCAGCGTCAGAAAGCAAGTGTATAGCCTTTGATTTTTTGATGACGAAAATGGCTAAAAGCTGAAAAATCATTTTTCGAGGATTTGGACGTTAATTTCTCGTTTAGTACGTTCCAAATAATGAAAAAAAAACCCGATTTGCGATTTTGAAATTTTAGGGTATCAGCGTCAGAAAGCAAGTGTATAGCCTTTGATTTTTTGATGACGAAAATGGCTAAAAGCTGAAAAATCATTTTTCGAGGATTTGGACGTTAATTTCTCGTTTAGTACGTTCCAAATAATGAAAAAAAAAACCCGATTTGCGATTTTGAAATTTAGGGTATCAGCGTCAGAAAGCAAGTGTATAGCCTTTGATTTTTTGATGACGAAAATGGCTAAAAGCTGAAAAATCATTTTTCGAGGATTTGGACGTTAATTTCTCGTTTAGTACGTTCCAAATAATGAAAAAAAAACCCGATTTGCGATTTTGAAATTTTAGGGTATCAGCGTCAGAAAGCAAGTGTATAGCCTTTGATTTTTTGATGACGAAAATGGCTAAAAGCTGAAAAATCATTTTTCGAGGATTTGGACGTTAATTTCTCGTTTAGTACGTTCCAAATAATGAAAAAAAAAACCCGATTTGCGATTTTGAAATTTTAGGGTATCAGCGTCAGAAAGCAAGTGTATAGCCTTTGATTTTTTGATGACGAAAATGGCTAAAAGCTGAAAAATCATTTTTCGAGGATTTGGACGTTAATTTCTCGTTTAGTACGTTCCAAATAATGAAAAAAAAACCCGATTTGCGATTTTGAAATTTTAGGGTATCAGCGTCAGAAAGCAAGTGTATAGCCTTTGATTTTTTGATGACGAAAATGGCTAAAAGCTGAAAAATCATTTTTCGAGGATTTGGACGTTAATTTCTCGTTTAGTACGTTCCAAATAATGAAAAAAAAAACCCGATTTGCGATTTTGAAATTTTAGGGTATCAGCGTCAGAAAGCAAGTGTATAGCCTTTGATTTTTTGATGACGAAAATGGCTAAAAGCTGAAAAATCATTTTTCGAGGATTTGGACGTTAATTTCTCGTTTAGTACGTTCCAAATAATGAAAAAAAAACCCGATTTGCGATTTTGAAATTTAGGGTATCAGCGTCAGAAAGCAAGTGTATAGCCTTTGATTTTTTGATGACGAAAATGGCTAAAAGCTGAAAAATCATTTTTCGAGGATTTGGACGTTAATTTCTCGTTTAGTACGTTCCAAATAATGAAAAAAAAACCCGATTTGCGATTTTGAAATTTTAGGGTATCAGCGTCAGAAAGCAAGTGTATAGCCTTTGATTTTTTGATGACGAAAATGGCTAAAAGCTGAAAAATCATTTTTCGAGGATTTGGACGTTAATTTCTCGTTTAGTACGTTCCAAATAATGAAAAAAAAACCCGATTTGCGATTTTGAAATTTTAGGGTATCAGCGTCAGAAAGCAAGTGTATAGCCTTTGATTTTTTGATGACGAAAATGGCTAAAAGCTGAAAAATCATTTTTCGAGGATTTGGACGTTAATTTCTCGTTTAGTACGTTCCAAATAATGAAAAAAAAACCCGATTTGCGATTTTGAAATTTTAGGGTATCAGCGTCAGAAAGCAAGTGTATAGCCTTTGATTTTTTGATGACGAAAATGGCTAAAAGCTGAAAAATCATTTTTCGAGGATTTGGACGTTAATTTCTCGTTTAGTACGTTCCAAATAATGAAAAAAAAACCCGATTTGCGATTTTGAAATTTTAGGGTATCAGCGTCAGAAAGCAAGTGTATAGCCTTTGATTTTTTGATGACGAAAATGGCTAAAAGCTGAAAAATCATTTTTCGAGGATTTGGACGTTAATTTCTCGTTTAGTACGTTCCAAATAATGAAAAAAAAACCCGATTTGCGATTTTGAAATTTTAGGGTATCAGCGTCAGAAAGCAAGTGTATAGCCTTTGATTTTTTGATGACGAAAATGGCTAAAAGCTGAAAAATCATTTTTCGAGGATTTGGACGTTAATTTCTCGTTTAGTACGTTCCAAATAATGAAAAAAAAACCCGATTTGCGATTTTGAAATTTTAGGGTATCAGCGTCAGAAAGCAAGTGTATAGCCTTTGATTTTTTGATGACGAAAATGGCTAAAAGCTGAAAAATCATTTTTCGAGGATTTGGACGTTAATTTCTCGTTTAGTACGTTCCAAATAATGAAAAAAAAACCCGATTTGCGATTTTGAAATTTTAGGGTATCAGCGTCAGAAAGCAAGTGTATAGCCTTTGATTTTTTGATGACGAAAATGGCTAAAAGCTGAAAAATCATTTTTCGAGGATTTGGACGTTAATTTCTCGTTTAGTACGTTCCAAATAATGAAAAAAAAACCCGATTTGCGATTTTGAAATTTTAGGGTATCAGCGTCAGAAAGCAAGTGTATAGCCTTTGATTTTTTGATGACGAAAATGGCTAAAAGCTGAAAAATCATTTTTCGAGGATTTGGACGTTAATTTCTCGTTTAGTACGTTCCAAATAATGAAAAAAAAACCCGATTTGCGATTTTGAAATTTTAGGGTATCAGCGTCAGAAAGCAAGTGTATAGCCTTTGATTTTTTGATGACGAAAATGGCTAAAAGCTGAAAAATCATTTTTCGAGGATTTGGACGTTAATTTCTCGTTTAGTACGTTCCAAATAATGAAAAAAAAACCCGATTTGCGATTTTGAAATTTTAGGGTATCAGCGTCAGAAAGCAAGTGTATAGCCTTTGATTTTTTGATGACGAAAATGGCTAAAAGCTGAAAAATCATTTTTCGAGGATTTGGACGTTAATTTCTCGTTTAGTACGTTCCAAATAATGAAAAAAAAACCCGATTTGCGATTTTGAAATTTTAGGGTATCAGCGTCAGAAAGCAAGTGTATAGCCTTTGATTTTTTGATGACGAAAATGGCTAAAAGCTGAAAAATCATTTTTCGAGGATTTGGACGTTAATTTCTCGTTTAGTACGTTCCAAATAATGAAAAAAAAACCCGATTTGCGATTTTGAAATTTTAGGGTATCAGCGTCAGAAAGCAAGTGTATAGCCTTTGATTTTTTGATGACGAAAATGGCTAAAAGCTGAAAAATCATTTTTCGAGGATTTGGACGTTAATTTCTCGTTTAGTACGTTCCAAATAATGAAAAAAAAACCCGATTTGCGATTTTGAAATTTTAGGGTATCAGCGTCAGAAAGCAAGTGTATAGCCTTTGATTTTTTGATGACGAAAATGGCTAAAAGCTGAAAAATCATTTTTCGAGGATTTGGACGTTAATTTCTCGTTTAGTACGTTCCAAATAATGAAAAAAAAACCCGATTTGCGATTTTGAAATTTTAGGGTATCAGCGTCAGAAAGCAAGTGTATAGCCTTTGATTTTTTGATGACGAAAATGGCTAAAAGCTGAAAAATCATTTTTCGAGGATTTGGACGTTAATTTCTCGTTTAGTACGTTCCAAATAATGAAAAAAAAACCCGATTTGCGATTTTGAAATTTTAGGGTATCAGCGTCAGAAAGCAAGTGTATAGCCTTTGATTTTTTGATGACGAAAATGGCTAAAAGCTGAAAAATCATTTTTCGAGGATTTGGACGTTAATTTCTCGTTTAGTACGTTCCAAATAATGAAAAAAAAACCCGATTTGCGATTTTGAAATTTTAGGGTATCAGCGTCAGAAAGCAAGTGTATAGCCTTTGATTTTTTGATGACGAAAATGGCTAAAAGCTGAAAAATCATTTTTCGAGGATTTGGACGTTAATTTCTCGTTTAGTACGTTCCAAATAATGAAAAAAAAACCCGATTTGCGATTTTGAAATTTTAGGGTATCAGCGTCAGAAAGCAAGTGTATAGCCTTTGATTTTTTGATGACGAAAATGGCTAAAAGCTGAAAAATCATTTTTCGAGGATTTGGACGTTAATTTCTCGTTTAGTACGTTCCAAATAATGAAAAAAAAACCCGATTTGCGATTTTGAAATTTTAGGGTATCAGCGTCAGAAAGCAAGTGTATAGCCTTTGATTTTTTGATGACGAAAATGGCTAAAAGCTGAAAAATCATTTTTCGAGGATTTGGACGTTAATTTCTCGTTTAGTACGTTCCAAATAATGAAAAAAAAACCCGATTTGCGATTTTGAAATTTTAGGGTATCAGCGTCAGAAAGCAAGTGTATAGCCTTTGATTTTTTGATGACGAAAATGGCTAAAAGCTGAAAAATCATTTTTCGAGGATTTGGACGTTAATTTCTCGTTTAGTACGTTCCAAATAATGAAAAAAAAACCCGATTTGCGATTTTGAAATTTTAGGGTATCAGCGTCAGAAAGCAAGTGTATAGCCTTTGATTTTTTGATGACGAAAATGGCTAAAAGCTGAAAAATCATTTTTCGAGGATTTGGACGTTAATTTCTCGTTTAGTACGTTCCAAATAATGAAAAAAAAACCCGATTTGCGATTTTGAAATTTTAGGGTATCAGCGTCAGAAAGCAAGTGTATAGCCTTTGATTTTTTGATGACGAAAATGGCTAAAAGCTGAAAAATCATTTTTCGAGGATTTGGACGTTAATTTCTCGTTTAGTACGTTCCAAATAATGAAAAAAAAACCCGATTTGCGATTTTGAAATTTTAGGGTATCAGCGTCAGAAAGCAAGTGTATAGCCTTTGATTTTTTGATGACGAAAATGGCTAAAAGCTGAAAAATCATTTTTCGAGGATTTGGACGTTAATTTCTCGTTTAGTACGTTCCAAATAATGAAAAAAAAACCCGATTTGCGATTTTGAAATTTTAGGGTATCAGCGTCAGAAAGCAAGTGTATAGCCTTTGATTTTTTGATGACGAAAATGGCTAAAAGCTGAAAAATCATTTTTCGAGGATTTGGACGTTAATTTCTCGTTTAGTACGTTCCAAATAATGAAAAAAAAACCCGATTTGCGATTTTGAAATTTTAGGGTATCAGCGTCAGAAAGCAAGTGTATAGCCTTTGATTTTTTGATGACGAAAATGGCTAAAAGCTGAAAAATCATTTTTCGAGGATTTGGACGTTAATTTCTCGTTTAGTACGTTCCAAATAATGAAAAAAAAACCCGATTTGCGATTTTGAAATTTTAGGGTATCAGCGTCAGAAAGCAAGTGTATAGCCTTTGATTTTTTGATGACGAAAATGGCTAAAAGCTGAAAAATCATTTTTCGAGGATTTGGACGTTAATTTCTCGTTTAGTACGTTCCAAATAATGAAAAAAAAACCCGATTTGCGATTTTGAAATTTTAGGGTATCAGCGTCAGAAAGCAAGTGTATAGCCTTTGATTTTTTGATGACGAAAATGGCTAAAAGCTGAAAAATCATTTTTCGAGGATTTGGACGTTAATTTCTCGTTTAGTACGTTCCAAATAATGAAAAAAAAATCCCGATTTGCGATTTTGAAATTTTAGGGTATCAGCGTCAAAAAGCAAGTGTATAGCCTTTGATTTTTTGATGACGAAAATGGCTAAAAGCTGAAAAATCATTTTTCGAGGATTTGGACGTTAATTTCTCGTTTAGTACGTTCCAAATAATGAAAAAAAAACCCGATTTGCGATTTTGAAATTTTAGGGTATCAGCGTCAGAAAGCAAGTGTATAGCCTTTGATTTTTTGATGACGAAAATGGCTAAAAGCTGAAAAATCATTTTTCGAGGATTTGGACGTTAATTTCTCGTTTAGTACGTTCCAAATAATGAAAAAAAAACCCGATTTGCGATTTTGAAATTTTAGGGTATCAGCGTCAGAAAGCAAGTGTATAGCCTTTGATTTTTTGATGACGAAAATGGCTAAAAGCTGAAAAATCATTTTTCGAGGATTTGGACGTTAATTTCTCGTTTAGTACGTTCCAAATAATGAAAAAAAAACCCGATTTGCGATTTTGAAATTTTAGGGTATCAGCGTCAGAAAGCAAGTGTATAGCCTTTGATTTTTTGATGACGAAAATGGCTAAAAGCTGAAAAATCATTTTTCGAGGATTTGGACGTTAATTTCTCGTTTAGTACGTTCCAAATAATGAAAAAAAAACCCGATTTGCGATTTTGAAATTTTAGGGTATCAGCGTCAGAAAGCAAGTGTATAGCCTTTGATTTTTTGATGACGAAAATGGCTAAAAGCTGAAAAATCATTTTTCGAGGATTTGGACGTTAATTTCTCGTTTAGTACGTTCCAAATAATGAAAAAAAAACCCGATTTGCGATTTTGAAATTTTAGGGTATCAGCGTCAGAAAGCAAGTGTATAGCCTTTGATTTTTTGATGACGAAAATGGCTAAAAGCTGAAAAATCATTTTTCGAGGATTTGGACGTTAATTTCTCGTTTAGTACGTTCCAAATAATGAAAAAAAAACCCGATTTGCGATTTTGAAATTTTAGGGTATCAGCGTCAGAAAGCAAGTGTATAGCCTTTGATTTTTTGATGACGAAAATGGCTAAAAGCTGAAAAATCATTTTTCGAGGATTTGGACGTTAATTTCTCGTTTAGTACGTTCCAAATAATGAAAAAAAAACCCGATTTGCGATTTTGAAATTTTAGGGTATCAGCGTCAGAAAGCAAGTGTATAGCCTTTGATTTTTTGATGACGAAAATGGCTAAAAGCTGAAAAATCATTTTTCGAGGATTTGGACGTTAATTTCTCGTTTAGTACGTTCCAAATAATGAAAAAAAAAACCCGATTTGCGATTTTGAAATTTTAGGGTATCAGCGTCAGAAAGCAAGTGTATAGCCTTTGATTTTTTGATGACGAAAATGGCTAAAAGCTGAAAAATCATTTTTCGAGGATTTGGACGTTAATTTCTCGTTTAGTACGTTCCAAATAATGAAAAAAAAACCCGATTTGCGATTTTGAAATTTTAGGGTATCAGCGTCAGAAAGCAAGTGTATAGCCTTTGATTTTTTGATGACGAAAATGGCTAAAAGCTGAAAAATCATTTTTCGAGGATTTGGACGTTAATTTCTCGTTTAGTACGTTCCAAATAATGAAAAAAAAACCCGATTTGCGATTTTGAAATTTTAGGGTATCAGCGTCAGAAAGCAAGTGTATAGCCTTTGATTTTTTGATGACGAAAATGGCTAAAAGCTGAAAAATCATTTTTCGAGGATTTGGACGTTAATTTCTCGTTTAGTACGTTCCAAATAATGAAAAAAAAACCCGATTTGCGATTTTGAAATTTTAGGGTATCAGCGTCAGAAAAGCAAGTGTATAGCCTTTGATTTTTTGATGACGAAAATGGCTAAAAGCTGAAAAATCATTTTTCGAGGATTTGGACGTTAATTTCTCGTTTAGTACGTTCCAAATAATGAAAAAAAAACCCGATTTGCGATTTTGAAATTTTAGGGTATCAGCGTCAGAAAGCAAGTGTATAGCCTTTGATTTTTTGATGACGAAAATGGCTAAAAGCTGAAAAATCATTTTTCGAGGATTTGGACGTTAATTTCTCGTTTAGTACGTTCCAAATAATGAAAAAAAAACCCGATTTGCGATTTTGAAATTTTAGGGTATCAGCGTCAGAAAGCAAGTGTATAGCCTTTGATTTTTTGATGACGAAAATGGCTAAAAGCTGAAAAATCATTTTTCGAGGATTTGGACGTTAATTTCTCGTTTAGTACGTTCCAAATAATGAAAAAAAAACCCGATTTGCGATTTTGAAATTTTAGGGTATCAGCGTCAGAAAGCAAGTGTATAGCCTTTGATTTTTTGATGACGAAAATGGCTAAAAGCTGAAAAATCATTTTTCGAGGATTTGGACGTTAATTTCTCGTTTAGTACGTTCCAAATAATGAAAAAAAAACCCGATTTGCGATTTTGAAATTTTAGGGTATCAGCGTCAGAAAGCAAGTGTATAGCCTTTGATTTTTTGATGACGAAAATGGCTAAAAGCTGAAAAATCATTTTTCGAGGATTTGGACGTTAATTTCTCGTTTAGTACGTTCCAAATAATGAAAAAAAAACCCGATTTGCGATTTTGAAATTTTAGGGTATCAGCGTCAGAAAGCAAGTGTATAGCCTTTGATTTTTTGATGACGAAAATGGCTAAAAGCTGAAAAATCATTTTTCGAGGATTTGGACGTTAATTTCTCGTTTAGTACGTTCCAAATAATGAAAAAAAAACCCGATTTGCGATTTTGAAATTTTAGGGTATCAGCGTCAGAAAGCAAGTGTATAGCCTTTGATTTTTTGATGACGAAAATGGCTAAAAGCTGAAAAATCATTTTTCGAGGATTTGGACGTTAATTTCTCGTTTAGTACGTTCCAAATAATGAAAAAAAAACCCGATTTGCGATTTTGAAATTTTAGGGTATCAGCGTCAGAAAGCAAGTGTATAGCCTTTGATTTTTTGATGACGAAAATGGCTAAAAGCTGAAAAATCATTTTTCGAGGATTTGGACGTTAATTTCTCGTTTAGTACGTTCCAAATAATGAAAAAAAAACCCGATTTGCGATTTTGAAATTTTAGGGTATCAGCGTCAGAAAGCAAGTGTATAGCCTTTGATTTTTTGATGACGAAAATGGCTAAAAGCTGAAAAATCATTTTTCGAGGATTTGGACGTTAATTTCTCGTTTAGTACGTTCCAAATAATGAAAAAAAAACCCGATTTGCGATTTTGAAATTTTAGGGTATCAGCGTCAGAAAGCAAGTGTATAGCCTTTGATTTTTTGATGACGAAAATGGCTAAAAGCTGAAAAATCATTTTTCGAGGATTTGGACGTTAATTTCTCGTTTAGTACGTTCCAAATAATGAAAAAAAAACCCGATTTGCGATTTTGAAATTTTAGGGTATCAGCGTCAGAAAGCAAGTGTATAGCCTTTGATTTTTTGATGACGAAAATGGCTAAAAGCTGAAAAATCATTTTTCGAGGATTTGGACGTTAATTTCTCGTTTAGTACGTTCCAAATAATGAAAAAAAAACCCGATTTGCGATTTTGAAATTTTAGGGTATCAGCGTCAGAAAGCAAGTGTATAGCCTTTGATTTTTTGATGACGAAAATGGCTAAAAGCTGAAAAATCATTTTTCGAGGATTTGGACGTTAATTTCTCGTTTAGTACGTTCCAAATAATGAAAAAAAAACCCGATTTGCGATTTTGAAATTTTAGGGTATCAGCGTCAGAAAGCAAGTGTATAGCCTTTGATTTTTTGATGACGAAAATGGCTAAAAGCTGAAAAATCATTTTTCGAGGATTTGGACGTTAATTTCTCGTTTAGTACGTTCCAAATAATGAAAAAAAAACCCGATTTGCGATTTTGAAATTTTAGGGTATCAGCGTCAGAAAGCAAGTGTATAGCCTTTGATTTTTTGATGACGAAAATGGCTAAAAGCTGAAAAATCATTTTTCGAGGATTTGGACGTTAATTTCTCGTTTAGTACGTTCCAAATAATGAAAAAAAAACCCGATTTGCGATTTTGAAATTTTAGGGTATCAGCGTCAGAAAGCAAGTGTATAGCCTTTGATTTTTTGATGACGAAAATGGCTAAAAGCTGAAAAATCATTTTTCGAGGATTTGGACGTTAATTTCTCGTTTAGTACGTTCCAAATAATGAAAAAAAAACCCGATTTGCGATTTTGAAATTTTAGGGTATCAGCGTCAGAAAGCAAGTGTATAGCCTTTGATTTTTTGATGACGAAAATGGCTAAAAGCTGAAAAATCATTTTTCGAGGATTTGGACGTTAATTTCTCGTTTAGTACGTTCCAAATAATGAAAAAAAAACCCGATTTGCGATTTTGAAATTTTAGGGTATCAGCGTCAGAAAGCAAGTGTATAGCCTTTGATTTTTTGATGACGAAAATGGCTAAAAGCTGAAAAATCATTTTTCGAGGATTTGGACGTTAATTTCTCGTTTAGTACGTTCCAAATAATGAAAAAAAAACCCGATTTGCGATTTTGAAATTTTAGGGTATCAGCGTCAGAAAGCAAGTGTATAGCCTTTGATTTTTTGATGACGAAAATGGCTAAAAGCTGAAAAATCATTTTTCGAGGATTTGGACGTTAATTTCTCGTTTAGTACGTTCCAAATAATGAAAAAAAAACCCGATTTGCGATTTTGAAATTTTAGGGTATCAGCGTCAGAAAGCAAGTGTATAGCCTTTGATTTTTTGATGACGAAAATGGCTAAAAGCTGAAAAATCATTTTTCGAGGATTTGGACGTTAATTTCTCGTTTAGTACGTTCCAAATAATGAAAAAAAAACCCGATTTGCGATTTTGAAATTTTAGGGTATCAGCGTCAGAAAGCAAGTGTATAGCCTTTGATTTTTTGATGACGAAAATGGCTAAAAGCTGAAAAATCATTTTTCGAGGATTTGGACGTTAATTTCTCGTTTAGTACGTTCCAAATAATGAAAAAAAAACCCGATTTGCGATTTTGAAATTTTAGGGTATCAGCGTCAGAAAGCAAGTGTATAGCCTTTGATTTTTTGATGACGAAAATGGCTAAAAGCTGAAAAATCATTTTTCGAGGATTTGGACGTTAATTTCTCGTTTAGTACGTTCCAAATAATGAAAAAAAAACCCGATTTGCGATTTTGAAATTTTAGGGTATCAGCGTCAGAAAGCAAGTGTATAGCCTTTGATTTTTTGATGACGAAAATGGCTAAAAGCTGAAAAATCATTTTTCGAGGATTTGGACGTTAATTTCTCGTTTAGTACGTTCCAAATAATGAAAAAAAAACCCGATTTGCGATTTTGAAATTTTAGGGTATCAGCGTCAGAAAGCAAGTGTATAGCCTTTGATTTTTTGATGACGAAAATGGCTAAAAGCTGAAAAATCATTTTTCGAGGATTTGGACGTTAATTTCTCGTTTAGTACGTTCCAAATAATGAAAAAAAAACCCGATTTGCGATTTTGAAATTTTAGGGTATCAGCGTCAGAAAGCAAGTGTATAGCCTTTGATTTTTTGATGACGAAAATGGCTAAAAGCTGAAAAATCATTTTTCGAGGATTTGGACGTTAATTTCTCGTTTAGTACGTTCCAAATAATGAAAAAAAAACCCGATTTGCGATTTTGAAATTTTAGGGTATCAGCGTCAGAAAGCAAGTGTATAGCCTTTGATTTTTTGATGACGAAAATGGCTAAAAGCTGAAAAATCATTTTTCGAGGATTTGGACGTTAATTTCTCGTTTAGTACGTTCCAAATAATGAAAAAAAAACCCGATTTGCGATTTTGAAATTTTAGGGTATCAGCGTCAGAAAGCAAGTGTATAGCCTTTGATTTTTTGATGACGAAAATGGCTAAAAGCTGAAAAATCATTTTTCGAGGATTTGGACGTTAATTTCTCGTTTAGTACGTTCCAAATAATGAAAAAAAAAACCCGATTTGCGATTTTGAAATTTTAGGGTATCAGCGTCAGAAAGCAAGTGTATAGCCTTTGATTTTTTGATGACGAAAATGGCTAAAAGCTGAAAAATCATTTTTCGAGGATTTGGACGTTAATTTCTCGTTTAGTACGTTCCAAATAATGAAAAAAAAACCCGATTTGCGATTTTGAAATTTTAGGGTATCAGCGTCAGAAAGCAAGTGTATAGCCTTTGATTTTTTGATGACGAAAATGGGTAAAAGCTGAAAAATCATTTTTCGAGGATTTGGACGTTAATTTCTCGTTTAGTACGTTCCAAATAATGAAAAAAAAACCCGATTTGCGATTTTGAAATTTTAGGGTATCAGCGTCAGAAAGCAAGTGTATAGCCTTTGATTTTTTGATGACGAAAATGGCTAAAAGCTGAAAAATCATTTTTCGAGGATTTGGACGTTAATTTCTCGTTTAGTACGTTCCAAATAATGAAAAAAAAACCCGATTTGCGATTTTGAAATTTTAGGGTATCAGCGTCAGAAAGCAAGTGTATAGCCTTTGATTTTTTGATGACGAAAATGGCTAAAAGCTGAAAAATCATTTTTCGAGGATTTGGACGTTAATTTCTCGTTTAGTACGTTCCAAATAATGAAAAAAAAACCCGATTTGCGATTTTGAAATTTTAGGGTATCAGCGTCAGAAAGCAAGTGTATAGCCTTTGATTTTTTGATGACGAAAATGGCTAAAAGCTGAAAAATCATTTTTCGAGGATTTGGACGTTAATTTCTCGTTTAGTACGTTCCAAATAATGAAAAAAAAACCCGATTTGCGATTTTGAAATTTTAGGGTATCAGCGTCAGAAAGCAAGTGTATAGCCTTTGATTTTTTGATGACGAAAATGGCTAAAAGCTGAAAAATCATTTTTCGAGGATTTGGACGTTAATTTCTCGTTTAGTACGTTCCAAATAATGAAAAAAAAACCCGATTTGCGATTTTGAAATTTTAGGGTATCAGCGTCAGAAAGCAAGTGTATAGCCTTTGATTTTTTGATGACGAAAATGGCTAAAAGCTGAAAAATCATTTTTCGAGGATTTGGACGTTAATTTCTCGTTTAGTACGTTCCAAATAATGAAAAAAAAACCCGATTTGCGATTTTGAAATTTTAGGGTATCAGCGTCAGAAAGCAAGTGTATAGCCTTTGATTTTTTGATGACGAAAATGGCTAAAAGCTGAAAAATCATTTTTCGAGGATTTGGACGTTAATTTCTCGTTTAGTACGTTCCAAATAATGAAAAAAAAACCCGATTTGCGATTTTGAAATTTTAGGGTATCAGCGTCAGAAAGCAAGTGTATAGCCTTTGATTTTTTGATGACGAAAATGGCTAAAAGCTGAAAAATCATTTTTCGAGGATTTGGACGTTAATTTCTCGTTTAGTACGTTCCAAATAATGAAAAAAAAACCCGATTTGCGATTTTGAAATTTTAGGGTATCAGCGTCAGAAAGCAAGTGTATAGCCTTTGATTTTTTGATGACGAAAATGGCTAAAAGCTGAAAAATCATTTTTCGAGGATTTGGACGTTAATTTCTCGTTTAGTACGTTCCAAATAATGAAAAAAAAAACCCGATTTGCGATTTTGAAATTTTAGGGTATCAGCGTCAGAAAGCAAGTGTATAGCCTTTGATTTTTTGATGACGAAAATGGCTAAAAGCTGAAAAATCATTTTTCGAGGATTTGGACGTTAATTTCTCGTTTAGTACGTTCCAAATAATGAAAAAAAAACCCGATTTGCGATTTTGAAATTTTAGGGTATCAGCGTCAGAAAGCAAGTGTATAGCCTTTGATTTTTTGATGACGAAAATGGCTAAAAGCTGAAAAATCATTTTTCGAGGATTTGGACGTTAATTTCTCGTTTAGTACGTTCCAAATAATGAAAAAAAAAACCCGATTTGCGATTTTGAAATTTTAGGGTATCAGCGTCAGAAAGCAAGTGTATAGCCTTTGATTTTTTGATGACGAAAATGGCTAAAAGCTGAAAAATCATTTTTCGAGGATTTGGACGTTAATTTCTCGTTTAGTACGTTCCAAATAATGAAAAAAAAACCCGATTTGCGATTTTGAAATTTTAGGGTATCAGCGTCAGAAAGCAAGTGTATAGCCTTTGATTTTTTGATGACGAAAATGGCTAAAAGCTGAAAAATCATTTTTCGAGGATTTGGACGTTAATTTCTCGTTTAGTACGTTCCAAATAATGAAAAAAAAAACCCGATTTGCGATTTTGAAATTTTAGGGTATCAGCGTCAGAAAGCAAGTGTATAGCCTTTGATTTTTTGATGACGAAAATGGCTAAAAGCTGAAAAATCATTTTTCGAGGATTTGGACGTTAATTTCTCGTTTAGTACGTTCCAAATAATGAAAAAAAAACCCGATTTGCGATTTTGAAATTTTAGGGTATCAGCGTCAGAAAGCAAGTGTATAGCCTTTGATTTTTTGATGACGAAAATGGCTAAAAGCTGAAAAATCATTTTTCGAGGATTTGGACGTTAATTTCTCGTTTAGTACGTTCCAAATAATGAAAAAAAAACCCGATTTGCGATTTTGAAATTTTAGGGTATCAGCGTCAGAAAGCAAGTGTATAGCCTTTGATTTTTTGATGACGAAAATGGCTAAAAGCTGAAAAATCATTTTTCGAGGATTTGGACGTTAATTTCTCGTTTAGTACGTTCCAAATAATGAAAAAAAAAACCCGATTTGCGATTTTGAAATTTTAGGGTATCAGCGTCAGAAAGCAAGTGTATAGCCTTTGATTTTTTGATGACGAAAATGGCTAAAAGCTGAAAAATCATTTTTCGAGGATTTGGACGTTAATTTCTCGTTTAGTACGTTCCAAATAATGAAAAAAAAACCCGATTTGCGATTTTGAAATTTTAGGGTATCAGCGTCAGAAAGCAAGTGTATAGCCTTTGATTTTTTGATGACGAAAATGGCTAAAAGCTGAAAAATCATTTTTCGAGGATTTGGACGTTAATTTCTCGTTTAGTACGTTCCAAATAATGAAAAAAAAACCCGATTTGCGATTTTGAAATTTTAGGGTATCAGCGTCAGAAAGCAAGTGTATAGCCTTTGATTTTTTGATGACGAAAATGGCTAAAAGCTGAAAAATCATTTTTCGAGGATTTAGACGTTAATTTCTCGTTTAGTACGTTCCAAATAATGAAAAAAAAACCCGATTTGCGATTTTGAAATTTTAGGGTATCAGCGTCAGAAAGCAAGTGTATAGCCTTTGATTTTTTGATGACGAAAATGGTTAAAAGCTGAAAAATCATTTTTCGAGGATTTGGACGTTAATTTCTCGTTTAGTACGTTCCAAATAATGAAAAAAAAACCCGATTTGCGATTTTGAAATTTTAGGGTATCAGCGTCAGAAAGCAAGTGTATAGCCTTTGATTTTTTGATGACGAAAATGGCTAAAAGCTGAAAAATCATTTTTCGAGGATTTGGACGTTAATTTCTCGTTTAGTACGTTCCAAATAATGAAAAAAAAACCCGATTTGCGATTTTGAAATTTTAGGGTATCAGCGTCAGAAAGCAAGTGTATAGCCTTTGATTTTTTGATGACGAAAATGGCTAAAAGCTGAAAAATCATTTTTCGAGGATTTGGACGTTAATTTCTCGTTTAGTACGTTCCAAATAATGAAAAAAAACCCGATTTGCGATTTTGAAATTTTAGGGTATCAGCGTCAGAAAGCAAGTGTATAGCCTTTGATTTTTTGATGACGAAAATGGCTAAAAGCTGAAAAATCATTTTTCGAGGATTTGGACGTTAATTTCTCGTTTAGTACGTTCCAAATAATGAAAAAAAAACCCGATTTGCGATTTTGAAATTTTAGGGTATCAGCGTCAGAAAGCAAGTGTATAGCCTTTGATTTTTTGATGACGAAAATGGCTAAAAGCTGAAAAATCATTTTTCGAGGATTTGGACGTTAATTTCTCGTTTAGTACGTTCCAAATAATGAAAAAAAAACCCGATTTGCGATTTTGAAATTTTAGGGTATCAGCGTCAGAAAGCAAGTGTATAGCCTTTGATTTTTTGATGACGAAAATGGCTAAAAGCTGAAAAATCATTTTTCGAGGATTTGGACGTTAATTTCTCGTTTAGTACGTTCCAAATAATGAAAAAAAACCCGATTTGCGATTTTGAAATTTTAGGGTATCAGCGTCAGAAAGTAAGTGTATAGCCTTTGATTTTTTGATGACGAAAATGGCTAAAAGCTGAAAAATCATTTTTCGAGGATTTGGACGTTAATTTCTCGTTTAGTACGTTCCAAATAATGAAAAAAAAACCCGATTTGCGATTTTGAAATTTTAGGGTATCAGCGTCAGAAAGCAAGTGTATAGCCTTTGATTTTTTGATGACGAAAATGGCTAAAAGCTGAAAAATCATTTTTCGAGGATTTGGACGTTAATTTCTCGTTTAGTACGTTCCAAATAATGAAAAAAAAACCCGATTTGCGATTTTGAAATTTTAGGGTATCAGCGTCAGAAAGCAAGTGTATAGCCTTTGATTTTTTGATGACGAAAATGGCTAAAAGCTGAAAAATCATTTTTCGAGGATTTGGACGTTAATTTCTCGTTTAGTACGTTCCAAATAATGAAAAAAAAACCCGATTTGCGATTTTGAAATTTTAGGGTATCAGCGTCAGAAAGCAAGTGTATAGCCTTTGATTTTTTGATGACGAAAATGGCTAAAAGCTGAAAAATCATTTTTCGAGGATTTGGACGTTAATTTCTCGTTTAGTACGTTCCAAATAATGAAAAAAAAACCCGATTTGCGATTTTGAAATTTTAGGGTATCAGCGTCATAAAGCAAGTGTATAGCCTTTGATTTTTTGATGACGAAAATGGCTAAAAGCTGAAAAATCATTTTTCGAGGATTTGGACGTTAATTTCTCGTTTAGTACGTTCCAAATAATGAAAAAAAACCCGATTTGCGATTTTGAAATTTTAGGGTATCAGCGTCAGAAAGCAAGTGTATAGCCTTTGATTTTTTGATGACGAAAATGGCTAAAAGCTGAAAAATCATTTTTCGAGGATTTGGACGTTAATTTCTCGTTTAGTACGTTCCAAATAATGAAAAAAAAACCCGATTTGCGATTTTGAAATTTTAGGGTATCAGCGTCAGAAAGCAAGTGTATAGCCTTTGATTTTTTGATGACGAAAATGGCTAAAAGCTGAAAAATCATTTTTCGAGGATTTGGACGTTAATTTCTCGTTTAGTACGTTCCAAATAATGAAAAAAAAACCCGATTTGCGATTTTGAAATTTTAGGGTATCAGCGTCAGAAAGCAAGTGTATAGCCTTTGATTTTTTGATGACGAAAATGGCTAAAAGCTGAAAAATCATTTTTCGAGGATTTGGACGTTAATTTCTCGTTTAGTACGTTCCAAATAATGAAAAAAAAACCCGATTTGCGATTTTGAAATTTTAGGGTATCAGCGTCAGAAAGCAAGTGTATAGCCTTTGATTTTTTGATGACGAAAATGGCTAAAAGCTGAAAAATCATTTTTCGATAATTTGGACGTTAATTTCTCGTTTAGTACGTTCCAAATAATGAAAAAAAAACCCAATTTTCGATTTTGAAATTTTAGGGTATCAGCGTCAGAAAGCAAGTGTATAGCCTTTGATTTTTTGATGACGAAAATGGGTAAAATCTGAAAAATCATTTTTCGATAATTTGGACGTTAATTTCTCGTTTAGTACGTTCCAAATAATGAAAAAAAAACCCAATTTTCGATTTTGAAATTTTAGGGTATCAGCGTCAGAAAGCAAGTGTATAGCCTTTGATTTTTTGATGACGAAAATGGCTAAAAGCTGAAAAATCATTTTTCGAGGATTTGGACGTTAATTTCTCGTTTAGTACGTTCCAAATAATGAAAAAAAAACCCGATTTGCGATTTTGAAATTTTAGGGTATCAGCGTCAGAAAGCAAGTGTATAGCCTTTGATTTTTTGATGACGAAAATGGCTAAAAGCTGAAAAATCATTTTTCGAGGATTTGGACGTTAATTTCTCGTTTAGTACGTTCCAAATAATGAAAAAAAAACCCGATTTGCGATTTTGAAATTTTAGGGTATCAGAGTGAAAAAGCAAGTGTATAGCCTTTGATTTTTTGATGACGAAAATGGGGGAAAAGCTGAAAAATCATTTTTCGAGGATTTAGACGTTAATTTCTCGTTTAGTACGTTCCAAATAATGAAAAAAAAACCCGATTTGCGATTTTGAAATTTTAGGGTATCAGCGTCAGAAAGCAAGGGTATAGCCTTTGATTTTATGATGACGAAAATGGGCTAAAAGCTGAAAAATCATTTTTCGAGGATTTAGACGTTAATTTCCCGTTTAGTACTTTCCAAATAATGAAAAAAAAACCCGATTTGCGATTTGAGGGTATCAGCGTCATTTGATGATGACGAAAATGGGGGAAAAGGTGGAAAATCCCTTTTCGATTATTATTGTTATATTTTTAGAAAGTGTAAAGGGAGTAGGAATTATTCGGTTAGCTCAGTGGTTAAGCAAAAGGTTGTCGTAGGTAAGGTCGCAGTTCAAATCTCACTGGTGGCAGTGGAATTTGTATGGTGATTTGACGTCGGATAGCAGTCGAATCAGGCGAGTGAATTTAGGGTAATAATCTGGGCCGAGCGCAATGCCGACCATATTGCCTCCTGATCCAATTGGATTGTTGCGCCAACGGTTATTATTATTATAAAAGGAGGCAGGCAATAATAATTCTTTCTTTAATTTTTCTGCAGCATCAAGTGTATTTGTCAATGTAAAAATCATTTATATTTGTATAACTCGTTTTTCTGTACTTACAATCTAGGAGAAAATATAGAAAATGAACCTTAAATGTCTATTTCACAAGATGCTAAACAGCGTCTTTCACAAATAAAAAATTAACTATAAAGAATTAGTTATGAAAATATTATCTTACAAAGTATATCTAATGGCATCATTCGATTATCGTATCGGATTTACAATAGAAAGTTAACTGCATAAAAATCCAAAATACAACCGCGAAATACTTTTAAGTACTATCAAAAATCCAAGCACCAACGGCTTTTACAATTGGTATAGAAATTTTGCTAAAAATCTAAATAATTTCATTGCTCGAATTGATTTCTTATTCTGATATTGTTTGGTGAATGTGGTATAAAAATGAAGTATCTTTTTTTTTTACAAATTGAAGATTCATTAACCTTCTCATATCCAAATTCATTTACTACTTTCTCAATTAACTATACAAAAACAGCCTTATGTTCCTTTATGTCTCTATTAGAAACTACAACTAATACATCAGTCATGTACCGCATATCATATTTCATTTTTTCATCTAAGAAAGTAGAAAAATGGAAACAAACGTATTATATAATCTCCAAATCAATCCTTTGTCGTGTGAAACAAATTTATGGAATTAACCAGTAGAAAAGAACCTATCATTTGTTATCATATTGTTCAAATCTCCCGTTCACGAACTTTGGTTTCGCTTAAAATAGGACTAAAAAACGTATTTGTAACTGCACCAAAGGAAAAGTGGGTCATCCACTCTCTCTGCTTTTAAAATATAAATGGAATATTGGGGTCCTTCGTCAAATTTAAATGTCTCAAGCTCTACTACTTACTTGTTCTATTGCTTCTAAAAAAGACAAGAATCATCTTCACACAAATATACCCCTATGCATGCATAGTGGGTTAACTGCAGTTTTGTAAATTTTGAATCGCGTTAAGTATAATATTTAGAAAAAATTGTCATCACAGGAACTACACTATTAACTGAATGATGTGATAAGCCTGAGTTTTTGTAAATTAAAATAACCATTAAATTGCCAATAGTGTCGTTATTTACTTAATTTTATTCTCATGATTTTTGTGTGTCTTTTACGAAATGTTATATTCCACTTACCCAACTATGCAGAGGTTTATATTTGCAGATATCCGACTTTCACTCCTGTTCCGCAATAAAATGATACTACTTCCACACACCTGCATTCAGATACTAAGTCTCTAAATATTAAATCAACTAAAAATTGAAATAAACTAAATGGTGTCGAAAAATCCTATATTCTAATCCAGTTGAATGAAAATAAAACTACTTTTTCTCGGTGAAAACAAGCAAACGTGTCAGCATCGTTGTAATACAAGGAATCTGCTTCTGTTGATGCATCATCTGGCAATCGGGCGTATTCGATTCAAAATCTAATGCAACCCTTTGACAGACAAACGTTAGTAGTTTAAGGATGTCATACTTTGTTCCGTTACGATCAAGTTCATGACAAAAAGACTGAATAAACCATGAGCCCTTTGTTGTATTTCGCCACGAGTAAAAGCCTAGGAAGGAATATAAACAGATTAACTAACTCAATTCACTTCAGTTCGTGATGATAATAACTTTTTAAATCTTTTTATTAATATTTTTTTTTACAAAAATTAATATTTTTTACATTTTTTACAAAAAAATATTTAAAAAAAAAAAATGGAGAACAACTTCTCGAGCCTTAGAACAATAACTCACCGGGTATTGTTGAATACGCAATTAAAAAGTCGGCATGAATTGGAATTTTATAGCTCATTGATGATTCACCATCAGTTTCAGTTGTATGTTTCGACAATAAAACACCACCATCTAGCTGATCACCCTGGCATGCTTGTATAAAAAATAGTTTTGGTTTACCAGCTAATGTTGGGCAGTGATTTGCTGTGAAATGTTGCCATAATGAATCCAGTTTATATTGTACATCTTTTGCGTAGATATAACCCAATTCACCATGTGAGAGAATTGTTATAAGTAAACAATCATTATCGCTGTGGTCCATACGTGCCACTAAAGAAAAGATAAATGCATGCAGAACGAGTATTTTTAGGAATGTTTATATTAAACTTATTATTTTATGTTAATTATTAGTTCAACATCCAATGTGGAGATCGTTCTCGATCAAGGCTCCCATACGATTACTCACTATGCCTAGATAAAGTCTCACTCTCAAATCACCACTATCTAGAATTTAGTCTCACTATTGCAGGTCGAAGGGTAGTTAGTATAGGTCCCAGGACGAAACGTGGATTGGTACCCATGATGAAGCATAAAACCTGGAAAACGCCTACGGAACCAACACCAACAGCTCTCCTACCAAACCCTATCTCCACCTCCACGTGGTGACCGCTGGGAGCTCTTTCTTAACGAAAAGCTGCAGAGGGAGAAGATTGAAGGCGAGTCTCCCGTACCTAAAAACGGGATAAATTGTACCAACTGTTCCTCCAGGTTGGGGGTTGGGTAGGGCTGGGTCCACAAACAAACGTGGGTCTCTCTGCTGTTGATCGAACACCACCACCATAGACTCGGCCCACTATCTCATTGGCATGGTGCCCCGAGCTCGAATAACAACACCGCCCAGAATCCCCTCTGATAATCAGGTGAGAGTTAACACTGAAGCCATCCACAACACAGCCCTTCGCAACACCTATAAGAAGGAAATGGATGCTGCAATAACCGCAGTCAACAGATGGCGATGAAGCATCAACAAATGATCTTCACAATCACCTGAAGAACGCTATCATGGATACGGCCACAAACATACTTGGCCCCAGCCGCAAAAACAGTCGAAACGCCTGGTTTAACGATGCCTGTAAGCTAGCAACGGAACGGAAAAGTGCTGCATACCGAATAATGTTGCATTCTCAAAGAACGCGGGCACGCGCAAAGACTTATCACGAACTCGGGCGAGCGGAGAAGTGACTTTACAGATGGAAAAAGGAAGCCTGAGGGAACCAACAGGGACCAAGCGCACTAGGGGCGCAATTTTCACCAACAAGTCAGCAAAATGAAGCCTTACACACTTCGATGGTCATCCTGCCGAGGAAAAGAGGGAAATCGATGAAATTACAGCCGAATTGGTTAAATATGGAGGGGAGCAATTCCACCAAGCGGTTCATCAACTGATACCCATAGTATGGGACATTATGTTTCATACCTAAAAAGGAGGATATCACGCAGTGCAGCAATTATAGAGGTATCATGTTGCTGAGTACCATTTAGAAGATATTCTCCGTTATCTTGCTAGACCGGACCATCCAGAAAAACATTAGCCCATATACCAAAGAGGCTTCACTCTAGGAAAATCAGCAACAGATCAGATTTTCTCTCTGCGGCAAGCGATGGAAAAACTCTTGGAATATGGACATAGTCAGGGTAAAACTGTACATGATCATGAGAGAGTTCCGTATCCCGACGAAATTGATAAAACTCACTAGGCTGACCGTGACCAATGTGCGATGTCAGATAAACGCAGCTGGATCACTCTCAAGACCATTCGATATCAACAATGGTATAAGACAAACGTGTGCTCTGTCATGCGTCCTCTTTAACCTGGCCCTGGAGAAAGTGATCCGTGATACTGAGGTAAATGCAAGAGGTACAATCCTATTTAAGTCCACCCAACTACTTGCCTATGCTGACGATATCGACATCATGGCGCGAGATCTTAGGCTGCACATCAATGAAGACAAGACAAAATATATGATGGCAACGTCAGCACCAAAAACCAATGGCGTAGGTCACAACGCCAAACAGCTTTTAGGGATATTGAATTGGTGGACCTCAGCGCAAAATCGGGCATGTCTGGAGTTCCTTATTATGGCAGGCCTAGACCGCATACCGATTATTACGCCATTGATGATGAGAGAATGCAGTTTGAGTCTACTCTTTTCTCGGAGTTAAGCAAATTCCCTGGCCTCTAACAATACAGGACTACTGCATGCCATCCACAGTCCAATGGGATGCTGGAACGTTGGTACCGGACCCTTAATGGCTCCTGAAAATCCGTCGTGATCGCTGTCCTTACCTTCCGTCTTCTTCTGCCTTCGAACAATCCACCGAGAGGAGTTCCCTGCCAGCCTCGCTGAGATGATGTACGGAGAGAATCTGCACCTCCTGCTGGACATCAGTGTAGGATTAAGCGACTCCGGTATACTGCATCTGCTCAAAAAGAAACGATTTCGAAGCTGCAGCCTCTCAGACTCCATCTTCCCGACAGATAACAACGGAGTTCGACAGCCCAGGAAACCTCGTGACGTGCTCCCAGGTCCTCATTCGGGTTGACGCTCTTCGGAGGCCGATGCAACCACCACACGGGGGTACTTTAGAGTTCTGGAGCGAGGTGAGCACCCATCCAAGCAGGTTCGGTCAGTAAACCTTAACCCAAAATATCCAAACTTTACAACATTCTTCAAAAGAATAACTCGTTTATTTTGCCTTCCAGTTGAAAAAAAAACGCATAAACCTTAAATTTTCGCTCTTAATTTTTCAATATCATTTCTCCAAACACATCTCATTCTGAAGTCATAAAAATATACATTTCCAATCACATAATCATGAAATTTACATCGCAATCACGCTATCATGGCAGATATTCAGGGGAATTTCAAGAATTGTGGATCCATTTCAAAACAAGTGCTAATTATTGTAACCACAAAAAAGTGGCTCCGGGTCAACGTCTGATAGAATTCTCTTTTTTCTGAAGATGATTCATTGACCAACGGTCTCAGCTATTCGGAAAAAAAACCGTTGTTAGACGCACATTACCACGGCTTACGGCGTTCTGGAAGTTTCAACCTAGAGATAACAAGCACATCGCGAATATGACTCACATAATTCAGGTAACAATGCCGACGGATTCCAGCAGACGGAAAGGCAACTGGAAGTGTTTTCAGGGGCTCAATAGTCGCGTTTAGTCATATTAGAAAGCAAAGCACAGTCTCAGGATTAATTCAAGGACGTTCTGATGGTTCCAATACCTGCACACCCAAGTCCATCAAGGGGGGTGATCCCCAACAGACTTCTGTTCTCTCGCCCTGGCCCTGTTCACAGGGATTCCTCTTAATTAAATGGATTTCGTTGTATAAAAATTACCCTCAATGATCTGTTGTTGAATCTCGCGTAACTTGAAGTCCTTACACACGATCACGTCGAAATGTAAACGTTTGAATGAATTGTAAAGATTTTCGCAGTCGACGTTGGTCCCGGTGCGATCCTTGAGTGTTGGAATATCGAAGCGTTCATGGTTAAAAATCAAAGCAATCCCACGATTGCTGTGGCGCATGTTATACTCAGATGCATAGCGTTCGGTGGACATTCGCGCCACCGGTAACACGCGGTTGGAAGAGCGGCTGTAAAATGGAACAGAAAAGAAAAACAGGCATAAGAAGGGACCAAAATTAGATTCAATTCGGAAGGATATGTGCGAGCACAAAGGCACCAAGCCAGGCGCCCTTGGGCACGCACCATAACCCCCCCAAGGACGTTTCGTTTCTAAATAAACACGAGGTTGGTTCGGGCCCCTCCACACAATTCTAATTTTGTTTACCTTGTTCCAAACGCATCGCCAACATCGTTTGAATTCAATTCGCAAATTTCGGTGGTCATTTTGCAGCTTCCTCGCCTGAACCGAGCGTGCACACTTGTAAATGCAGACAAAACACGAGTAACAGCGCGCCTCAACAAAACAACACACAATTGTCTTTCTATGCAATTCCGCACGAGCTAATACGCGTCCTCAAGAAGCATACGCGCCGCGAATCTTCCGAGCAAGTTCGAGGATTTATTCTAAACAGCACAAAGCCCACATTTAATCACAGCAAGAAAGTTATTACAACAAAAGCACAATGACGTCGTCCATTAATTGCCAAACAAAAGAATGCACTTTCATATGTCCCTGCACAATCAACAAAACTCACAATTCGCACCAAAGCACACGCGCAAGATAATTGTTTGTTGCCTTTTTGAACAAAATGGAATGACGGCTACCCCATAAGCAAGAAGACTACACACACACGCACAGTCTGAGGTGACAAGCATTGTGATGGCGTATGGCCTGTCTTACACGAGGAGTATTGCAGTCAGTCAAAATTATAAAATTATGGCAAACTTGGGTACTTTTATAGCAACAACTGATGATTGCTGAATATTTAAATTTTTAAAGTTGAGAAAATCAAACTTTTGGGATACAACACGGATGACAGTTCAGGTCATTCACAATAATAATCCCATCGAGAAACAACTCTCGACAATGGCATAAGGGTTGAACGCATATGTGCGTCATGACTTTACAATGAAACCACTTCGGAATAATTTGCATCCACACCTGACAAAACTATTTATTTCAGGCACAGCAAATTTACCTCGGAAACTCCGCCATGCTATTAACATAGTATGCTAGTCCCAAGCCTAATAAGCTAATTGGCAAATTTATAAGAATGCCAACCGGAATGCAAAGAAAGCGGTCGCTGTCACCCGAGCGAACCATTTCAAAAATCTCTTTACGATAAACTGGACACTCGGGATGGCGAGAGAGATCTGCATCGACTTGCTAGAAGTCATCACGGCTTCTAGCAAGTCGATGCAGATGCACACAGGATATCGAACACTTCTGTTGTGTTAATGACAAGAACGGCACTTTGCTTACCAACCGTCGAGCCGCAACGGATAGATGGCGAGAATACTTCGAGCAGATTTCAACTGAACTCTTTACATTGCATTTCTGGATCTAGAGAAAACATTTGACCGTGTACCACACGAACTCATCTGGTAGTGCTTTACGACAACACTTCGTGCCAGAAGAACTCGTGCGCTGGGTTCAATTGCTCTACCACGATCCGAAAAGTAAAGTTCGAAGTGTGGCGGGTGTATCAAAACCGCTTCGTGTATCTGTTGGAGTTCATCAAGGAAGTGCCCTCTTACCACTCCTCTTTGTCCTTGTTATGGACACCGTCACACGGGATATCCAACGTCCAGCGCCCTACACACTGCTTTATGCAGATGATGTTTTCCTAGCATCTGATAGCAAAAATGATCTGGAGCAACTTGTTCAAAAATGGAATGATCGCCTCATTCAACACGGTCTCAGACTGAATTTTTGACGACCGATCCCCATGATACAGGGAACGCGAACTGAGCGATTTAAATACCTCGGGACAACGCTATCAGCCAATGGAGAACTGCGTTATGAAATTGCTTCACGCATTAACGCAACCTGGATGAAGTGGCGTTCCACAACTGGTGTCCTTAGTGATCGACGTATCAACGAACGTCTCAAATCTAAAATTTACCGCAATGTCGTTCGTCCAGTCGCTCTCTATGGTTCTGAGTGTTGGCCGACCATAAAAGACAATGAACGGCGTCTTGCGGTAATGGAGACGAAGATGCTACGTTGGACTAGTGGCGTCACACGTTTAGATCACATCCGAAATTAGGATATCCGCGATCGTTATGGGGTTGCACCGATCGTGGAAAAGTTGCGAGAGAGGCGTCTTCGATGGTATGGTCACGCAATTCGTGCAAACGAGAATTCAAGTTGATGGTAAACGACCAAAAGGCAGACCTAAGCAACAGTGGCTTGATACGCTGGATGGGGATTTGAAAGCCTCGAGATTGCACCCAGATCAGGCATTCGATAGAGCCAAATGGCGAAGCCGATCACGACGAGCCGACCGCGCTTGTGAACGGGACAATGGCTGAAGAAAAAGAAGACAGCAAATTTACCTCGGGCGGAAAATTTCGATTTTTTAGAGATAAAACACGTTAAAAGGACACCCAAATTGTTCCTTTCCCCCCTTTTCAAGTCGCTATATTTCACCACGGAAACATCCGACAATTTGACATTACTGAAGCGTTTTTCACCACCCGAATCTGATGAAGTCAAATCCCAATGACACATAAGGAGTGTCACAATTTCCCTATGACATCTGTCAAGTCAAATTCGAGGCGACTCAAACCGGGTTGGTTTTGGAGAAGGAGTCCATATCATATTACTCATATAAACCTCCTGCACTTGGAAGCGGCCTAATTAACATTGTGTGTACGTTGTGAAATCCGACTTAGCTTGTAAATTAGCTTTGAACCTCTGCCAGTCGGTTTGCATTGTCATCTCCATGTTTTCTCCTTTTGTTACTTTTCAGCCGGTTTGGCGTAGAGAGCTAACAACGGATTTCATCAAATAAAAGCTCAGTTTGTAGAGTTTTATTTGATTTGAGAATAGTCTCGGAATCATAGCGTCTATCAATTGATTGAATTGAGCGAAAGCGTTGGTTATTTTCTAATATATTTTTCGGGCAAAACATTAACATTTTCACAGGCCAAAATGAACGAACTCGTTTGGGGCATCAAAAACGGCGAATTAGATCAAGTTCGCGACATTGTGGAGAATAAGGTGAGTAATCAGTTGTGCAAGACGAAGATGTCAGAGAATCGTATCTGCTGGAAATCGGCGAGGTGCGTTTTTCACCGGAACATTTGAAATTTTTCGAAGCAATGATGAATTGCGTCCGATTGGAGCCTCCTTGCGTTTGCGTGCTCCCTCCTAACGCGTGGAAATCAAATTTGCGACTGCCGTACATCCTGTGAAAGGGCCTGAAGCCTGAGGAAGGGCTTGGAGTTTCTACTTTTGTACGGACTTAATGGAATCCACCTACACAGTCTGTCCCAAAGTAAACAGGAATTTTTCAAAATAAGAACAACAAATCGTTTTTCTTTTCATCAAAATTGTTTTATTTTATTCAAAATAATCTCATTTCGCTTCGATACACTAATTTGCGCCACTTAAACATTTGTTAGAATGACGATTTTAGGTTGTTGGCCTGCATAGTCGGAGGATGTCGGAGCACACCAAGAGCAGAACCTCGCCTGGCCAATTCGTCAGCCCGCTCATTCCCCTCTATGTTCCTATGCCCGGGAACCCAGAGGAGAGT
This sequence comes from Hermetia illucens, assembly GCF_905115235.1. NCBI lineage: Eukaryota > Metazoa > Arthropoda > Insecta > Diptera > Stratiomyidae > Hermetia > Hermetia illucens. Next base: position 14,754,643 of record NC_051855.1, on the reverse strand, counting down.
GACCTTGAGCATGCAGCCCAGACGGTTCTGGGCGTATGGGGCTATCAAGGCCTAGCAAGATAGCGGAGAATATCTTATAGATGGTACTCAGCTACGTGATACCTCTATAATTGCTGCACTGCCTGATATCCCCCCTTTTCAGGTATGAGATAGATAATGCCCCATTGCCAATCCCATACTATGAGTATCAGTTGATGAACCGCTTGATGTAATTGCCCCCCCCCCCTTATTTAACCAATTTGGCTGTAATTCCATCGGTTGCTAGGGACGTCGTCTTCAGTAGAGGCGTAGATTCTCCCCGGAAACTGTCTCCGCGGGGCTGGCCGTGAACTCCTCTCGTTGGGCTGTGGCGATTTGCCGGGCTTCTGTTTAGGCGCGAACATAAGGGGCATTTGGTCCGTGAACAAGTCCTGTTTACTTTGAGACAGACTGTACGCGACTTTCAATTGATCTTGCCGATCTTAGACCTAGAATTATCTGGGGCTTAGCCTTTGTTTTCATGCAAAAAAGATAATTGCTCTTTCGTGTGTTTATCTTTCAAGAAAATTGATTTAAATGCTGAAATAAATGGACGATGCCCTCTTCACTACGCAGCAGATTATGGTCAGGCGGACGTTTTAGGATATCTTATTGGCAAAGGAGCGAATGTTAATGTAAGTAACCGAAAAGAAAACTTCTTCCAGAAAAGCGATTCCCTTTCTATTTTACTGTTGATTTGATTTCGGTATTCTTCCAGTCTGTGGATAAGCATGGCATTACAGCAATATTGGCTGCTATTTGGGAAGGACACACAGAATGCGTGAAAATCCTATTGCAAAATGTTAGTATCTCCTAGTTTGGATGTTACACCCATTCAAATAGCTCTGATTATACTTGTACTGGTCTCACTTTGCTTAACGGAGACATATATTTTCCAGGGTGCAACAAAAGATGGCTCCGCGCCCGATGGCACCCCGTATATAGACGCAGCAGAAAAGCCGGAAATCAAGGAACTTCTCAAATAGGACTTGTCGCTTTTTATTTTTTTTTTATTGGAACAAAGCAAAAGAAAAATCTATTTCACATTCATTTTCCATAGTGTTTCTACTCATATTTCTATTTTAGGAAAATAAGAGAGAGGGAGCAGTCAGGGCCTCTCGTTCAGCTAGTTCACTTAGATATTTTCTATTTTTTTTTTTTTTTTGTGCATTCCTCCCTTAATTTGGACTCAGTAAGATTGAAATTCGCTCCTTAATTTTCTCTCGAAGAGCGGTATAAATTTTTAGCCAACCATTGCTTATAAACAAGCAAGAACTACACATTCTTAACAACGGTAAAAAAAAAACGTTGGGCACAAGCCAAAGAAAGGATAGCTCAAATGGAAACCACTACATCACTACATTACGCGACTGTCGCAGCGACAATATAGGATTTTGCATATAAGCGTTTTCAATGCAACGAAATAACTGTTCTTTTCCAATTTCAATTCAATATTATATCGTTGTAAAGCATTCACACGAAATAAATGTAAAACTAAAATTATTTATTATTCAAAATGAAGCTACTATAAGGGATGGACATGGAGTGGAAAACGGAAAATAATACAAATGCGGGAAAGTCATTATTATTATACGAAACCGAACATCAATTCCAAAGCACGCAGAGAACTTGGGGGAGAAAGACAGTTTATATTAACGTTTTGCCGACAATATGATGACGTGATAGAAAGTAAAAATAAGGATGCGATTGTTTAGATTTTATTATATTCGAATTGCTTATGAGAAGTAGCGTGCTTTTTTTGTATTTAGATTTTTACATTTTACTTCAATTTCTTTTTTTGTCATTTTTCTTAGATTGATACATTTAAAATGTATTTTTTTCCACGTAATTAATTGTGATTTTATTTTAAACATACGTTGAATTTATAAACCAAAATAAATTTCGGATAAAAAAGAAATGTGTCTGTGTTTCAATGTCAATCAAGTCAGTCCGATAAATTGGTGGGCGGAATGCAAGTCCGTTGCGGGAGGTGTTGATTCTTCCACGACTAAGGCGAAAGACAGTCAGATTTCGACCGGAAAATTTGCTCATCCTCCACTTCCATAATCATTACCGATATTTGGAGCAGTTCCACCCGTCAGCGTGACTGGTGCTCAGAAGTGGCGACGAGTAAGGGGGAGTGTCAGCCCTGTCGGCCGGTAATAGGTCACGATAACTTAACAGGGGTATACTGATACCATGGGAAGCGCGATAGCTCTTGAACTCACATACTCCAGGAGAATTCCTGTTGTATGTGCGTTCAGCTCGGTTGGCCCCTTGTGGGAGCTTCATGGGGGTTGTTGGTTACGTTCAAGCCAGCAGAGATCTTCGGGCCTCGATATGGTGTTGCATTTCAATACGGGTGCCGTACTCTGAGAGTCTGAGCTTGAAAATTATATATAGGCTGGGGGCCTGGGTGCCTGGAAAATTTCTGACATTTGGAGGAATCTTGGGAAAAACTTTAAATGCGTATATCTCCCGTAATGCTGAGAATTTCGAGAAAAGGAGCTTAATTCGTGATCACTACTGTCGGGGGAGGGTCTGAGCTTAAAAATGGAATATAAGTTGGGGGGTCTGGATGCCTGGAAAATTTCTGACATTTGGAGGAATCTTGGGAAAAACTTTAAATGCTTATATCTCCCTTAATGCTGAGAATTTCGAGAAAAGGAGCTCAATTCGTGATCACTACTGTTGGGGGAGGGTCTGAGCTTGAAAATTATATATAGGCTGGGGGGCTGGGTGCCTGGAACATTTCTGAAATGTGGAGGAATCTTGGGAAAAACTTCAAATGCGTATATCTCCCTTAATGCTGAGAATTTCGATAAAAGGAGCTTAATTCGTGATCACTACTGTCGGGGGAGGGTCTGAGCTTGAAAATTATATGTAGGCTGGGGGGCTGGGTGCCTGGAACATTTCTGAAATGTGGAGGAATCTTGGGAAAAACTTCAAATGCGTATATCTTCCTTAATGCTGAGAATTTCGAGAAAAGGAGCTTAATTCGTGATTACTACTGTCGGGGGAGGGTCTGAGCTTGAAAATTATATCTAGGCTGGGGGGCTGGGTGCCTGGAAAATTTCTGAAATGTGGAGGAATCTTGGGAAAAACTTTAAATGCTTATATCTCCCTTAATGCTGAGAATTTCGAGAAAAGGAGCTTAATTCGTGATCACTACTGTTGGGGGAGGGTCTGAGCTTGTAAATGGGATATAGGTTGGGGGGTCTGGATGCCTGGAAAATTTCTGATATTTGGAGGAGTCTTGGGAAAAACTTTAAATGCTTATATCTCCCTTAATGCTGAGAATTTCGAGAAAAGGAGCTTAATTCGTGATCACTACTGTTGGGGGAGGGTCTGAGCTTGAAAATTATATCTAGGCTGGGGGGCTGGGTGCCTGGAAAATTTCTGAAATGTGGAGGAATCTTGGGAAAAACTTTAAATGCTTATATCTCCCTTAATGCTGAGAATTTCGAGAAAAGGAGCTTAATTCGTGATCACTACTGTCGGGGGAGCGTCTGAGCTTGAAAATGGGATATAGGTTGGGGGGTCTGGATGCCTGGAAAATTTCTGACATTTGGAGGAATCTTGGGAAAAACTTTAAATGTTTATATCTCCCTTAATGCTGAGAATTTCGAGAAAAGGAGCTTAATTCGTGATCACTACTGTTGGGGGAGGGTCTGAGCTTGAAAATGGGATATAAGTTGGGGGGTCTGGATGCCTGCAAAACTTCTGACATTTGGAGGAATCTTGGGAAAAACTTTAAATGCTTATATCTCCCTTAATGCTGAGAATTTCGAGAAAAGGAGCTCAATTCGTGATCACTACTGTTGGGGGAGGGTCTGAGCTTGAAAATTATATATAGGCTGGGGGGCTGGGTGCCTGGAAAATTTCTGACATTTGGAGGAATCTTGGGAAAAACTTTAAATGCTTATATCTCCCTTAATGCTGAGAATTTCGAGAAAAGGAGCTCAATTCGCGATCACTAGTGTTGGGGGAGGGTCTGAGCTTGAAAATTATATATAGGCTGGGGGGCTGGGTGCCTGGAAAATTTCTGAAATGTGGAGGAATCTTGGGAAAAACTTCAAATGCGTATATCTCCCTTAATGCTGAGAATTTCGAGAAAAGGAGCTTAATTCGTGATCACTACTGTTGGGGAAGGGTCTGAGCTTGAAAATGGGATATAGATTGGGGGGTCTGGATGCCTGGAAAATTTCTGATATTTGGAGGAATCTTGGGAAAAACTTTAAATGCTTATATCTCCCTTAATGCTGAGAATTTCGAGAAAAGGAGCTCAATTCGTGATCACTACTGTTGGGGGAGGGTCTGAGCTTGAAAATTATATATAGGCTGGGGGCTGGGTGCCTGGAAAATTTCTGACATTTGGAGGAATCTTGGGAAAAACTTTAAATGCTTATATCTCCCTTAATGCTGAGAATTTCGAGAAAAGGAGCTTAATTCGAGATTACTACTGTCGGGGGAGGGTCTGAGCTTGAAAATGGGATATAGGTTGGGGGGTTTGGGTGCCTGGAAAATTTCTGACATTTGAAGGAATCTTGGGAAAAACTTTAAATGCTTATATCTCCCTTAATGCTGAGAATTTCGAGAAAAGGAGCTTAATTCGTGATCATTACTGCCAGGGGAGGGTCTGAGCTTGAAAATGGAATATAGGTTGGGGGTTCTGGGTGCCTGGAAAATTTCTGAAATTTGGAGGAATCTTGGAAAAAACTTTAAATGCTTATATCTCCCTTAATGCTGAGAATTTCGAGAAAAGGAGCTTAATTCGTGATCACTACTGTCAGAGGAGGGTCTGAGCTTGAAAATGGGATATAGGTTTAGGGGGTCTGGATGCCTGGAAAATTTCTGACATTTGGAGGAATCTTGGGAAAAACTTTAAATGCTTATATCTCCCTTAATGCTGAGAATTTCGAGAAAAGGAGCTTAATTCGTGATCACTACTGTCGGGGGAGGGTCTGAGCTTGAAAATTATATATAGGCTGGGGGGCTGGGTGCCTGGAAAATTTCTGACATTTGGAGGAATCTTGGGAAAAACTTTATATGCTTATATCTCCCTTAATGCTGAGAATTTCGAGAAAAGGAGCTTAATTCGTGATCACTACTGTTGGGGGAGGGTCTGAGCTTGAAAATGGGATATAGGTTGGGGGGTCTGGATGCTTGGAAAATTTCTGAAGTGTGGAGGAATCTTGGGAAAAACTTCAAATGCTTATATCTCCCTTAATGCTGAGAATTTCGAGAAAAGGAGCTTAATTCGTGATCACTACTGTTGGGGGAGGGTCTGAGCTTGAAAATGGGATATAGGTTGGGGGATCTGGGTGCCTGGAAATTTTCTGAAATTTGGAGGAATCTTGGGAAAACTTCAAATGCGTATATCTCCCTTAATGCTGAGAATTTCGAGAAAAGGAGCTTAATTCGTGATCACTACTGTCGGGGGAGGGTCTGAGCTTGAAAATTATATATAGGCTGGGGGGCTGGGTGCCTGGAACATTTCTGAAGTGTGGAGGAATCTTGGGAAAAACTTTATATGCTTATATCTCCCTTAATGCTGAGAATTTCGAGAAAAGGAGCTTAATTCGTGATCACTACTGTTGGGGGAGGGTCTGAGCTTGAAAATTATATATAGGCTGGGGGGCTGGGTGCCTGGAACATTTCTGAAATGTGGAGGAATCTTGGGAAAAACTTCAAATGCGTATATCTCCCTTAATGCTGAGAATTTCGAGAAAAGGAGCTTAATTCGTGATCACTACTGTCGGGGGAGGGTCTGAGCTTGAAAATTATATATAGGCTGGAGGGCTGGGTGCCTGCAACATTTCTGAAATGTGGAGGAATCTTGGGAAAAACTTCAAATGCGTATATCTCCCTTAATGCTGAGAATTTCGAGAAAAGGAGCTTAATTTGTGGCGCGGCAGGATCAGCGGCATTTGAAATTTATTTCGAATGTTGCGGATGCGGACGGGTAGATGGCGAACTCTGCACTCACTCATTTTCTGAACGCACCAGGGGAGTGGAGGGTTCGCCATCTACCCGTCCGCATCCGCAACATTCGAAATAAATTTCGAATGCCGCAGATCCTGCCGCGCCACAAATTCGTGGTCTCTACTGTTGGGGAGGGTCTGAGCTTGAAAATGAAATATAGGTTGGGGGGTCTGGGTGCCTGGAAAATTTCTGACATTTGGAGGAATCTTGGGAAGAACTTTAAATGCTTATATCTCCCTTAATGCTGAGAATTTCGAGAAAAGGAGCTTAATTCGTGATCACTACTGCCGGGGGAGGGTCTGAGCTTGATAATGAGATATAGGTTGGGGGGTCTGGGTGCTTGGAAAATTTCTGACATTTGAAGGAATTTTGGGAAAAACTTTAAATGCTTATATCTCCCTTAATGCTGAGAATTTCGAGAAAAGGGGCTTAATTCGTGATCACTACTGTCGGGCGAGGGTCTGAGCTTGAAAATGGGATATAGGTTGGGGGGTCTGGATGCCTGGAAAATTTCTGACATTTGAAGGAATCTTGGGAACAACTTTAAATGCTTATATCTCTCTGAATGCTGAGAATTTCGCGAAAAGGAGCTTAATTCGTAATCACTACTGTCGGGCGAGAGTCTGAGCTTGAAAATGGGATATAGGTTGGGGGGTTTGGATGCCTGGAAAATTTCTGACGTTTGGAGGAATCTTGGGAAAAACTTTAAATGCTTATATCTCCCTTAATGCTGAAAATTTCGAGAAAAGGAGCTTAATTCGTGATCACTACTGTCGGGCGAGGGTCTGAGCTTGAAAATTATATGTAGGCTGGGGGGCTGGGTGCCTGGAAAATTTCTGAAATTTGGAGGAATCTTGGGAAAAACTTTAAATGCTTATATCTCCCTTAATGCTGAGAATTTCGAGAAAAGGAGCTTAATTCGTGATCACTACTGTCGGGGGAGGGTCTGAGCTTGAAAATGGGATATAGGTTGGGGGGTTTGGGTGCCTGAAAAATTTTTGACATTTGAAGGAATCTTGGGAAAAACTTTAAATGCTTATATCTGCCTTAATGCTGAGAATTTCGAGAAAAGGAGCTTAATTCGTGATCATTACTGCCAGGGGAGGGTCTGAGCTTGAAAATGGAATATAGGTTGGGGGTTCTGGGTGCCTGGAAAATTTCTGACATTTGGAGGAATCTTGGGAAAAACTTTAAATGCTTATATCTCCCTTAATGCTGAGAATTTCGAGAAAAGGAGCTTAATTCGTGATCACTACTGTCAGGGGAGGGTCTGAGCTTGAAAATGGTATATAGGTTTGGGGGGTCTGGGTGCCTGGAAAATTTCTGAAATTTGGAGGAATCTTGGAAAAAACTTTAAATGCTTATATCTCCCTTATTGCTGAGAATTTCGAGAAAAGGAGCTTAATTCGTGATCACTACTGTCGGGGGAGGGTCTGAGCTTGAAAATGGGATATAGGTTGGGGGGTCTGGGTGGCTGGAAAATTTCTGAATTCAATATTAAAAGGGAGCTTAATTCTTGATCACTGGTGATTGGGAAGGGTGTGAGCCAGCCGCCAATTCCTTTATCGAATCAGGAGGGGTTTTCGGGGACCACGATATTGAGCAATTTAGTAGAGTCTGGTACCCAGAGATAAGGGTTATATTCGGCGGGACAGAAGATCAATCGAAGAAAAAAAAAGACATTTCCCATTTGTTATTGTTATATATTGTTTTCTTTTATACTTTTCAAGTTTTGCTAGTTCGAATATTTTTTTCGTCACCAAATTTCTTCTATTAGATTCCTCTTGGCTTGATATAATGAAATTTCATCTTTTTTTGTCAGTAGGGGGTTTACTTATCGCTTCAAAAAACAGATTTAGAAACACACAAAATTGGCAGTTAATTGTTATGCATTTGATAAATTCTTTTTTTCATTTATTAAAAAATTTTCAAATAGAAGAGAAATAAATTACGAAACATTATTACCTTTATTGACTCTTTATTACTATGTCGATATGCGTTTTTCATGGCTTATATATTTTATTCTTCCAGTTAATTATGTTCCATTTGTTTTGAACTTCGTTTCTATATATATATATATATGTATGTATTAATTTGGTTCATATATACATATTTATCTCATATATATATATACCTTTTTTGTGCCGTTTCTTTTGCCCTTTCGAAAATGTTTATTTTGAAACTTTTTTCGCCGGAAGATATGATGCAATGAAAACAAATATAAATGGATTCAATGTTCTTCTATATATGTTTCGCGTAACTATATATCCCTAGAGAGAATTTTTTTGTGAAAGGCAAACATTTTTTTTTTTTGTGAGTATGAACACTCTCGTTGCAGCAGTTGTTCTTCTAAATTATTATTGCAGGCAGTATCCCTTGCTTTGTTTCTCAACAAGATACTATAGACATAACAAGTGGTTTAGCATCCGGATGCCATTTTTACCGGCAATAGCTCAATTTCAAAACGGAAGCGGGATGTAGGAAAGGAAGAAACAGTTGTGATTTTTATCTTTGAGCGATTATGGGGTGGTTTGGGGTTCTGTCTGATATTGCAAGTAAGTTCCAATATTCCCTCCTCGCAACCTTCTACATACATATTATGCGATATTTCCCTAAGATAGAGTTCTGAATTATTTCTTGAATTTCCAATATTGTTCAATATGGTTAGATATATTTGTTTTGATTTTCGACCTTGTTTCACCTAGTAAAGGATATTTTTCAGAGTAGCCGTTTTTTTTTAATTTCTTGGCCTCATATCGTTCCAGTGTCCTTTGCTTGATTTGGGGATATCAATCAGTTTATAATGTTTCAAATGTTTTTGGTGCTTATTTTTGGTATCTGCAACTCTTCATTGTCTTACTTACTAATAGTCTTGACTCAGCCAACTTCGGCTGTGTTTATTCCTCCTGTTCCTATCTAATATCATTTTTGAATATTTTACTTAATTTTTTGTATTGAAATTTTTTTTTAAGAAGACTATTCCATTGAACATTGGAAACGAATCAGAGTTGAGGGAGGATTCTTCAAAGAGAATTCCAACAGTCAATATAAAATCCTATATAGTTCCATTTCTTTACAGTTTTAATGTTTATAGATTTCGAGTATCTGAATTTGAGAAGGTGGGGGGAATGTAGGTTTCAGTAACCGTTCAGTGAAAGATAAATCAGATTAGTTTTTCGAAGTTTACAAAGCAATTTGAAGTTCCTGCGACTTCTTTGAGAAGACCACAGTCGAAATTACGTGAATAATTTTTATTCTTATACGATGACTATATCGAAATACAATATTTTATTTTATATATCATCAAAATCATCGACATTAGTAACAATAACAATAGTATCTCTTCTAAAATTTCTTTGAGCAATTTTCCCACTTGAAAGCTTCCAAAAACTAATGAAAACTGTTCCGCAGAATTTGTATTTATAATCATCGCAAGGATAGTACTGGCAAATTGCCATTAATCTAATTTCCTCCACAGATTGAAAAGATAACACTAATAAAGTATAATTGGAAAACAACAAATATCCTTACAACTATAGTGAAATTGAACGTTTAACAAAATTTTTATTCTGTATAGTAAAAACATTTCCTAAAATTTTCAAAAAAAAAATATCACTTATGGCTTCCTGGTTAAACCAAAAAGAAAATGGGAAAGAAAAATCTAAACTTTTATATACAGAAAAACCTTAAGTGGAGAATGCAGATCCTGCAAATATCCGTCAAACATATGTTCGCCTGTGGTTGATATATCATGCGCTAGCTACGCGCATAGTCAGCCTTTCTACTTTATTACTTCAAACATTGATGTCCTGATAAGGTTTTTCGGTGAGGCTTCACGTAATGCTAATTGATAGGCCACCTCGAAGGCCTGTCCTAGTGTTAGTATGATTTCAGTCGCTAGATCCTGTAGTTGTTGCGAAAATAGCGATAGAAAACATATTTTAAACGTCTAGCAAAAAAATGGAGCCGTCAAATTTACTAATCCTACCATGGAATCAGCATTGAATACGTGACAATAGTGAATATTCATATCTGCATCCTTTGTAATATAAGCGAAATGGCTCAGATCATCGGCCGCTTGGCATGCACAATTTATGTTCCGGATTTCATGCTCGCATATTGTGTTCTGGGGAAACGTACCGTCAAAACAAGATCAGAAGGATTCAGATGTCCTTATTGATACACATAACTTACATGAGATTCTGTATTGATAAATTCAACCCCTCGGTGAGATATTGATAGACGAACTAGCTGCTTTCGTTGTCTTGGCTGTTGACTCAAGCAACTTGATGATAATTGGAATTCGCTAGCTGGCCCAGAAATAGGGCCACTGCCACAACCTACGCTACTAACCATACCCCCACTATTTGTTACATTATTGCTACCATTACATGAGCGATTGTCACGTTTCAATTTTTGTATAGATTTCCGTGTAGATTCTGTTCCTCGTAGTTCCTTAACAACAGTCGATCCTAGATACTGTGGATTGAAAAGGTTTATATATATATGATTTGTTTTAATATGAAAGACGAGCTTCCTTCTGTTCTGTATGAATGTTTTTGAAGGATCTCTAGACATACATAAACATCATATGTTACAGAGTTGGTGATCAGCACGCTGGCCGGATGTCGCCATTGTGTTCGTAGATTGCTTGGTAAACCCAGCAGTAACTCAGATGGAGCACGAATTTCTAAGGAGTTTGCTCGTACTGGGGGTTTCGGTGCAGGTCTATTGTATACAGAGCAAGAAACAGAAGAAGTAGGTTAGTTATTGTCAAAAAACAGAAAGGCTGTAACGTCAAAAAATACGATGGAAGCCAATGTTTTCTAGTTCTAACCCTTGCTTGGGGGGTCGGGGGACAGGGGATAGGATACAGGGGACAGGGGATAGGGGACAGGGGACAGAGGGGGTACTCGTATCTATGTCAGTGCGTCGATCGGCACCGGATCTTGAAAATTACCGCACAAATATAGAAATTCACGTAAGCCTAACGAGTTAAACTAAAACGCAAGCTAAAACCTGAAAAATGGAAATAAAAAAAAAATGGCTCGACTGCGCGTGCAACCGTAAATCTCCAGAATCCAGAGTGGCGCGATCGAAGGTGGAGAGTTCCACGACGGATCACAGTCTTGATTCTTGCTAGTTCAGCCTCAGATGTTTATTGAGGCGCGGCCTCTGAGGCTCAATCCCTTCCTTGGCATCCTCAGGCCATTAGTCTGGAGGATGTTCCTAGAATGTGGGAGTTTTGCGGGGTTGTGAATAGGCAGTCGACAGTTTAGGGGAAAAGGAGTCCTCAGGAATCGTAGCGCTCAAAGGACCACCGCTTTATGATTTTTATGGTTTAAACAACACAAAAGCGCGAAAAGCGTCGAATATTGCCCCTTTTTCACAATGAGAGTATTTACAGAAAAGCGGAAGGAGCAGCTTTGCAAAGACATCCGAAGTTGCGACGAACAGCTCCGCATGTTAGGGTGACTAGCCATTTCATCCATAAGAGCTGGAACTTCAATAGATATTATACGGTTGAGCACCGTGGTGGAATTCCCCCTTCTTAAGCTTCTCGTCGTTCGCCAGATATTATACGGTTGGCCCAGTCCTTATCAGTACCCTCGAGTAAGCTGCTGAAAATGTCTCCTCCACTATTGAGATGCTCCTCATCCTAGACCGGAATCTTGCAGTTAGTATTCTGACTGATATCAGTAAACCGTTGGCGAAAACCAAAGGGCATAGCGGAAAGATTAGTATGACTCCGATAGAGCAATGCGGTAAACTGGCTAAGCGTGACAGTGATCTATGACTGAAGGCAGCAACTGATTACCTCCAGAGGGAAGGGGCGCAGGTCTAAGGAAAACGTTCTTTGAACCAATGGATGAGCACACTAGTATATAGATAGGTCCTTTTACCATCAAATAAACTATAGGACACCGAATACTGTGATTCTGAGCATCAAAGCACTTAGGTTCAACCAGATGAACTCTAAATTGATATGGGAATGCTTTAATAGACTGGATAAACTCGGCTCGTACAACAACGCCTGGAGCTAGCCAAAAAAGGAGCTGGAACTTCGCTATATGGTCCAGAACCCTTTTATGGAATCGTAGTTCATGGCTATGATGCTAAGTAATGAAGGGAACGGTTAAGGGAACTATACCAGTTGGAGTTACCAGAAATAAAATGCTTATGGGGTCATATGAACCCAAATGATCACAGGATTATCTAAACCTCCACCAAGAAGAGCTTTTGGATAATAGTGGTATCCGGTCTAGGCCTGCCTTAGAAAGGAACTCCAGAAATCCCGATTTCGAATTCGATATACCTAAAAGCTGTTTGGCGTTCTGGGCTAGACCATCGCTCAATAGATTACGATGGGTTCGTAACCTAGTCCGGATTGATGATAATTCAAGGATTTCGCTAGATGGATGGATTTAATTCAGAAAGGAACTCATACCTATTTTTTTTGTTGTTATGCTTAATTGTCGCTGCATTTGTTGTGGAAGTTGCAGCCGTTGTAGAAACGGGTGCAGTTGTTGATGTTGTGGTCGAAGTTGCTGAAACATTTTTCAATTCATCTTTCACACTCATTATATTCGTGTCTAATGAACTAAGCTCATCATTCAGTTTTTGGATTATTGTTGATGCTGTTGTAGTTAATTGTGGTTGGGTCTTCCTGCTATTTGAAATTGAATATAAAATCCTCTTTCGATGACCGATTTTACTAATTTCCAATACGGTTTGTAGTTCAACTTCCCAAACACGACAACCATCTACAGAGCCACTGCCGCAACTACCTTCGAGATTTTTGCATAGATGCCGTCTGCAAGGTTAGATAGAAATGTTTAAAGGAACATGATTTGTGATTTTGTAGAAGCTCAGCGTTTTGTTTCTTACTTAAAAATATCCGCGTATTCCGGTAAATGGATATCCTGAAGCCATTGATCCACATTCAATATAGAATTATTATTATTTTGTTGTAGTTCTTGGTGGTGTTTATGAAGTGAGGGTAGCGCTTGTGTAAGGGGTAGTTGTTTAATGGCATCAAGCAATTCTCGGCCATCAGGTTGAACTGCGATATTCATCGCATTGAGGTCGCTCTCGTCGAGAATACCATTCTTTAAAAAAAAAAAATAGGATGACTCGAATGCACTTAGGTGATGTCATGACCTTGTCTTACCAAATGTTCAATATGATCAAATCCACTATCAACCAATATATTGTCTAAATGTTCTAGATTATATTCCTGCAGAAACTGCCTTAAGGATGTGTATTTCGAATTTCGACAGGACTTTTTATGCCCACTGTCAACATTGTCATGGTTCTGTTTCATAGTACTCTCATTCCAGTCATCATCATGCTTACTATCACCGGTTAGAATGCCGCTACCAAATGACTCCATAATCTCGGAAATCTTAGCCCATGCTTCCTCTTCATCAAACGGACTAAAAACATCATTATTTACCCGATCTGAAGCAGTTTTCTCCTTTCGATTGAATCCTCCATCAATTTGATCGTGATTATAGATTTCTTGACAAAAGGACCCATCCACCGAACCATGTTCGTGAACGAGTGATTGCGGTTGAAGATGTTGGTCCAGTATGTTATGTATATTTTGAGGATTATTGTATCCTCGACTAGTTCCTGGAATTTCGTCATCCTGATCGGCTAAGGATGAGTTTATAATTCCTCCGAAACTTAGTGATCGATTCTGTTGGTATTCCATACGGAAGTCGTTATACTGATGCTGACTGGAAAGCAACCTGGAGCGGTCTAAATGTTGTTGACGTCCTCCAAGTGAACCGTCTGTATAATTATAGTTTTGCTGATAACGACATTGTTGAGGGTAGCCCATGCTTGCATTATTTAATGTCATTGTTGATCCTTTGAACAGGCCTGGTATGATTGATATATAATCTGATTAATTTTATAAAGCTCCCGAGTCATACGGGGTAGAACTTACCAGCAAAGGGCACATCACCGATAAACTCTTCCACACAATCTGTGGATACACTTCGATCGGATATTGATATACTTGAACTTAAGGATCCACTACTTGCACAAAGTGATGGACATAGTGGTTCAGGGGGTGAGGTACCAGATTCAGTCATGATTAGCGTTTGTTGTAAAATTCCGGAACGACGTTTGTATTCCTAGAATTAGGGGTGTTTCTTCATATTACTGACAAGTTTCTGGTCATAGTGCCTGTGAATGTTTGTCCTGATCAGATTTCAAAGATCTGGAGCGTTTCTACCATATAAAGATCCTTAACAAAATTTTTAACACGTATCTCGCAAGGTATTTGAACTGGGGGACATATTCTGTCCCATAGTGGTTACGAGGGTGGTTCCAAAAATAATGCAAAAAGTCGCCCTGAGTCTCCTGAACACGTTAGTGTCTTTCGTTCGGCAAACGGTTACGGCCTTTGCGTCAGTTAAAAATATCGTCGGCTCGCGTAACGAAACTCGATCAACGATCATTTATAAAAATTGAAAATTTGAGAGGTAGTGTGCTAACAAGAATTTATAATGTGTTGCGGGAGGTGTGTGGTGAGGCCACCTTGGATCGCTCCACGATTTCTAGGTGGTCGGCAAAATTTAAAGGCGAAAAGATGACATACTATGTAGTTTCTGAGAATGGATGAGTCAAAGAAATCATCACTATCTACTCCCACTCCCCGTCTTTCCAACAGATGTCAAATGGCATCGAAAAGTAATAATCAAGACCTTTCATTTGATATCCAACATTACTATATTCGGTGAAAAACACCCCCCCTTACGCATGTATGAGGACCCCTTCTCCCTTGATCCCAAGATAGAGAGATAACAGCATAACAGCATTCAAGACACGGATGTCAAAGGGTCTTTCAGCAGCAGCCCTGCAACCCTAAGGAGGTACAATAGGCTATAATATCCACGCCAGAAAAGGTCGCTACGATATCATCGGAGGACGGTGTTATCCCAGTGGCTACTCCGCATTTTGACGGCTCGTGGGAGGCAACTGTGAAGTCAGCCAAACGACAAGTGAAGCGCGTTTTCAATGAGGCTTGATTGGTACCAACGTTCGAGGAGTTTACTACAGAATTATGTCAGGTGGAAGTATGCTTAAATTCAAAGACCCTGTAGCGGCATGTACTTGGGCACGTTCATTGCTAAATATCGCGATCCTATTCCTATTATTTGGAACACTATTTGCCCAAAACATTTCGGCAGACGAATACGAAATTTGGAAAGCCTGAAGTTGGGTACCATGTTGAGAAATTAGGACGGGCCCGAATTATACAAGGAGAGTTACGGATCGAGGTGCATTTCCCGGTTCATGATGTGATCAAGGATCGTCGGAAGTCTATCACAGGCTATGTGCAGAGAAGCTGCGAGAGTGAAATCAACTACCCATTGTGACGGGCTGACAAAACATATAGGTTTCGTCTACGTTCAGCTCCAATATCGAAGATGGGCAGCGAGATATTCGATCAGCCTCCCCCGATTTCGGATCAACAATGCCCCTAGTTGAGCATCACCATCATCATTACCATTGGTCAAGTCTAACCGTGAGTTTCGCACTCAGTGCAGCATTGATCGTCCTGGTCCTTCTGGCAGCGCGTTACCGACAACGTATCCTCTTCTGGTGGAGAAACAATTCAAGCCAGTCACCAATGTCAACATCTAAAAATTCGAATCACGTGTATGAAGAGGTATCCTTGTATGATCAGTTGCGGAACTTGACCAGGATTCCGAGCTATGGTAGCCCAGCAAGCGTTTGTTTTAGATAAAACCTTAAAAATGTTTAAACCTTTTGGAGACCCCCCCCCCCCTTGTAGATTGAAATGTTTCGACAAGCTACTGGAGATAGTTAGTCGCTGTTAAATATGGTTGAGTTCAAGTGTGTTAAAGTACAGCCATACAAACGAATGGAAACTTGTCAAATAAGCTCTTTATATGAATATGTTTGTAATTTTCCTGCCCCCCCTTATTCTTTTTTTATCTAAAAGCGTAACAACATCAAACATTTTAAATGAGGATGTAACACAAATACACACTATTGTCTTGGAACACAAAATAAAAATGAAATGATTAAAACACGAAACACAATTTGTTTTAAAGTTTATGTTTTGTCTTTTAAAATTTAGGGCGAAACATAGCAATTAAATTAACAATGAAAGGAATTAAAGCAACAACAAAGAATTTAAATTAAACATAGAAGGTCATATGAACTAAAAAAAAAAAATCTAAAATGTGATAACATATGAATATATCGATTTATGATAAAAATAATTCCAACAAATAATCTTAAGGCAAAAGGTAAATATTTTGTATTGCACGAATATTTTCTTTTTTTTTTTTAGAAATGTTGAAAGCACCATAATTAGCGAATAAATATAAGTACCATACTATGAATACTATATCTGTATATATATATACAGAGTGCGGCGTCAAAATCTGGACAAATTTGAATTCGAATGTCCCGCCATTCTATACCACTTCGATAGATGGCACTTGGCAATTAGATAGCTTGATGCATGTACTAAACATCTGTAACCTCTTAACTGTCGCTGGGCGCTCAGTCCCAAAATCAATCCGTGTCCGAAGAGGACCATGGGATTAAGCCTTCACGGCAGGTACTCACGTTAAACCCCCAGGACTTTCGATTCTTCGGATACCCAAGTTGGACTGTGTATTATGTCATCGAGAAGTATAACGAATCGTAGAGGTGTATCAAAGGTTCTGCAATACCAGCAAGGAAAGTTCACTAAAAGGAGCTCGTTGTCAGGACGCCTGAAATCATTCAACAGAGACAGTGAGGATCCAGGGCAATTGATCCGAAAATTGTCTTCGGTTGTCGGTGTGAGTGGAAAAACTATGCGTAGAATTGTTGAAAATGACTTCCGCTACAAATCTTATACAATTAAAGTTAGATGAATGCTTTTCGAACCTGCAAGGATAAAACGACTTGAATCCTGAAAAAGTCACCATTATTTCAAGGAGCACTTCTTCAAAAAAGGGGAATGTGTCAATAAAGAAGTGTATTTTCGTGTTGATATAATGGTAGAGTCGTTGATGAAAACTACACCGCCTGGAAGGCCAGATGCTTTTCAACAGGACGAGACAGATTTGAACCCTCTGGACTTCTCTATGTAGGAATCGTAGTTGAGGAGAAGGAGGCTATATTGAATAGATATATTCTATTCTAAATACTATGAGAGAAATATCCTGTATTCCCAATAAAAATTATTTCAAAATATGAAGTTCGATTTGTCCAGATTTTGGCGCCGCCCCCTATATGTATATATACGTTTGTTTCTTCTTAAGCCTTGATATATAAACATATTTGTATACTAAGCATTTCGGCTTGCTTATATATAAAAGGATTGCGTGATAAAGTAAGAAGAGTAAAAGAAAAGATTGCTTTTTAATTAAAGGCCTAACGTTGTGTTAAATTACAAGGAAATGCTTCATGGCATTTATTCCACTCCCATTTTATCGTAAGCATCCCGAAATTATCACTATAACTTAATTCGTGTCAGAACGTCCCGAACGAACGCAGCCGAAAAAGCTTGAAGATGAAGAATTGAAGGCATTACTCGATGAAGATTGTTGCCAAACACAAGAAGAGCTCGCAGGATTTTTGGGAGCCACTAAATCAGCCATTTCGAAACGTTTAAAAGCAGCCGGGTACATTCAAAAGCAAGGAAATCGGGTGCCATATGAACTGAAGCAGAGAGAAGTTGAAAGGCCATTTTTATGGACATGAGTCCATAATTTTCCATCATGAAAACGCTCGGCCTCATGTGGCAACATCGGTCAAATACTATTCGGAAAACAGGGGGTGGCAAGTTTTGGCTCACCCACTCTATACCCCAGACCTTGGCCTGTCCGACTATCATTTATTCCGATCTATGCAGAACTCCCTCACTGGAATACGGTTCACATCAGAGCAGGATATCGAAAATTGTTCTTTGTTCTTTTGCAATGGAATCCACAAATTGCCAGAAAGATGGGAAAAAGTCATAGATTCAGATAGATAATACGATTGTATATGTCTTTCTTAGATAAACGTTCAAATTTTGAAAAAAAAAAACGGCACGAATTAAGTTATACATCCGATAGTATTAGGTATACCTCTACTGTGTACGCAAGACTTCTATTTAATAGGCTAAAAAAGTCCGGCTTGAATGAAATGTAAGCATCTTCGAGAAAATGATGAGAGATGAGATTTTTTTCTTTAAATTGTCAGCCCAGGTTGTATCTTAACGTCACATTTTTAGAGCTAATTCGAAACAGTATTATTGACAATCTTAAATCCTGTTCGTTTGAGAGAATTAATCAGTTGAATTAACTTCGATAACAATATGCCCCCCCCCCTTTATTCCTTTGTAGAATAGATAGTTTCCTTTTTGCGATTGTTATTTTTCCTTACTCCATTTTTAATGAAACTTTTCTTCAGTATAATTATCCTCACACTGTACGATGGGCTGGTGATAAGCTTTCAGCAGCAAAAAAAAAAGCACAAACGCAAACATGAAGCAGCCAGAATTCAAACCCGGGGCGCGAGATAAAGAGTCTGACACTCAACCAACTCGACCATTGCACTGCTCACTGATCACATAATAAAATCTAAGATAAATTAATTATTTTAAAGAGGAATGAATGTCCCATAACTTCATCTTGAAACCCTTTTGTTAATAAAGAACAAATTTAGAGAAAATCTGTCATTTCGTTGGTCAGTAATGCATATTATTACGCATGTTAATGAAGTATCTATTGATTTTCTTCATCTTGTTCGCCCACCTGATTTAGCGGTCGTATACGTTCGTGGATGAATTTTTCAGCTTGTGTTGCAGTTGGGGGTGGATGTTCAGGAGTCGGGGGTTGATGATAGTTCGTCGGGCTTTGAGGTGTTGTTGTACTTGATGATCCAGTTGGTGATGTTGAATGCATTATTACATGATGATTACTAGTGATGTTGCGTTATCAATCGATGAGAAGAATCATATTAGAAAGTGGAGGATAAACACGTTCGTTAAACTTACTCTGTACTAAATAGTTCATAGTTATCCCTATTTCGTCGCAGTTTTCGATTAGGATTATATGATTTTAAAGTTGTGTTTTCATAAGGATGAGCAAGTGAAGTGCGTGGTTCTGGTCTTGGCATCATCTGTACATAATCAGAATCGCCTCCTCCGCTTCCTGTTCTAGATTGAATTTCTGTGAATTCATAGATTTTTGTTTTTTAAATGGGGTATCGAGTAAGCTTTTTTCATATATTTATAAACATTTGGATATCAATGAGAAATTCCCATGTACCTGAAAAAAAGGGACACACAAACTGAAATAATAATTTAAAAAAAAGGCGACTAAACGGGAACACATCAGACGCTGCCTCACTTCTACCCTGGGAGCAGAGTAACAGAAAATGGCAACAGGGGGAAAACGCTCCTTTATATAATCGCAAAAAGACGAGAATGGCATGAATTATATCTAAGTTTGAACCACCTAAGCTAGGCGAAAGCTAGATGTCTGTTTGGAATACGAGGGATCCTAAGTCCATATCTTTTTGACGTTGGACCAGGCCAAACCGTTTAGTCATCTGTCTTTGTATACTTGGGTGCGATGCCCCAAATGAGGGGTCCATGGATGCGCATGCAGTCCATAAAGCGAGAGAGTAAGGTGCTCTCCATTTGGTCCACATCTTTTTAATGTTGGACCGGGCCAAACCATTTAGTCGCTCTTTTTTGTATACTTGGGAAGGGGGTGCCCCAAACGAGAGGTCCATGAATGCACATGCAGTCCATAAAACGAGAGAGTTAATTGTTCTCCATTTGGTCCGGCCTAGCATCAAGTAGAGGCAGACTTAGGATCCCTCATATCTCAAACAAAACCACTTTCATCAGATCAAGGGTTCGGTTGAAAAATCTGAGTGTATGTAATTACGCGGTATTTCCAGCGATTAAATTATTTGAAATAATTAAAACCGAATAGGAAAACTATTCGGTAGTGTTATTATTGGTCTTGTAAATACCGACATTTCGGGAACTACTTGTTCCCTTCATCAGTGCTAAAGAGACCGAAATATCGGTATTTGCAAGACTAATAAACCGAGTCTTGTTAGCACTAATGAAGGGAACAAGTGGTTCCCGAAATATCGGTATGTGCGAGACTAATAAACCAAATCTTGTTAGCACTGATGAAGAGAACAAGTCGTTCCCGAAATATCGGTATTTACAAGACCGCAGAATAATACTAGTGAATAGAAAAAACAAGTTTTAATTATTTCAAATGGTTGACAAATGGTGGATGAAATACGGAACTGTTATGTGAAACCTTTAAGTTCCAGCAATATTAGGAAGGTTGTATGGAAATGTAAAGCGGAAAACAATTCGAAAATTGGGAAAAGACTTCAGGAGTCCAAAAATTCAGAAAAAAAGGCAAATTTTCTTGCAAATTTCAACCAATTGACAAAAAAGGACAAAGGAGGAAATGGATTTTTCTTTCATTTATAATCATACCTGCATTATCCTTTTTACTTCCTGTATGAGCCAAAAATATATACTCATAGTTAACCGGACCCTGTTGTTGTCCTGGCAGTTTTGATGAAGAATCTGATCCTGAACCACCACTACGATTACCCATCGGAGTATAACCATCAACTGACATTGACATGCATCCATCTCGTCCTCCATGAGATATATTCCCACCGCATTCATTCAGATGAGTTGGTGATACGGAGAGATTACGTCTTGGTGGTTTTTTCGGTGCCGTTGATTTAATCTTTTTTTTAATTTCCATTGGAACATAGAATTCGGAAAGATCTCCACTTGATGTTCGTTGTCGTGGACTAGGCGGTCCTAAACTACCCATAGAAGATGATGGGCTTGTCATTTCACTATGGAAGTGCAAGTAAGAGCGAAGAACACAACCGTAGGCAAACACACAAAAAAAAAAAAGGAATAGCATTAATAATGGTTGATTTCTTCGAAGGTGATATTTGAATGCTTCTGAAACTTACTGATGTGATGAACTGTAATAGTTATGAACCGGTGATGAACAACTGTTTTCATATGAGCTACCTAAATTGTTTTTATTACTGCTAACCTGCTGATATTGTTTGTGATGTTGCTGTTGATAGTGACGATGTGGATAGTAGGATTGACGCTGATCTTGCAGGTTATGATGTTTGTTATTGCTACATTCACGAACAATGTCGTCCGACTCACTATCATATATATTTGAATTTCTATGACCTAATCAAAAAAGGACATAAGGTTCCTATTAGTGACAAATTGGGCTATTAGGTTTATGTGTCTGGTATATAGGGTCTAATTTCAACCTGCACTAGTGAATTCCGAAATGAGATAATCCCATTTTAAGGAGTCATCTAAAAGCCATTATCCTCTAAATAAAAACCACTGACTTACTATTTATAACGGATACAATCCCTTTTGTCACATGCGGTGGAAATTCTTCAAGGATATCTAAAGCTGTTCGATTTTCGCTGTCCGTAGCATCCATATCTGCTCCGAATTCTAATAATGTCCTTACTACACTATCCTTTCCACAGAGAGCTGCTTCATGCAATGCTGTCCCAGAAGGTGTTAACAAATTAACATTAACACCAGCCGCCAACAGGACTTCCACGACACTTTTGTGTCCATTACGACTGGCAAGATGAAGGGGTGAATGACTGACCATGGCACGATGCGGACAATTCCTTGAGCCATCTGTATTCCCACTGGACACCATTGCGGTCGTCTTGAATGGTTCTAAGAGCTCTGGGTGGGCACGTATTAACATTTGTACAGCTTGCAAACGACCATATTGGGCTGCCAAATCCAAGGGCGTTTCATTTCGATTATTTGTTACGTTAGGATCAGCACCATGGGCAAGCAACGTGGTCAAGGCTCCGGTATGACCATGTTGAGCGGCAAAATGTAGCGGAGTTTCATTATCGACAGTCTGATATGAATGATAAAGCATTTTTCTATTTATTGGTTTAAATATTCTGGGATATATTGTACCTGCAAGTTTGGATTGGCAGGTCGATGAGGGTGTGTTAAAAATAATTTTACAATTTCCTGGTGACCTGCCCATGCGGCTAAATGTAGAGGTGATGCACCACGATTATCGGGAAGATTAGGGGAAGCTTCGTGTGCCAGTAGAAGTTTCACAACATCTCTGAAAGAAGGGAAGAATCCGAGATTTATATCTTTTCATCTTTTCAAAAGCAAGGAGGACATACACATGACCATTGAGGGTTGCGTGATGCAGCGCTGAATATCCGCTGTTATCCTGCACATTCGAACCAGGACCACGTCTAAGACTGTGAAGAAAGGGGTATTTCAGGAGGATTTGAATTGAAGTTTCTGCTTGACATGGCTCATAATAATCCTTAAAATTCATTGAGAATAACAACCATTGTTAGTTGTCAACGTAGTGCAGAGATACTTCAACAATCACATCACTTCAAAACCGAACATGGGAATAGTATTTTAAGATTTTTATAAGCCAAGCCACATGTTCTAAACTTTAATATCTTTAGACACTTTTAGCACTTAATACCTTGCTAATGGTCCGGATCGCTTTGCCTTTTGATTTAGAATCTTTTCAACAAGAGTTATATTGCCACTACGAGCAGCTTCCAAGAATTCATGATCTTTGCCCATTTTTATTGTCTCCGTTCGAATGCACTCGTTTCCTATCCTTGTGACAAGCCTTTTATGATATCTTCTACCGAACCTGTTGACACGTATTCCAGGTTTCTGATTGATTTTTCTTAGAAAATCACGATCCTTCCACAAAATATATTTGTGTTTCAAACAATCTGGTATCTTTTTTAGATGTCAAGTTGAGCCAGAGTTATCTCCGAGGGGTTTTAACTGCGGTGCTACATTTTAGTGTAGATTCCTTGTTTTGTAAGCTCAATGAAGGATAATTGCCTGGAAAATGAAATTTAAACAAAAATACTATAACTTTGGAAGGGAAAATGTAAACTTAGTTGTACGGGGGCAGCATACCTGAAACACGCCCACCAGTCATATAAGGATTATACGAAGACAGTTGAGAAGGACAAGACACTTTGATTTGAAATTTTCAGAAGACACACCACATCTGTAATCGTTTTTGCTGGAAATTCCCAGCAATGATTAATACATAACTGAGTTGAGTTACATTTAAGTTGATTTATCTTAAATCACAATTTAAAATGAAAAACAAAATATCTCATTCTCCACAGAACTTATTATCACTAAGATACAACACACTCCTTCCACTTGCTCGTTATTCACGATTCACATCATTTACTCTATACTTTCCTGCGCATACACATACATAGAGGTACGAATTTTACTGACCTATTCTCTCCTCCTCGGTTTGCTATCCTTACAGGACTTGTCAGATTGTATGCTGAAAGGCTCATTAGGCATTGACTCAGGATAACCGACTACGATGCCCAGAGAGGCAAGAAGTTTTCGAATGTAAAAATGTGTCATTGGAGTTTTCGTATTGGTACTTCGTTTTCCAGATTATGGACCGACTATATATCCTTAAATATTAATTATATAAATTTAAATACACTTCAATATAAACAATAAAATATTCATATCCATTCACCTACCGTTTTTTTCGACTCAATTTACATTTTACCAGATACTAGATACCAACTTTAAGCATATCTCAAAACAACACCTTAGTCAACAATGAATGACGACAACAACAATAACAACACATTTATCAGATACTTCTCAACTGTTACGAAAACTTCAAACTAAATATAATAATATCTGCTCTGATGGTGTGTTATTATTCTCTTATCAAATTTCTCTCCCTTGCAGCGGCGCTATATTACTGAAGTGTCCTAACCCAATGAAAATTGTACCGAGCACGCAACAACACTACTGAATTGATATTTCTTCAGTAAACTCGGTAGATTTTTCTTAAGATTTTCCGAATGAGAATGAGATGCGCCAAATCCGACAATAGTCCCTTTTTGTATCGGGACAGTCCTCACGGGGGTTTCTTTAAGATATGATAAGGACCAGCGCCCTAATTGAAGTTAGTACAGCATAATATGACACATACATGCATACAAACATACATACGAGTATCTGTACAAAAAGTATCTTTAGGAGAGCTAGTATAAATAAGATACCCGGTTCTCCCGGGCCGAGCGTTTTGTCATAGTTTTTGGGTTTGTATCGGCTGAACTTACTTTTGCTTCAGATACAAGATACAACTTGCGACTAGGTTTGTGTCTAATATAAGAACTTATTTTAGATAAGCTTTTCAGATGTTGCTGCTTAGCCTATTTTATGAAGGACACTTCGAGCGTCTTTATTAAGTTAGCTTCACATTTAATAGATGCCGCTGTAAAAGTCCCTTGAAAGTTGCATATATGTCATCTATTAAGTCTCATATGTCCTTGCGGTTAATGAAGTACGCTTTTTGATTTTAGTATGTAACCGTGCCCACTACACAACAACAAAAATTCGCTGCGGTTGAATGGAGAGCTACACCCTGAACTGCGGTTAGTCGTCAACTTGACTGCACCCACTAGGCGTTTGTAATGCGCGGCTAATCGTCAGTTATCATGTACAGGTGTACTTCGAATGTTTGAATTTCGACAGGGGTCGTCAAAGATCCATAACGGGTCGCTTACGATGCGAAGAGTGGCGTCCCCGAGATAACCAAGTAAGTAGTTCTGACCCCGTAACTAGCAGTATACCTGCGACCTTGATAGTTGCCTTGAGAAAGCCTCTCGGTGAAGAGCGAACCGCGCATGACCGGTACACTCGGGCCACACTGAGGGTCCGGGGAGCCGTCGACAGCTCACGTAAGAGGGTGTGAGTTTAGCTCTGCCAAGGTGGTAGTTGTGACGTGTATCAGGAGCCAGCCCTTTCGGGACCCTGGTTGGGTAGTGTGCATTGAACCGGTGTTAGTAGACTGCGTTGCCCCGAACGAGCGTTGATCCGTCCGTGGATTCCGGGATTAGCTACTCGTAGGTCAGGCCTCAGGGAACTGGGATTGGCGCTTTGTCTCCGAGGCTACATCCACGGTCTGCTCCCTTGCACATGAAATTGTGAAATTTCCATAGAGAATAATTGCACAAAAAAAAAAACGATGAAATAGCAGGGAAAGAGGAAGAGCTGACTGCGTTTGGGCGTAGCACAAAAATGCGTTGCTCACCACAGCGACCAACGAAATAGGAAGCGAGGGCTTAAATACCCAATGTGACACCGGGACGCCCAAATAAAGGGGAACCCCTACCAAGTGGCGCAACTGACGGTGCGGGGATGGCAACTCCAATACCCTGTAGTGTCCCTGTTCCGGAAAAAAGCTCAGTCAGAAACGATAGTCCTGGTGGATTCAGGCAGAAATCGAGTACAATTACCATCAAGTGCCCTAGCTAGAGCCGAAGAGGAAAGGCTCAGCAGGAAATGTGCAGCAGTGGTGAAGCGTATGCGGTCGGTAACGTTCCTTTAGAGAAACGTCAGCCAGGGCGACAAAAACGGGCTGATGGAACTGGAGGTACTACTGGGCTGCATCTCCTTCTATAGGGAAACGTGGAGAGCAGCGGAAGACACTTGGAAAGCAAAATAACCGCACTTCCCGCTGAAAAGACTGCTAGTGCCAAACGGACCGCAGATAGCCCACTGCAAAGCGAACTGGGGAAAGCTGAAAGAGGAAAATGTGCCTGTAGGAGCCTTTATCCAAGTAGCTTCCAGCCCCCAAAAAAAAAAGAAGGCGAAGAAGGATTAAAAGGAACAATTGGCTGCGCCGCCAGAGTTCCATCTGTCCAAAGACAAGGAGGCTTCAAATCAAAACCTATAACAGAAAAGACGGGGAAACGAGGAAGGACTAGACCGTCAGCTCTTTACTTCCTTCGAAAATTAGAAGTCCTTACACTGTCTATTGTGCCATAATCCGGTTGATCCAGAAGTTGGAACTTCCTAGTCTTCCTGTCTAAGCCGTGGAATAGCAAGAGGGTTACTTTTTTCCTCTTAAAAGTCGCTTTCCTCCACCATCTTTATGACAGTGCTATCGGTACCAGTGACCCGAACGATTCTTCCAGAACGATTGCAGTACAGTCTGAGAAACTGAATTCCAAGTGGCCTTTAAACGCAAAATAGCTTTGCGGATTGTAAAGTTCTTCAACGTCACCTACATTTTCACATATATATATATATATATATATATAAATATTATATTAATGGGGGCCGCGGCTAACAAGTGCAACTGCTCACGAATTACTACCGCACTTCGCTGCGAAATAAAATGTACTAATCAGCGCTCAGTGGCGAAACAACGACTCAGCCACATGGCATCCCGACATATCTGCCATCCAGGTTCAGGACGGCCTAACTTCGAATTCAGGACCCAAACTGAGGCGATGGGTTTGTATGGATTTGGTGTGTAGGGATAACGTTTTCCAGGGTTTATCTTAGACCGGATAAAACGATGCAGGATTTTCGACACAGGGCTGATGCTCTAGAGGACGCTATCCTGAACACTGAGAAGCGGATTTTGGTTGTAGGCGACTTCAATGTCGGGGGGCTTAGGGGCATGTCTCATGTAGACTCAGAAAAAACCGGATTTTAGTAATCGCGGTGAGAACGAGCTTTAAAAAGAACAGACCGCGAAGGAAGCATTTGCGCGGTGTATATGGAGGACTTCTCGCGAACAACCATCAATACATCGCGTTAAAAGTAATTGACGTCATCCCTTGGTGTGTACTAGCCCCATTCTTTCCCTATGCATGAAATGTTGTGATGGTGAACATTGAGAGATTTATCTAGGATCTTGGAGCAGCCAAAGCCACGCTAGAGGATATATGGATATAAATGCAGTTTCCTCTATCAAAGAAACGAAGGAAGAGAACCTGACGGTATCCCAGCAGAGGTATGTCAACTGGTGTTCCATCATCGGTTGATGCTCGGAGCATTCAACGCCTTTTTCCTTGTCCAGAAAAGGTGCTGAGAGTCGTGGTGATAAACAAAGGGAAAGGAGATTCTGAGGAACCCATCTAAGCTAAGACTGTACATGAACAGAAAAGTCGCACCTAGTTCGTTATGCAGATGATGTTGCGGCACTTGTTGCCGGATGCCCTGTTGAATAGGCGTAAGGGAGACTTGGTATATTGCTGCAATGGTTAAGCGAATGAATTCGGCCTTGCTCCAGGGAAACCCGAAGTAGTAGGTTTATAAGTGCATTTGAAGCGGGTAAGGCAGAGATTGGTTCTGCTACCAAAGCCTCAAAAGCCACCTGGCACACCCTATTCATATCGACCTTTAGACCTTTAGACGCTATGCGGAAGATATTTGAGAGGGTGATATACAACAGGCTTCTTCCTTTCGTCAATAGCAAAAAGGACTAGTTTGAAGCCATGAGCCATCCATGAGCACAAATTCGTTGAATTTTTAAAAAACGCGCTAGTTTTGTTGCCGAGTGGCGTAGTGAGCGTTACACCGGTTGGCCAGTGAGTGGGTTGCTTCAGAACTACATGGAACAAAACAGTTGAGGCATATCTAGCAAATTTTTGCAAAAGTTTAAATATAGCCTAGAAAATGTGTTGTTCCCGTTTTATGTAAAGATTTCTAGTGATTGATTCAGGACGCTTAATTTTTTCTGCCCTTAGAGAGCTGGAATTGAGCAAACTGAGCTCTTTGAGTAGATATTGCATATCATCATCTTTAAGTTAAGGATAATTTCATATTGGAAAATTGAACGAATGCTAGGAGTTCCTGGAAAAGCAAAAGATATCAGTAACTTTATTAAATTGTTCCTACGAAAGAATACTGCAAGTAATCGTTCTGTGTCCACCAAATCACCTTCGACCCCTCTACCACCACATTTAAATGAATGTCTACTTCAAACCGATCAAGAAATAATTTTACCCTTAAATTTAGCACCCTCCCCATACCACCATAAACGTTCCATAGAAAATTTTATTTCTCCGCGTTTTTCCCGAAGCATCATTGTATGGAGGTTTTTCCAAACTCTTTCTGTATCGGAAGAGAATGAAATTTGTTGAATAATTTTTCGTTATTATACACCATGCCATGCCGTCTTGTCGCCGTCGTTTACGTCCTTCATAGCACCCACAATAACAGCAGCTAAAGCATCAACAACAACAACAACAACAACAGCAACAAAATCGACAATGTGGGCCCAGCAATAAGAACAAATTT
This sequence comes from Hermetia illucens, assembly GCF_905115235.1. Classification (NCBI taxonomy): domain Eukaryota; kingdom Metazoa; phylum Arthropoda; class Insecta; order Diptera; family Stratiomyidae; genus Hermetia; species Hermetia illucens. The sequence continues at coordinate 14,726,469 of NC_051855.1, read as the reverse complement.
AAGGAGAGGCACGGAAGACTCCTTCATAGTGTTTGGAATATATACTTTTCTTTTCAATTCCAAAGAAAGGAAGAAAATATAAAAACCCCACGTTAAAAGCAGCGCCAACTACAACAACAACAACAACAACAATAAGGGATGGCTTCGGAAAAATTGGAAAAGTAAAAGGGAAAAAAGGCGGGCATAAGTTATGGAAGGGAGAGAGGGGTTTGAACGGGTTGAAAATCAAAATTTCCTTTCTTGGTGGCTGTGAAGATTTTAATGATAAGAAGACGGACGAGTTGTTGGAAAATAATAGAACAGTTTGGGGGAAAAGAGAATTTGGGGTGGATGAAAAAAGAAATCCCGCAGGAAAAAGACGTTGATAAGGAGAAAGACAGTTGTTTTTTCATATCCATCTGTCATATTTCAATTTTTAAGGAAAAGCCCTTTAAGCGCTGCTATGGACGAGGGGGCAGGGACAATTTCTTAGAATATAATGGACTGATGAAAAAAAGTCCTGATGCTTGAATTTCGAAAATTATTCAAAGGGGTGGGTAAGATGGAATGAAGAAGATTGATCTAAACTCTAAAGAAATAATGGGGAAGAATTGTGAAGTTGAATTATCTCCACTTACGTTGGTTTACACTGAAAGTTTCAGGTTTAAATCGAGTTTAGTTTTAGTGTCCTGATGGAAAAAAAAATAGATTTTTTCCTTCGTCCAAATGACTGAAGAGAAAATGCATCTTGATGGTCATATTTGCACCTGAAAATCGAAATTGATTATTTTAAATTAACATCTTTGTCTCGTCTCTTCTCACTTCTCCACCAATCTGTTGATTTTTTCCACGTAATCCGGGCTTCAATATCCTTATACGCTTGTAATTCAAGTTGAGAAAAACAACCACTGAATGCATTGTCTTCATACCTGTACAGCACTCTGATCTGAGGTCCATCGAAAATGCCAGATTCAACCTTGGCAGGTGCAATTTTGACTTTCTGCTTCAGATATAGCATCACTGGTCCATCAGCTCACAACTTTTTAACGAAATTCGTCAAAAGGCCGAGCTTAATATGGAAAGGCAGAAGAATAATTTTGCCCCGTGAAACGAGAGAGAAGTATTCGTAATGGTGAACTCAGGAGGCGTGTTTTTGTCTCGTAGCGACCAAGTTCACCGCTTGTAGTGTTGCTCGCGATTGCGACTATCCCATGAACATGGGAAGTGTGGGTGCTTCCTATTTGCCGCCTTGTAGTTCTAATAGTACGGACACTATTTTGAGAACTACCGCAACCTCATGTCTCTCCCCAATAACATCCTCGACAATATCAAATTCAAAAAGACCTTCTGGCGGAGACTATTTAGAAATAGATATTCTCCGCAGTCTTCTCACCTCGATGAAGAATCCGCCAACGAATTTTAACCTTATATACCGACTACCTCCACAAACGCTTCTTCAAAATCGAATTAAACCCTGGTACCTTCAGGGAAATCAGAAAAATTTGTCCTCGCCTGGGTAAAACAACCCAAAAAGTCCCAATCTTACCTCAAACTATCCCCATCCTAGTAAAGCACATCATTGCACAATGCACATCCGCAACCAGGTTTTCGCAACCTAGGTCAACGAATCAATTTTCCGACTTCAATGGATCCCATCTTATGACCTGAATTACCCGGATCGCCGAGAGAACATCTTATCCATCTATTTTGTCACACCGAACATGGTCACCGCGGCAATCGTGACGTCGAAACACAAGAAATCGGTGGGTCCTGACAAAATTCCATACATAGTCCTAAAAAAAAGTGTTCCAAGCATTTCCACCTTTCTTGCCTCAATTATTAACTACTGCCTCCTCAACGGCAATTTTCCCAATTATTGGAAGAATATTCATATAACATCTCAAAAACACAAAAATGAAAACTCTCTTAATCCAGATAGCTACAAGCCTACCTCCATCCTTTCATCCTCCGCCAAAATCTTCTAGCGGACCATTAAGTCCATTATCGATTAGTACTTTGACTAAAATCGCACACTTCTAGTGTGCAAACCGACCTAAGCACACAATAGCTTCTTGTCTTTAAAATGGACATTCTTCTGGGTATTCACTAGAAGACTCCAACCATAGCTTGGCTCCTAGACCTAAGAAAAGTTTTCGACTCTGTATGGCAATACGGTCTCGCTATTAAATCCCAAATCAATTCCAGTCCAACAACATCTTTCATTCTCATACATATGTCCAGCAGGCGTTCAGTCCTTTCAGCCACTCTGTTTTCTATGTTCACCGCTGACCTACCTAAACCGAGTCTTGACCCTAATTCCATTAAAATCCTAGAATACGCAGATTACTCGATCCTTTAGTTAGTTAGTTTAGTTAAATGGGGGGAGCCGCAGCTCCGAACACTCAGGCCATTATTAGGCCCATTGTACTATCCCCGTAAGTTGCCTATTCAATGGCTTCCCGCCTACGGTATTCGCAGGCTTTAGCGAATCTGAGAACATTCTCAAGAGGCAGAGAGTGTGCAGATTCTTCATTGAAGAAAACCTTGCCAAGGTGTCTTCGTCTGAGATCTGAGGATGCCGGGCAGCTGCATAAAAAGTGCAGGGCAGTTTCCTCCTCCTCCTCACATTGGCTGCACACAGCCGAAACCACTACCCCAATCTTTTCCATATGGTAGTTTAAGGGACAGTGTCCCGTTAAAAGCCCTACTAGGGTTTTCATGTCCCACTTCTTAAGGGACAACAAAAATGCCGCTCTAGTGGCCCTAGGCTCCTTCACAAGGATTTTCGCTTGCCGGCAAGAGTCCAAATTTCTCCACTCGGTTGCGTGAATCCTTGCAATTTCACCTTTCAGAGTAGACTTGACAGTAGATGGTCGGATTCCAAGAGCTGGTTCTGGGCCCGCCATTGTGGATCCAGACCCTCGGCGAGCCAGTCTATCAGCCCGCTCATTACCGGCGATGTTAGAGTGCTCCGGCACCCACATCAGGAATGTTTCGTTCAGTCGGCCAAGTTTCAGCAGCACCTGATGACAACTCAACACCAACTGGCTTGATATGTTATTGCCATCTAGTGCTGATAATGCCGCCCGACTGTCGGAACAGATTCGAATGGTGCGACCTCTCCATTTTTGTCGCAGACATTCTTCTGCTGCCAATGAAATGGCATACTCGATCCTTTACACATTCATTAAACATATTTCCCTCGACGAAGCTCGTCTGAATTCCTATTTGGACGAACTTTATGAATACTTTACCCGCTGAAAATTCTCCCTTAATCCCAAAGAAACTGTGAAACAATTGTGTTTTGCGGCAACATGAAGATCACACCAAAAATAAGGAGAGAAATCGCCGTCGTTTCCCTGGAAATCCGTGATACGCGCATTCCCACTTTGGAGGAAGTCACCTACTCAGAGGTGATCGTGAACTCCTGTCTTTCTCATGTATCCCATATTTCGAAGGCACTGAACCCTGCAAATGCGCCTGGAAATCCTTGTATCCCGTTCTAAAATACAGTGCCCCAATGCCCCAAAAAATTAAGCTGTTCTATTACAGACAGCTTATCAAATCTTTCCTCACTTTTGGCTTCATCTTGTGGTCTGATAGTTCACCATCCCTCTCTAGGCTTGAGAGAACGGAAGATCCTCCGCCAGTGCACAAAGATTTACAAGAACTAAGACCATTCCAAATATATCTCCAATGAAATCCTATACGTCAGGCCATTAATTTCCTGACCAATGTCAGACACACTCTAATCACCTCATCGTTCAGGCCATGTAGATTGATAACGCTAAAGACAATCTTCTTGGTATTTATCTGTTCCCTCAACTTCTCTTATTCCTGCAATCCCAAAACCGCCGCTTCGATCCCCAAGATAGAGTAGTTTTCTACACCGGTAATTACTCCCAGTTCCAATTTACAAAACCCAGCCATCTTTAGTGTCAGTCCCCGGTTCATTGAGGCCACCCTTTGTGGGGTTTCGCGATGGGCTGACAACCCATCCGCGTAAAAACTACTCCATGTCAAGAAACCTGGAATATTTGCCTCGGATTGGACGGTTAAACGACGAGGACGAAGCAAACATCTTACAGACTATTTTTTCGGACCCTGAACAAACCAGAAGGTGTTAAGACCCTCCTTTGAGATTTACAAATTGAGCATGATTGCAGTCCAGGAAACAAATTGGATTAGTAGCAAAATAAGCCATATGAGTTCGAACACAATTTTCAAAAGTGGCAAACTAACGGGTGACAAGGACTCATTGGCGAGTACCAAGGTACAGGGCAGAGGACAAGAATATCTTCGCGCTCATAACCTAGGCAGTATGACTTGCAATGCCCACTTTCTCTAACTGGAATATGAACTTAAACGACATAGGCCTCTGGCCGGGATTTAATTTCAACATCTTAAGGTTCTTCTACTGTCAAGCGTAAATTTCCCGCCCATTTTCGGGAATTAATTGTAAAGCAACCAGTTAAGGTATTCTAATGATTTTTTCTTTATTAATGTTGTACATGTTTTGACTTTTCAAAAATATTTTTGAAAAATAGAATTGGACTAGTGGCGTGACACCCTTTGATCACGTCCGAAATGAGGATATCCGTGATCGATATGGGGTTGCACCGATCGTGGATCGTGAAATTGCGAGAAAGGCGTCTTCGATGGTATGGTCATTTAAGAGAATTCACTCGCCAAGATTGGTTTGACCGTTGAAGTCGACGATAAATGACCAAAAGGCCACTCGAAACTACGGTGGCTCGATTCGCTAGATGGGGATTTGAAAGCCTCGTGGTTGCATCCAGATCAGACTTTTGATAAAACAAAATGGTTAAGCTCTGTAATGATAGGAGTGGAAATAGGAGATCAGGTCGATCATCCTGAGTGACCGATAACGACCTAGAGGGCAGAGCTATCCCAAAAATCTAAACAAATTGGCTAAATGGACCGTGAAGGTCCGCCCACAAAGATTGAAACTCTATCATTACAAATGGCGCCCAACGTGGGGCCTTGTAATAATTATTGAATGCTTGAACAAGAACCATGTTGATTGAATAATCCTATCGTAGTTTGAGGACTTCCTCCCTTTCGTTCCTCCTTACTCCCGCGGAATTTCTATTAAGGGACATCCTCTAAATGAATAACTGGCCTGAGGATGTCGAGGAAGGGTGGGAACCTCAGAGGCTGCGCCTCATACAAGATCTGAGGCGGAAGAGACAGCAATTGAAACGGTGATCCGTCGTGGATCTTCCCCTCCTTGATCGCGGCACTCGGCAGTCCGGAGACTTACGGCTCCACGCGCGCGGTCGAGCCGGTTTTTTTTTTCTCTCTCTTTTCTATTTTCCAACGTTAGCTCGCGTTCTGTTTGTCCATCGATAGGCCGTCGCGAAATTCATTGTAAAGTCGAATTTAAAATCCGGTGCGGACCCATGCATCGGAAAAGGCACGTTGTTTTGAGTAATGAAGCGTGAGGGATCAAAGCGCTCAAAGGACCCCCCCCCACATTCCCGAGCCTGGCTAGCACAAAGGCGTGCAAGAACGTGTCGACCGAGCACTTTGATGGAGCTTCAATCTTTGTGGGCGGACCTTCACGGTCAATTTAGCCAAATTGTTTAGATTTTTGGGATAGCTCTGCCCTCTAGGTCGTTATCGGCCACTAAGGATGATCGACCTGATCTCCTATTTCCCTTCCTATCATTACAGCTCTTTTCGACAAGCCGACCCAGCTTGTGAACGGGACAAAGACTGAAGAAAAGGAAGAAGGAGAACGAAGTACCTGTCTTAAATCAAAAATGTAAATACCACTTTTCCTCCCCATCTTTCCGTTTTTTTGCCATTTACTTTAGCCTTGAGCGAAAAGAAAAACTTTTACTCCACTCTATCATTGCGATTTTTCCCGGGACTTTTGTCAAATCAACCCCCGCCCCCCTGCTCTCCATTTCTATTGTTTGAGTGCCTACATATTTATTAGACTGCTTCTATAGAGAAAGGCAAATGTATTGATGATACATCCTTGGACACAGGAAACAAAATATAAACACAAAAATAAATAAAACAGAAAGCAATGAAAGTGAAGGATGAAGGGAAAAAAGCGCTCCATCCTTCCAAAGGCAACAGAATTCTGAAGTTAAAAAGGCCTCAAACTGCCCGCTCAGCTATGTATAACCAACCCACGCATTTGGGATCCTTCAAAACTCTCGATGTTTAAGGATATAAAGCCTTCGTCTAAATGCTCACCGGGGCTAGCAGAATTCTTATTATTTTTTCAACTCCAGGAATTTGGTGAATGCTTGTGTTGAGAAAGACGGCGACGGTGGTGACGACATCTTTTTACTTACTTTTCCGCGCTCCTCGACGTTTATCTCCTTTCACTGACGATGACCAGCTGAAAGGAGCTTGGAAATATATATAAGTATATTTTTTTTGCATGGGCTCCCCTCATCCCCGTCTTTTGTTTCGTTTTTCACAACTTTTCATTCTGCCCTGTCTAATACAACACCCTGCCAGCCAGCTCACCCGCTGTCTTGTATTGAATGGGTACTGAGTGTTTTTCGGTTGCTTTCCTTAAAAAACTTTTTAAGTGTTTGGCTAACAAGGAGCGCGGATAGGATAGCTGTTGGCAGGCTCTCTTCATTTCGCCTCCTTAATAAAATGGTATAGGCGAAGTGAAATATTCAGAAATATAAAGAATGTAGCGCTTGGTAAATGGAAGGACGAGAGAGAGAGACTAGTGGGTGGGAATGGGGGGTGTTTGTGACGATAAAATGGACGAAGTACTTGATTATTTTTCCAAGAAAATTTTCTCCGCTTTTTTCCTCTCCATGCCTTTTATTCAAGCACGTCCGTCATTTTTCTTTTCGTTTCGCGCTCTCTTCTTTTATATTTAGAAAATATATTTCAAAGTTGGAAAAACGAACGAACGGAAGGGTAGTATTGCCGAAACGTTTTTGTGTACGCTTCTACGCCCGCCTCGATTGTATTTTGTTGAGAGGGTGGCGAAAAACGAAGGAATTGTTATCGCGTTGTTGGGGGTAGTGATTGTGATGATAATATACATACATTAGTAACTATATTGAGGGAAAGGAGCGATGGCGCCCATTAGTGATCAGAGAATTAGAAAGGAAAAAAAATTGCTAGGGAATCATCTTCGCTTGGTCCACCCTATTTATGTTTCTTTCCCTTCTTTACTTTTTGATTTAATATGGAAACAACAGGAAAAGATGGAAGGGGAATGGGAGGTTGGCAGGCAACATTAAATTGGTAAATATTGAATAAACGATTTTTGGTGAATTTTGTTCGGATTTTCGCGTGCCGGACAACTTTCAAACTCGTTGAATCAGAACCGTTCAGTACTTCACTATACACCATTTAGCCAAATATTGGTTGTCTTATACATGATCATATGTCCTTTTTTTAAATTTGCAAACTTATTAAATTACACATTCACGTTACAGCACGTAATCACCTTAATCCACGAAATAAAAATCGTTGAAACGATGATGCTGCACAGACAACCTCGGTCTATCTAAATCCATTTATTTCTGAAATCCTTCCGTAGTCAGGATCCGGTATCATTCTCTACATCATATACATGACTGTAGGTCCTACTAAATAACGAATAATTACATTCACGGTTCAGTATGTCTTCTAATTGCATTCGGGAACAAGGATAAAGGTACATTATTTAAAGCTTTGTTCCGGTAAAATACATATGTACACGCTTGACCATATTACCTAAGGACATTGAAAAAAACTATCGAAAATTTTTTGAATATAATTAATTCCCTGTCTACTGGGCCAAACCAGTTTCACCACATTAAGGCCATAGGCTATCTGATTACAGATCGCCCTCGTCCAAAAAGGGATACACTTCCGAACATGATTTGCATGGACCCTGAATTGGAATATCCTTTGAAATTAAACTGACCTAACCGGTCTGTCCAGTTATTTTCGGTAAATCGCAGCGATCACATAATTTTTAAAGAGTACCAAATATGCATGAAGGATGGAAGGGTTAATGTCGCTTCTGGTCTCCCTATGTGGTGTATGTTCTATGATGTCCTTCAACGTTATTTCCTTTTACAATATTTTTTTTTTAAGCCCAAAGGTCAATAGCGTAAGTTATTCCTGCCTGAAAGTTCAAATGTAACCAGTCGACTAGTAATTAGGAGCGGGAAATACGATCGACATATTCTGAGATAGAGCCAAGGGACTTCCTCCAGGATCTTCTCAAGAAACGTCCTTCAAGTAAACAAACAAGAGATAGGCTAAAAAAATTTGGACGTAAGTTGTGTATTGGGATAGGTTAGTCCTAGCTCAGAATCTGCATCATAGAATGGAGTAAATTCTGATGGATAAAAAACTCAACCGTCGGACTAACCAGAGTCCTTCATGTAAATTCCATTTGCATAAATCTATAAAATAAGACTCCTGTATTTGAAGCGAATGAAAAAGAAAAAATAGATCACCTTAATGGATTCTTTAAGGGTTAAGTTTCGTTAAATATAACAATAATTGAGGACATAAGATCCTTGCATATTAAATCACCTTTCAAGCTGGACATACACAGCTTCAATTCCATGGGAAATTTTTCTATCAAACTCCTTTCGCATTGTAACTCACGACTATTCAACTCGACCTTTCTTCCTCGCCTCCTTGCAAGGATATTTTTTTTTCTCTATAAAATCATAGTTAAGGTAAGGGATTGCGAATACATCTGAACATAATATCCTCTACCTGATATGTTTGATGTCTTTTCATCGTATCCAAAATATTTTCGGCCCGGACGTCCACAAGGACGAACGGAAGGCTCTTCTCCCTTCCGTTAAATATATGCACAAGGATGTATCCTAATTAGCATACTGATTTGACCGGTTTTCTCACATGGACAGATGATGACCTCTCCCTGGTATGTTAGGTCGATGTGTTTATATAATATCCAAAAGAGTCCATCGTACCAGTAGCGATTATTAGAGTACCGTGTTATATGTCCTTGTGTGTGCTTCCTGTTTTCCAAACAGGGGGTTCGCACCACAGAAGATTCAGGTAGAATTTCGTGTCCTTGCATTTTATGACTTTTGAAAAAAGTCCGATGAGTGGCGTTTCTTAAGAGCTTCCCGAAGATGTACATATTTTCAATTGCTTCAAACCAAATTTTTAACCTCTCCGTCAATTGGTATTATCGCTGAAAAGTCCAAGACTCCGATAACAATCACGTTCATTTTATAAATACAACTGGCCATCATTACTCCAAAAATTGGGATTCACCTTTTTTTCTAGTCTTATTTGACCCAATTTATCTATTCACTGAAGTCAATTTCATTTTAAGGAATCATCTCTCTTAAATCATTTAACTAAGTATCCCCAAAGCAAAAGTGCTTAATAAGGATAAGGAACTAAAGTAACGAGATAAGAATATATATTTCTTAAGGATGACTAACTATGCTGAAGGAGATGATGGTGACGATGACGATAATATTGGTAATTGTGGGCAATGAAAGCACAAGAAGAAAATAAGAAGCTATGAAGGTCCTGAAAGAAAGAAATGAGCAGATAATTGTTATTCTTTTAATAGAATAAGATACAAAGTGCACTTGTATTGGCTCTCGCTTTTAGATATTATAAATTAAGTGGAATTAAACATCAAACGATAATCATAATAAAAGGATGATCCAAGGAGGATAAGAAGGAAAAGAGTTTTCCAAATAATTTAGTTTACTCTATAGAGTGCCAACATTTTAATTATAAGGATATTATCTGATGCTGTGGGATTACATTTTGTCGACTCCTTTTCAAAGCTTTTGTTATTTTTATTTTAAATATTGTCGTCTAGTTTATTAAAAATGCATTAAATGTACACGTGGGCTGAAAAGTTCGTAGGCGTTACTAGTATTAAACCCCCCAACCCTAACTTTCAAAAGACAGTCGTACAAATTTGACGCAGTTCCATGTCGCCGTACAGTTTTCGACCCTCTGAGCAGACGTTGCTTTCTGGTCGACACCGCCAGGGAGGTGTTAGTTCTCCCCGTACTCCGTCCAACACACTCAGGTGTAGACTTCCTATGTCACTATGGGCTGTTGGTGGACCTACAGAATGGAGCTCCGATAAACTCCGCAACCTCGTTCAAGTCGTCAGGGAAAATTTCCACCTGCGGGAGGTGTTAGTTCTCCCCGTACTTCGTCCAACACGGCCAGGTGTAGACTTCCTATGTCACTATGGGCTGTTGGTGGATCTGCAGAATGGAGCCTTGATAGACTCCGCAACCTCGTTCAAGTTGTCAGGGAAAATTTCCACCTGCGTAAACGACACTCTTTCTATTGTTTTTGAGGACAGTGCCAACAATCACTGCTGAACATCAACACTACTGGCTCCAGTATTTTTTCAAAGGTGCGTCCCCTATTACATCAGAAGCTGCCTGTTGCAAAGAAAGGGTTCGAAGATCTTATGAAGCAGACTTTGTGGACCTTCCAATATCTGTAGGTCATCTCCACTCCATGTAGTCCCTAAGCTAAACAGGCGTCTGAATGCTAAGACAATTCACGACCGATACCCTATTCCGCTCATCCATGACTTTGCGCATTATTCAACAAACTGTCGTGTTTTTACGACCATGGATCTGGCCACGGCGTATCATCAAATCCCTGTATCTCCCTTCGAGTACTCCAAAATGCCATTTGGCTTCTGCAACGCAAGGCGTATCATCAAATCTCTGTAGCCCCAAAAGATTTACCGAAAACGGCTATTTGTATATCTGGGGCAGATTTGGAAAGGCAATGCTAGTGAATCAAGCACGATATGCTTTCGGGAATTCATTTTATAATCATGACGAACGATCTAGCCACACCTAGTAGGCAACACTTTAATCGGCTAGTACAGATTATGACACTTTAGAAAAGCTTCAACTGAATCAACTGACTTCCAGTGGGTGGGACTCGAAGTCCTAAGTCCGCCATCCACTTAATGACAGACTAGGCTATCAAGTGGGTGGCAGACTTAGGTCTACCTCAATTCCTAGGCAAAATCTAGTCTAGCTTCGGCCGGTTTTAAGCCTGAATTTTTATTCAGTGTCGATGTCAAAATTGAGACCGCTTTCGGAAAGTACTAAGACCCTTCATTTGATACCCCACACGACTACATTCGGTGAATGGATCGGGGGGGATCCCCTCCCGCCTCCTCCTTTAACTTGTCGTAGTCGTTCCCATCAAATTTCGTGATTATCGGTACAAAAATTATTCTTTCTTTGCTGAATTCCATGAAATATGAATGTACTTTTAAGGGGCAGGACCGTAGAGAGAAAATCTGAGCCCGGGGTGAAAATTATACGAAAAAGGCGGCCTCAGGGTGAAAATTATACGAAGCTGGAGTTAAAATTATGCGAGCCCTCATATTATCTCTTCTTGAAATTGAAATATCTATAAAGGGCCGGGGAGAATCCCCTCTCTTTTCCACCCCCTCCCTCGCCAGGCCTGTTAAGGGGTTATATGTGCTTGGATTTTTTTTCCTTCCCGTTTTCTGCGAAAAAAATCTACAATTATAATGGTGTGTACTTCACTAGTTAAACCTATGTGGTTCATGAAAAGAAAACGGTATGTTTCTAGATGCCGTGGTAACTAGACTTTATTTGGTGATAGAAAAAATTACACTCCCTTTTGTATGTATGGGGACCCTAGCTTAAATGACGTAGAATGATGTAACTCAGTGTATGCGTGAGCGTTCACAGTTCCCACCTTTTCAACAAATTTAGCGTCAATCACGTTAACCGTCTCCGATAAAAAATGCGTATGACAGACAGACTGGCCTATGAGCTATGGGAAGGATGCCCAGAACATAAAACTACCATGGAAGACGAGAACAGGAGGAAACTTACGGTGCAGGGGCTCGGAATCCTAGTACCGGCCGGTTTTTGGAATGAGCAAGTGGGGTCCCGGTCGTCGATATCCCTCGACCACAGTGCCTTGATGGGGGACAACTTGGCCACCGTGGCATATAATGCTACAAGTGATTTAGATTTGTGAGAAGGAGGAGGAGGAGGAGGAGACCACCTTTTCTCCTATCTAGGGTCGAAAATCACAACCGATAACAGCTACCATGATGAAGTCCGCGCACGGTTATTGTCAGCCAATAGAGCCTATTTCAGCTTACAAAAACTGTCCGAGTCTATCAAGGACAAGCAAGACGTGCACTAAGCCATAAAGAATAAGGTGAGGGACCATCAAGGGTCTATCAAGGACAAGCAAGACGTGCACTAAGCCATAAAGAATATGGTCCTTCACCATATTCTTTATGGCTTAGTGCACGTCTTGCTTGTCCTTAATAGTAGCCCTCTATTAGAGTCCTTTATAATAGATCACAGATGGAGGATGGGCCAAATCTAGGTGTGCAAATAGTGTCATATGCAATCCAAGTGACGCCTAACCGCCCTGCTATCGAATCACGGCGAAATAACCGAGTTCGCGAAAAAGAGGGGGATCCTCTAAATAAGCAGCAGTTCCCTAAAAGAAAGAAAGGCGGACGGACAATTCTGAAAACCAGCACTAATAGTTCAGATGAAGGAAAGCATATAGCGAATATAGGAAAGTCGGCCAGCGTTGCGAAGCCCGAGACGAACGAAAACGATGGTTGGACTAAAGTTACCCGGAAAAAAGCAAAAGGAAAAGCAAAAGTGCAAATTTTTCCAGAGGTGATTTTTATCTCCAGTGAGGGAAATTTATCCTACGCAGCAATACTTAGATATGTGAACAGAATCTAAAAAACCCAGAAAGGGGATGTCATGTTCGAGCTGAAATGATTCAGCGTAGGCAAAACTTATGACTTTCGCACTCAGGAGGAATTTCTACTGCTCTGAAGGAGCAATTCAAGTTGGAATAACTTGCCGAAGAGCCTGTTGTGGGTTTAAGAAAAGTCTAAAACCTTAAAAAGAAGTTTATCGTCCAGATTCCGTATGTGGGCTCTCTAGTCTTGAGTGCAATAATTGGAGGGACACTTTCGTGCTCCTTAACGTTGGATGAAATAATCCTGGATTGTATTAGGCCACATCTCGAAAGCTTCATCGATAGAGAACAGGCTTGTTTCTGCTCTGGATCCTTCTGTACGGATCAAATCAATACTTTGCAGATCACTGTAGGATTGGGGGGGGGGGGGTGTTTAAATTCCAGTTTTGCTTCCTTTTATCTATTTCGAGAGGGCTTTCGCTTAACTAGGAGTACCCTATCGAGTTATGGACCTTCATCAAATGGTTCTGCATTTAGGGAAGTAATCCAGCAGGGTCGAACTGACGGTAAACAATCACAAAATCAAGGTTCTCAGTCTGACAAGTCAGGGTCAGATCTATTTGTGCTGTTATATGGAAAGAGAACATGGAAAGTGACAATGGCTGGTGTCACCGGATTACTTTAGCCTTTACAATTTCAATCGAATAACAATATCATCTTACGGGCCAGATATCCATTGGCATATTGTTCAGAAGGTGAATGGAATTCTCTTAGGAAGGGCGGGGAGACGGTTCGACCAGAATTCTCTAAATACACCCATATATATGTGTACTTGAACCAGACAAATAAGTCGGGGCATGATTGTTTTTGTTTTTCAAAAACCGTTTATAAATTTTCCTATAGGAAGGCCCAACTTTGGGAAATGTTGCAGGGTCATAGTCACTTCTAATCTGGCTGCCTTTCGCGATTTAGCATGTGGTTATAAAATGTATATCTAGTTCACCCAATGGACTTGGATTTTATCTTTAATTTCTATATGCAAGGGTAATTTTGTTTGACTTTCAATATAGGCACTTTATTGCCCAACATAATCAAAAGTAACGAGTCATAGACATCTTAATGATGTGATTAAGTGAGAAATCTAAGATGTTCTACTACTCACCTACTACTGCTACTACTTCTACTACTTCAACAAAATTCGCCGCTATTTTGTAAAAAAATGTCAATAATAGTTTCTATTCCACGATCAAAATGGGGTTGCACCGGTCGATGGTATGATTACGTAATTCGCGCTAAAGAGAATTCACTTGCCAAGATTGGTATGAACATCGGAGTCGATGGTAAACGACCAAAAGGACGAAAAAACGGTGACTTGATACGCTGGATGGTGATTTGAAAGCTCCGCAACTGCATTTAGATCAGGTATATGACAGAACAAAATGGCGCAACCGATCACGACACGCTGACCTCGCTTGTGAACGGGACAAAGGCTAAAGAAAAAGAAAGTTTTGGTCACCACCAACGATTTAGAATTTAGCAGAATATGCCTCATACGAAGCCCGGAAATCAGTTTAAAGTTTATTGCAAAGAATTGCCCCCGTTTTACAGCTCGATTTATTAATTGATAATCTCGTGCCTGATATAAATCAGAAACCAGTTTAAGCTACAAAAAATTTCTTTACCCAGTTTTCGGCATAACCTGAAAGAAGTAAGCTATCGAAAAGGCATAGTCGCCTGTAATTCCTGGAAAGTATAAAAGAACAGTTTTCCAAGGAGTCGAAGGCGGAAGGTAAGGAGCATTTGATAGTATAGACAATAATGATAAGAAGTCGAAAACCATGTTTTTAAATGCTTCATGCCTATCATCTTGCTTACAGATGAATTTCTACCCTCTATCTTGGACATTCTCCTTTAGGAAGGGAAAGCAACCATATTCCCTTCCTTTTGGTCCTGTACTATTCTATCTTTTTCTTATTCTATACCGGGGGGAAAATTGCTTTCGTTTTTTCCCATTGAAACGCGTCATTCTATTCAACATGACCAAAAGAGAAATGGTGTCAATTAAAAAAAGGAGTAGAGGCGGTTTTCTAATTGGAAACGGCGGAGAAGGCCGGGGGTAGATGGTTGATTGCGAAAAGCATCTACATATTACAGATATAACGAAAGAAAAGACCGAACGACCGACCGGAGCGTTGGTACAAAAGAAAAATGTATTCGAAGCAGAATGTGGGATTGACGGCAACAAGAGGCCCAGTGATACCAGCACTTGGGTTCTGGTTCCCCCCTTCTGGGCCCTACTTTCTTTGGTGGAGTGGTGAAGAACTTTAACGAGTTCGCATAGTAAAGTTAACGGTAACGTTAATATCGGCAATGACGTGGCGATAATGGAAGACATGACGACGTTTTTTTCCTTTGAAAATTTTCCCGGGGAAAATAACGACGGAAATGGATGGTCCATGGTATGAAGAGGAATTAGCATTCTCAGCGCCTTGCCAGCATTCTATCTATTTCCTTTTAAGATTGAAAGAAGACGGGCTAGTGATATCAAGAAGAATTGTAGAGTCCCCATCATTCTCACCGTTTTTCCGTTTGCCTCATATTTCTCGACCCTCCCTGTCCGTCTCCAATTTGTTCCTTAGCTAGCTATACATAGTGCTGGTGCTGTTTTTCGCGTCCTACATTTTCATTCAACCGAAAATCGCCAAAAATTGTAATCATCATCATCACCATCGCTGTTGTGACGACTCGCTGCCTTTTGAGAAGGATACCGTTCACATTCATTAGGAAGGACACGACTTCCCATCCCCAATTGTATTTTTAAGCGATTTTAAAAGGAACAGAACTTTGAATTAAAGCACGGGTCGATTCGAATGAAGGAAAAAGAGGGTTGTTTTTAAGTTGGTCAGGAGGCATAGCGGTCCGGGGATAAAAAGGAGCCAGTTTTGCTAGGCATTTAAGAAGCGGAGACGCATCAAATCACCCCCGAGAAAATTGTGAAAGAAGGACCTTTCGGAAAATTTCCATCTTCGTTTTTATACACTCTTTTATAAAATACGACTACGAAGAAATACAAGTAGGAACGCTGTGTATTGTGTTAGGGGGGTTTTTTGGAGTGCAAACATCGCAGGCAATAGCAACGGTAGAAACGATACTGTAAATTAGATGGAGGGATTCAGGCCAGTCTTTGTACAGTCGATGGATACGCAAAAAAGCGCGGACTAAAAGGAGGCGAAAGAAATAGCCTCTATGAATAATGGCTGAAAGATTGACGATGCGCTGAGGTGAGGGTGGAATCGCTCCTAGAAGGTGGATGTATTCACGACTACTACCTATTTTCCCTATAAGAATTGTACCCATCCCAAAATAGCTAAGAGCGTGATGCTTCCTTCAAAAGGAGAGGAAGAAAACAAAAAAGCAATCTTATAGCAAACGAAAAAAACAAAAAAAAAAAAACAAAGGGGTCCGCGCGCTGATTTTTGTTTCATTTCACTAATATTACTTTGAAACCTATAAAAGAACACCCTCATCCCACACAAGGCTCTTCATTCTCCTGTTTTACTTCCCTTCAGAAAGGGTACAGAAAGGGGTCGAAAAAAAGTACACAGTGAATTGCAGTGGGGTGTAGGAAGGGCGGTGATATTTCATGGAAAATTTTTCCATATTTTGTTTAGTTCGAAACTCCTGATTGTCTTCCAGGGATAGATTTTTTCGAATCACCCTCCCTATGATGGATTTATACATAAGGAGTGGCATGAAAGGATATATTTTTTTAACGGTGGGTGGAAGGTGCGTCTTGTGCCAAAAATGGCCTAACGACAAGATGATATCGATGCGATGCCGACTTTAATGCGATGGCGGTTAAGCGAGATAATGTGAATTGTGGGGTGGGTGCTTGTATTAGGGGTGAAAATTTATTAAGGATGTGTACTGCTGGAAAAATATAGAGCGAACGTAAAAACTGTCTTCTTTTCTTAATTTTTTCGTCATTGGGCGTATTAAAAATACGAAATAAGAAAAACCTAGAAAAATTCAAAGCGTTTTGCGAAGAAGGATCTTGTTGAGTAAAACTTCTATCACGAAACATTATCAAAGGATAATGGTTCTTTAACTTATTGGGTATTTTCAGCTAGCGACTATTTAAAGCTGGTTACTAATGCCTTTTATTTTTCACTTAAATTTAGAGTGGGGTAGGTGGGAGTAGAAACTCGCACGTTTTTCTTTAGCAATTTATCGGGTCCAATGGAGATATGGCGGTCAAGGGGTAGTATAGATCCCTGGGCGAAACGGGGATCGGTAGCCATGATGGGGCATCAGCACGCCTGCTGAACCAACACCAACAGCTTTACTACCAAACCCTATCTCCACGTGATGACCGCTGGAAGCTCTTTCTTAACGAAAATCTGCAAACGGAGAAAGATGAAGGTGAGGGTCCCGCGTCTAAAAGCAGAAAAAATTGTACCAAGTGGTCCTCCAGGTTGGGGGTTGGATAGGACTGAGAACCCTACATGGAAAACAACTTGTTACGAAGCCACAGCAGGAGCCTCGGACTGGACTGATAACTAAAGGACGACGTTGCCGAAAATGGAATAACGATTTGCGCATTTTCTCATGGAACGTGCGCTTCCTATGCAGAGCTGCCAATACCTTTTCCCGAAATAGGGCTGATGTAAGAGCGCTTGGGAGGCAAATTTGGAAACATAAGTCTCATTAACGTTGATGCCCCTACAGAGGAGACTGCACCTTCTACGAGGCAATAGAACGAACCCTCGAAGCCTGCCGCAGGTATGATATCAAGACCATACTTGGGGATTTTAACAGCCAAATAGAGACCAGAGCCCGTATTCAGGCGATACGTTGGCTCCCATAGCTTACATGAGGATACCAATGATAATGCACTGCGGATAATTTAATTAGCAGTGTCACACGAAATAGTTGTTGGAAGTACCTGGTTTGCGTGGAAAGTGGTCCAAAAACAAACATGGGCCTCTCCAGACGGGACCACTTTCAACCAAATTGACCACGTGTTGATTGAACGTTGATTGTTGATGAATGTCAGAACACATTCGGGGGCCAATAAAGACGTGGATCACTATCTCGTTGGCATAGTGCTCCGGGCTCGAACAACACCTCCTAGAATCCCCTCTGACAAACAATTGACAGTTAATATTGAAGCCATCCACAACACAGCCCTCCGTAACACCTATGAGAAAGAAATATATGCCACAATAACCGCAGTCAACAGAGAGTCCTGGAGATGAAGCATCAACGAATAATCTTCAGAACCACCTGAAGGACGTTATCATTGATACGAACCCTTGACTGCGTGCGAGAGAAGAATCGTCCGAAGAATTTTTGGCCTCCTACATGAGGACGAACGATTCCGGAGCCTTAATAACGATGAAATCTATGAACGATACCATGGACGTCTAGTTGTGGATAAAATCCGGCTCAATAGATTCCGGTGGCGGGTCATTTAATCTGTATGGATGAGGATGATCCAGCCCGGAAAGTCTATAAGGGCAATATCTATGGCAGAAAAACAAGACGAGGCAGACCCTGCCTGAAATGAAGCGCCAGACACTTTTTAGGGATATCGAATTGGTGTATTTCGGTGCAAAACCGGGATGTCTGGAATTGCTTATTCAGGCAGGCCTAGACCGGATACCGTTGATGATGATGAATTTCCGAAAATCGTAGGGTGTTAGGAACTCTCTTGAAGAACACTCCTTCGAATTCATCGTTGTGAACAGCAACGATTTTGACGACGAAAATCGGAAAAGAAAATTATGTTTTCATTGTACTTTGAAAGCAGAAAATCCTTTTTTTGTAGTTGCTGGATCTCGTTATTGCTTGTTGTGGATTGCTGATAGTAGGCGTTGTAGACAGGATCACCATTGGCCGAGTTGAACCGTTGTCTTTTTTCCATTCAACTGTCGGGGCCTGCCTGTTAGCATTCACTTCTTGAAGCACACCAGCCTCTTCATCCACATCGAAAGCTATGAATTTTTGTTAGCGCTGAAACCGTTTACAGCATTGTCGATCGTGGATGCTTTTAGAAAGGCCAGGGTGGCAAACACTCCAGTCATCCGCAGTAAAATCATGGTCTGAGAAAGTTTCTATCTAGGGGCTGCGATTTATGGCTGCTGTATGGTGGAAGACTCAACATTTGAATGTTGTTATCCTTGATATGGGATGTGTGGTTATAAAGTATTAACAGCACAGGTCTTTCTGGAGAAGGGTTTATATATGTACTTTTTGAAATTGTCCAACCATTTAAAATACGTTGGAGTATTCATGTAATCCTAATCAGTAACCCTGACTTCGCTACTTGTAGGTCCATCTTTTATGAGCAGGGGATCATTACGTTTTCTGGCAAAAATCAAGAATGGTGGAATATAATGACCTGTAGCACTCACTGCGCGAGCCATTCACACTGTCTACCCCTGCTCAGCAGTTACTGTTTTCCCGACCTCTCGTTTCCAAGTGGGTACAACATGTTTTGGCTACTTATTTGGGGCTGTATGAACCCCGTCTCATCCATATGGTAGATGTGACCAAGAGTTAACCCATACTTAACCATAGCTGCTTCAAGGTTTTCAAAATAAGCGTTCAGTTGGGTTCCAGACATGCAATGCAATGTCTCCCCGAATCTTCTTTCTGTCCTTTGTTGAAAACTGTCCGAAATCACCCATGTTTTTCTGATCCTGCTCCTTTTCTTAGACCAGCTGGAAGAGCTGATTCTTCAACAACTATTGTGGCTGCACCTTAATGGAGATCCTTTTTATTTGTAGGCTCCTTCAATTTCACCAGAGATAAATAATAAAACCCATATATTTTGCGATCCCTGAAAATCCAAACCGCAAAGGATAAGAGGGAAAAATATGAACGGAACGAGAAAGGAGGTGAGTAGTGTGGGATCCTTTTCTTATTCCTTTTTGCAGCTTTTTTATTTTCATTTTAATTCACCCACATTTTCAAGCTCATTACAAATATCTTTATCTAAAAGAAAGAAGCGTAGAGCAGTCCTCATAAGGCTCGACTATTTTTCAGCACAAATACTGATTTATACATCCCCTAACGTACGAGTATATACAGGCAATTTTAAAGAACCTTCCCTGGCTAAAGAAATGGGATTATTAATTGTACTTTTACTGTGCTGTTGTTTCAATTTTTCTCTAGACTTTTTTGCTGCCATTTTAATGCAATAAGAAACAAGGATGCGCATGGGGTTGGGAGGCTGTGTGATGTGATGGATATTTTTCTTACCACCCCCGTTTCTTGTCTCCCGGGGGAAAAAGTCGTCTCCCGTTTTTCTTTTTCCATTTAAAATGGGATTATAATTCACAGCGTAAAAGAGTAGTATTTCACTTGATTTATGGAGTGAAGTGAAATGGAGGGTTTTTCATTGAAAAATTTCATGATATTCTTCGATACTTTAGATAAACATTTTATAATAATGTTTGTATTTAGAAGAGAATACCGAAGGTTTCTTAGACTTCGTTTCTACGGAGGATGAAACTCCAATGGCCTATTCGTTTTTTCAAATAAAAAATTCTTTATACTTGAAAAAAATGTGGGAACCTTATTTTTGAGACCACCCTCGTACAATGTTATATCGGATTCCACTTAATATTCTGTGATATATACAGAGGGTGTTTACTCAGAAATCTTCGAAGTACTGTCCTTGGACCTCTACACATTCTTCCTTTCTTTCCTAGTCTGCTATGACTGGTACTCTGCCTGGAAGGCGTCTTCAGGGACCTCTCGCAAAGTCTGCGTCACGACTGATTGGATCCTTTCTATGGACGAAAATCGTGCTGCATCCAAGCGAACAAAAACAAGTTGGGTGGGGCGATGTCAGGAATATAGGGGGAGATGTAGCAGCGATGGCACCTGGAGTTTGGCCAGGAATTCCCGGACTAGCAGTGCGTTGTGGCAAGGCGTGTTATCGTGATGGAGTTTCAGGGTAGCGGAGATGTCTTTTCTCGTCCTGATGACCCTTTTTCGGAGTCTTTCCAGCACATTTTCAGCTGCGCGAAGCCGACTCCCAGCATTGTCAAGCTACATCCCCAAAATCAATTTGTGAGTCTCTTTATTTCAATCATGCTTGAGTTCCCTGCCACCCACATCCGGAACCCCACATCCAGTCAGCTGAGTTTAAACAGTTCATGCTCGTCATAGTTAGTCTACTAATTGGCTTGATATAGTGCCCCCGGTTGTTAATACCGCTTGTTTGTCGAGATAGATTCAAATGTTGCGGGTCATATCTGCTGGGTAGGGAATATGATCATATTCCCCAAACGAGGGTTCCGTGGACCAAAAAACTTGGGAGTAAGTTGCTCTCCATTTGGTCCGATCCAACATCAAGTGGGTGTTGACTTCATATTTTTTTTATGCTATTGTGTTTGGATTCCTCATTGTAATCATAAGCTGATGGTAAAGACTACTATACATGTAATCGTTAAGAACTTGTGACCTTTTAGCGACCATTCTTCTCCCCACTCTTCTCCCAGCCGAGTACATATGCATGTCTTCTCGGAGACGAATCTGAAAATGATATGGTCCGCGAGCATCAGGACCACCTGATATTTATTAAGCAATTTCTAAATCGAAATATGGTGAGATGGCTACTTGTCTTTCCAAGGTGGCTGGTTTTTTCTTCATCTCCAAAATACGCAGATCTAGAATACCTTTAAGTGCGTTGGACGATATGTTTTATCGTTCCAGTAGCGTCCTCAGCAAATTGGAATATATGATTCTGGGTCTGCAGTATCGAGTGAAGGATGGTCTTCGATTTTTGGTGCAACGTTCCGAAATTTCGCCAAGCCTTTTGCACATGTTTTTGACGTGCGAATCAAATCTG